>NW_028270180.1:76690791-76993821 GCF_037043375.1 Chiloscyllium plagiosum | reverse complement strand
TAATGGAGGAAAATCTGTCTTCATATTATGGCTGTAGCTTTAATAATGGTTGCATACAGCTAGAATAGTGTCAATGTTGTTGGACAATGCGTGCACTGAGCATATGAATTACACTGGATGGTCCCAGCGATGGCTGGGCTGCCTTTGGTTGAGTGAGTGCTGAAGTTGCATGAGATGATGCTGGTTTGTAATATAGCCACTAACTGAGTACAGTCAAAGGAACAAAGCAGCAACTGCCATTGTTAACTGTTTCAGAATATACCAGAGTGTTCATGGCTGCCAATGCAAAGAATCATGCAATGAAAAACAGGCCTATCACGTCTGTGCAAGCAAGTGCATTTCCAGACATTTTAAACGTTTGTGAGGTTACCTGCCACAACCACCCATCTAGACAACGCATTCCAGATTCATACCATCCTCTCAGTTCTAAACACATTCCACAAATCCTCTCTCAATCCACTGACGATCACTTTAAAAGTGTGTCCCTTTGTTTTTGATCCTGTGACGAAGGAAAACAGCCGCTGTCTGTTCATCCTCTCCATACCCCATTTGCTCTTGTACCATGTTCCCTCCTCAACCTTCCCTGCTGCAAAGAAAAAATGATCAAATTTAGATCTCCTCTTTCATACTCAATTTTGAGTACTCACTTGTCTTGTTACTTCTGCCTTGCATCTTCCCAAATTATCGGTTTTAAATGTCGTCAGACCATTGATCTGGCTATCTGAATTATCTGTTTCTATCCTCCTATAGCCTAACACTTGCCTCCTGACTGTGATCCACCTAGCCCATCTTTGTGTCATCCATAACATTGGTCATCAATCCACTGCTCCCCACATTCCACATTCTCACAATCGTTATTTCTGGATATCACAAACAAACCGTGATTTCCTTCCTGTTCTCCATATGTTATTCAGAGGATGATTGGACAATTCCAGTCTCTTGCTTTTCCTATTTTGGTGAATTTATGAGTGATGTAGTTAACACATTTTATGAGAGATCCACAAATAGCATTTTCGACACAGAGTTGAATTCACCTTTTACACTCTGCCCCTCTGCATGTTTTGTTTATAAACATTGTAAATAATTTAGGATAAACTGGGGTTGGCATCTTGCGGTGGAACATTAGCATTTTGCGTGGCACTGTTCTTTGTAACATTCCCTGCAATAGCCAGAACTGAAGAATTTTTTCATCTGCAGGATGGACATGCACGCATTCATTGTTTGTTTTAATCAGCGAGTGTGATGAGGATAAATATTCAAATAAATTCTATATTATGGGCAAACTGCAGAAGATCAAATCATTCTCATATCCACCTTGAATTGGAAGCAAATATATACTGTAAAAAAAACAAAAATATTGAAACACCACGTAGGGGAGAAAGAAACATGTCGTCTGCACTTGATGGAGATATAGAAATATATAGTACATGTCCAACCTGAACAAAAATCAAGTGATAGAAGAGAAAGTACAAGAAATCCTTTCTTAATTTTGAATGGAATCCAGATCCCGATTTTCTTGTACAGTGATGTTTTCTCATCCAATCTCACTACCTCAAAAGCAATCTTTTCCCTGTCACATAAACTTGATCTGCCTTTCTTCCTCCTCCGTCCTACTCTTTTCCTACACTCCTACTTCCCTTGCACTACCCCGCTGCTGCTACATACTCTTCCACTGATGATCTCCCTTCACACTCTTCTTCTGCCACTCTCACTGTAAGTTACATCAATTCCCCAATTACTCCCACTTTCTCTGGCCATTCCTTCCCCTTTTTGCTTTCCAACTGGGATGATGGGAGACGCTGGCTTCTGTGCTGCTATTGATCATCAGTGAATGATGAGATTGAGATGATCAATGTCCAATAGGAACAGACAATATTTTGTTTCTGTCACTGTCTGATGCACTGTGAACAGGGTGGTTTTGTTTCCCCATGGTACAGAGTGGAGTGTCTTTCTGTCTCTCTGTCACTGCGCATAACCAAACAGCCTCATCACAAATAGGACAAACCTCTCCTCACAGGCAGAAATCCATGCATCAGTTTTACCTTAAACATTGTGAGTAGAGTGAGCAAATTGTTCAAATAGGCTGTGTACTGGCCTTTTGTTCTTTATTCATTTAACTGATCTTCCAATGTCAGTTGAGGTGAGATCAGAGTAACTTGCGTTGCATTAAAGTAGTATTTGACTCATGTGACATCAGAGATCCTGAGTAAACTGTGGTCACTGGGAATCGCAGGAAATTCTGCGCTGGTAATTTCCTCACTGAACAATGACAGTTTCCCCAGAGCTATTGGGAATGACAAATAAACTCTGCCCTTGCTCGTACCTTCCAAAACCGTGGATAATTTTTTTCTTGTTAATAACATCAAGACATATTATGTTTTCACAGTTTGGTCTAAAGTCTCCGAAAAATAAAACTTGCTGCTTGAGTGTCACTCCAGTGAAATCAGGACGTTACAATAAGATTACCTTCCCAATTATTTTCAATCAGCAACTTTCTGAGGTCTGATCGTGCGATATCAGTACCACTGAGATCAACATTTAATCTGTCCAGCAGAATCGCATTACATTGTCTCAAGGCTGCACCACTCCACAATTCTAATTTATTCACCGGCTCATTCGTCGTGCTAAACAGATGTACTGGTCACACACTTTGCAACAAGGTAGAGATGTCCTTGACCCTCTGGAACCTTCCTCCCCTCCCATACCTGCCCACTGACTCCAGGCCCTCCCCCAACTCCACCTCCTGTCGTTTATTCACCATCCCTCCTTAACTTCCACTCTCTGATGCTGAATGTTCTGTACTAATCAAATGTCTGAAATTTACCTCTCTGTGCCCCCATTTTAATGAATTTTAGGCATGACATTTAGTTGAGCTCTTCCGCTGTCTTCGCCTCAGTGCCCATTTCGTTCGGCAAGATTCCTCTCCCTGTCCCATATACCCCGTTACCCAGCTGCAACACTCTCCCTCCATCTGGACCCCTCCCTCTGGCCTTTACCTGAACTAAATCGGTTCATTGAGAAATCTCGACATGACATTGGTTGTCTTAATTTCTCTGCACTCCCCTCAACAAATCCAACCTGTCACTGTCCGAACAGCCTACACTCCATGTGCTTACGCCAACCCTGAATGTGTTATTAGCCTGTGCCGACAAGGGAGGTGCTGCTATAGTCTGGTGGACTGACCTCGACATTGCAAAGGTTGAACGCCCACCTCCTCTAATCTCCCCCTGGACCATGACCCTACTATGGCACATCAGGCCATTGTATCAACTACGATAACTGACCACATTCATCTCGAGATTTCTTCCCCACTCGCCCCACCCCCCTAACTGCCCTCGAGCTGATGGTCCTCTGATAGCAGAGCTCGCTTCTCTCTCTTCTCAAAAATTCACAAACAGAACTGCCCGGGCAGACCCATTGCTTCAGCCTGGCCCTGCCACACAGAGGAAGTGCATGGATACACACTTGGGCCCCAGTTATGCCTGTTTCTTCTTGAGGGACGTCGACCATTCCCTGTTCCAGTTCTACTCCAGAACCCATCCACAAATCTTTGTCCGATATACAGATGATATCATCGCTGCTGCATTTCTCTCTTGTCCGGAATTGGAAAAATTCACAGATTTCTCTTGGAATTTGAAACTCTCCATCACTTTCACCTGGTCGATCTCTGGCTCCTTACTTCCTTTCCTCAACATTTCTGCTTCCACTTCTGGGGATCGACAAGCCACTGATATCCAGTATTATCCCACCGACTCCCACAGCTTCCTGGAGTATACATCCTCACACCTGGTTTCCTGCATAGACTCAATTCAATTCACCCAGTTCCTCCGACTCCACTTCATTGCTTCTGCTGATACTAAATTCAACAAGGAAGCCTTTGAAATGTCTACCTTGATCCTTAATCAAGGGACTCCCCATCATTGTTGTCAATAGGGTCCTCAACCGAGTCTGAGCCATCTCCTGCACTTCTAGCCTACCCCTCCCCTTCACTCTAGCAACGGAGTTTCCCTTGTCCTTGCCGATTATCCCAGCAGCATTCACATGCAGAGGCTCATCAGCCCACATTTCCCCCACCTCCAGCGAGATGTCCCCACTTGCACATATTCACCTCTCCTCCATTGTCCACCTTCTAGAGGGATTATTCCCTCCAGGACACACTGGTCTACTCTTTATTTATTCCCACCACAGATCCACTTCACTTTCCCCTGCCGGAGGTGTGACACATTCCCATTTACCTCCCTACTCATCAGTATCAAAGGGCCCAACTATACCTTCGAGGTGAAGCAGCACCTTACCAACATTTCCCACAATCCAGTCTATGACATGCGCTGCTCACAATGTGGTCTGCTCTACATCGGGGAAGTGAAGGGTAGACTGGGTGACCGCTTCACCGAACATCCAGGTTGGACCACTGCAAATGACTCTGAGCCATCCTGTTCCCTGACCAATATCTCTGTGTCAGGCTTGCTGCAGTGTTCCAGTCAAATTCAACGCAAGCTGAAAGAACTGCACCTCATTTTCCATGTGCGGACTTTGCAGCCCTTTAGACTCATAATCAAGTTCAATAATTTTCGGGCCTGAACTCCCCAAAGCCCTAGCCCTCTACCCAAACAACAGGGCGAGTTGTCACATAGCCTTCCATTACTCACACCCTATTGTTAGCTACTAACAGTCTC
This sequence comes from Chiloscyllium plagiosum, assembly GCF_037043375.1. Taxonomy (NCBI): domain Eukaryota; kingdom Metazoa; phylum Chordata; class Chondrichthyes; order Orectolobiformes; family Hemiscylliidae; genus Chiloscyllium; species Chiloscyllium plagiosum. The sequence goes on along the minus strand of NW_028270180.1, from coordinate 76,989,145 downwards.
CATTAAGAGCTATCCAGTATCTTCTGCATAAAAAACAACATTTTCCGTGTTACTATCAGTTCTGAGGAAGGGGCACTGGACCTGAAACGTTAACTCTGATTTCTCTGCCCAGATGCTGCCAGACCTTCTGAGCGAATACAGCAACTTCTGTTTTGTTTCAACATTTTCATCGCAATGTTTCACAATGCAATACGTCATCGATATTTAGAGCCCTGTCAAACAGAGGAACTTTGTAATTTCTCATTTAATGTCCATAACAAATTACTCGAGATTCAACTGAGATAACAGCTTTGCTGCTATCATTCAGATCAGACACTTTGTCACAGATCAGAAAGAAGAAAGAAATCAAAAGAGCTGCAGCGAAACTCAGTAGATCTGGCAACATCTGAGCAGAGATGCAAAAAATTAACCTTTGAATCTAATAGGACTTTTCAGAACAGTGTCACATCATATGACATATGTTAATTTTGTTGCTCTCTGCAGACACTTCCTCACCTTTTTCGTTTTTCCAGCATTTTCTGTTTGCATTTCATGTTTCCATTATCTCTATATTTCATGTTTCTTGGCAGGTCTACATGTTGACCTTGGTAATATTTGGAAAATGTGTTACTTTCATGTTTCTATTACAGTTGGTGTGTCTGTGACACCTGAATTACAGCCGAAATCTGTTTCTTCTTTAAGATAGAAAGTAAAAAGAAAATCTGAACATCTTGTAAATCTCAGGAAATCTATTTTGTTTGAAAGTACATTTTAGAGGCAGCTGAACTTCATGAAATAATAGGGATAGATTTTGATGATGTGTCCTTCATTGAACTAGCTTGTCTCCCCAATCTCCAAAAGCTTTCAATGCATAACATAGAATTATTACAGCAAAGGTGGTGAAAACTCAACCCATTGTCTCTTCCAGTTTGGAATGAGCGACATCTCGACTATTATTCTCCTGTATTGTCCCCGTAGCCCTGTACGTTTTGTTATTAGCATCTGATTTTAATTGTAAGCATCCTGCCAGATATGAACAATATGATCAATCTCAAACAAAAACAGACGTTGGAGGGAAAGCTCAGCAGGTCTGGCTGTATCTGTGAAGAGACATCAAAGTTAATGCTTCGGATGCGGTGACACTACTCAATCTGTATTCCCAATGATTAAATGGTGTGTATATAAAATATAGCTCACTTTATCACATTTAAAATTATCCTGTTCAGTTCACATTGTCATTGAGCATTACATATCCCAAACGTTGGCTCGTTTCTTGTTGTGAACTGTATTTAATTCTATCTGACGTTAAGAGTGATGATGATTGGGGAATAACATTGTACTCCCCATGCAGTCTCCACAGCCACTATCCCCATTCCGCCCTATCTACTAGCTAAATCTGACTTATTAATTCATAAGTCTTAATGAATAAGTTCACTTTTGGTTTTGGACTGAGGGGAGAAAAGGTGAAAAATTATTGCTTTACAGCAAATAAAACTGCATTAAGATGGTTGTCAATTTGTCTAAATTAATTACTGAAACATATTCTATATGTAAGGTCCAACGTTTCTTTATTAGAGCAGTGAGAGGACCATTCAGAGAAGTCCATACTTCCTGTCCATGTTCAGGGCAATTGTGCCCAGTGACAGTCTGTTGGCTGGGGTTAGTTCCCGTGAAGCAGAGATCCGCACAGTAACAACATCCTGATTGTGTTTCTTTTTTTGTGGAGGGGCGGAGATTCGGGTAAGATGGTGACAGCATTGCAAGCTTACAACAGGGCAGAGTCATCTAGCCTGCGATAAGAAAAACGTCCATCATTCTCCCTCACAACTGACTTCACTGCAGGAATTGGTGAATGGAGATGTGACCAATAGCCAGCAATGTCAGCATCAAGTCCAGTCCAGTCCAGATATATTGTGAACTGAATGTGCTGTATTGAAAGCTAGAGCTGTTGACTCAGTGACCGCGATTGATGCCAGTCTCCATGCATTGTAACTGTGTCCTATTGGTGAGGGGCTTCACTCAGTGCGCTATCCCAGCCTAGGAGCAGATGCATCAGCTCCAACAGTAACAGAGATCAGCAGCTGCACAGACGTGGAGAGGACAGATCTGAATCTGCGAATAATGGACTGGATAATTCCACAAATGGAGAGGAGGCTTTCCTTGGGTCTTTTCAACATTTTCCTCTGTTGGAAATTTCTACCTTATCGGATATTAGTGGTGCTGATTATTATTTTGGGCGGGGTGGAGAGTGTGTTACTAACCTATGATGGAGGAACGATGCTCCGAAAGCTAGTGTGCTTCCAATTAAACCTATTGGACTATAACCTGGCGTTGTGTGATTTTTAACTTTGTACACCTCGGTCCAACACCGGCATCTCCAAATCATAACCTGTTCTCGCAATTGTTGGTGTTCTCTACTTCTGTCCATTCACTAATCCCATAGACAATTTTGAACTTCATTGCAATTTCTGTTATCTATATTTGCCAATGAAAGAAACTTTTATCTTCAATTTCAATTGCAGTTTCCATTCATCTGAATTGCAGACCACTCCCTTACAAACATCTGAGAACAAAACTGTGCACAACCTCGAGATTGCTTTTTGCCCTGAACTGATTTATGTCTCTTGTTCTCTCTGTCACAAACCCTGTCCACTACCAGCTCACAATATCCCCAGTCTCCATCTCTGCGTCAGTGCTGTGGCTGAACAAACCATTTTCTGCACGTTGGTAAAATTCAGACTTTATACTTCAAGCTCTCTTCTGGCCACTTTTCCAGCCACAAGTATTTCAATCACAAAATTTGTTCTTGTCTCGGACGTTACTTCATGATTTGGACAATGTATCAGAGTAGGAATGTCGCTGGATATAATTCAGGAGCAAAGCTTATTAAACGAAAGACATTGTTTCAAGCGATTTGTTTCAAGTCACTGATGGCAGACTTCAATAAAAATGAGAAGAATCGGAATAAAAGTGAATTTCACGAAAAACAACTATAAAACCCACATTTTGTTTTAATTAGATTACATTACAGTGTGGAAACAGGCCCGTCGGCCCAACAAGTCCACACCGACCCGCCACCCACCCATACCCCTACATTTACTGCTTAACTAACACGACGGGCAATTTAGCATGGCTAATTCACCTGACCTGCACATCTTTGGACTGTGGGAGGAAACCAGAGCACCCGGAGGAAACCCACGCAGACACAGGGAGAACGTGCAAACTCCAAACAGTCCTGCCTGAGGTGGGAATTGAACCAGGATCTCTGGCGTTGTGAGGCAGCAGTGCTAACCACTGTGCCACCGTGCTGACCAAATTTTTGTCTGATAATTTTTCTGTTTCACTGATGACCTTCAGTAAAGAAATCTAACGTTACTACCCGGTCTGGGTTCAGTGTGATTTCAGACCCATATCAATGTGCTTGACTTTATATTGGTTTGTGGAATGGCGTCAGAGTCAGGGCAATTAGTGATGATTAACAAATGCTGCCCTTGGCAAAGATGCCGACTTCCCATGGAATAACACATTTAAAGGTTAAACCAAATAAAGAAAGGTGTTGGAGATCTGAAATTGCATAAATAATGCAAAGATCAGAAAGTGCTGGGAAGCCTTTCTGAACTGAAAGCAGCTGGAAAATAGTGTGAACAACGCTGGTGACAGGGAAGTCTGCTTTGAATGCAGGAGGAGTGAATTGAATCGAAAGAGAAAGAGGGAGATAGAAGAAAAAGAGCAAACAACAGGAATGGTGATCAGCTGGGATGGAAATAAAATATGAGATCCACCTCCTTTATTTTTAACTTTTCCCATCTTCCTGAATATCATGCCGATGTCGGTACATGTATCCCCTGCTTTTTAAAAATTCGCTTTTTGCCACTTCCCTTTCCGAAAAACCTCCATTACGTCCACTTTTCGCTAAAGAAATCCGAAGAGGATTTTCACTTTTAACAAGAAAAGTAAATTTTTCCCACATAAATTAATGATACTTCACTTTATGCCGTATCAGCTTATGAAAGACTTTGTAGGAACTCTCTACTTTCAGATACCGAGGGAAATCTCTATCTATCTAAGTTCATGTTTAAAGCGATTTGATCCCACCTGTCAGTGTTCCCTGTGTGATGTCATCTTCTTATATTTATTAATAGGATATAGATATCGCTGGATGTGCCAGCATTAGTTCACTTTTTTGATTGCCCTTGAGAAGACCTTGAGCCTCACAGGGCACTTAGACAGAGTGAGGCACACAAGGTGACAGGAGCTGTGCAATTCAAGCTCGAATTGAGCAAGATTATTATTATTTGAAAAGTTAGAGATGTCAATTCGTCAGTGTAATTACGGTGGGGAAGAAGGTGTTCCTGAGCATACTGGTCCATGTTTTCAAGTCTCTGTATCTCCTCCCTTTTGGAAGAGGTTGTAGGTGATCATTACCGGTTTGGGCAAGATATTTGATGTTGCCAGCCTTTCACTGACAATGAGAAACATAAATGGATGGATGGTTGTCTTCCATGATAGTCTGTGCTGTGCACAAAACCGTCTGTAGTTTCTTATGGTCCTGGGAAGAGCAGTTACCATCTCTCTATTATGCACGTGAATAGAATGCTTTCAGTTGCCAGTATACAGAGCACTGGGAGAAGGCAGTTCCAAAATATTTAGATGTAACAATTGGTTGTTAAATGGATATCTTCATTCTGGTTGCTCTTTTGACAACAATTGAAATTTAACCAATAAATTTAAATTATGTCTCAGATACCAAAATATAATTGAGATTATTGTATTGCCAACATCCAACCAAAGAGCCATCACATGCTTCAAAGGAATAGAGAAGGCATCACCATCACAACGAGGGAGAAAGCGACAGACACATAGAAGGAGAGAGAGAACACAGTGAGGCAAACAGAAGAACAGTCAGTAAAACAGAGAAAGGAAACAAAATAAGAAGCAAGCAGTCACATGGACAGGGAGAAGGGGAGATAGTAAGTTCTGGGAAAGAAACAGAAGACAGAGAAAAGGAAAACACGGAAACAGACAGTGAGAGAGAAATAGTGAGATACAAAGCACACAGGGAGCTGGGGATGGGGTCACAGTGAGCTGGGGGTGAAGAATGGGAGGTTCTGGGGGTGAGGACCAGAGAGAGCTGGGAGTGAGCACTGGAGGAACTGGGGGAAGGGAGGTAAGGATTTACTTTGACCTGTACCAAGATATACAGGCAAAGCATAGTAAACAATGATGTACAGAACAATGGCTATAAAATATGTTTGAGAGTCATGCAGGTTACGCTGGACAGGGCGTGGGCAAGGCGAGATCAACAGGAACAAGATCAGCATTATCTGAGATGAGAGAGTACACTCATCAGTCTAATAACAGTCGGGAAGAAGCTGTTCCTGAACTAGCTGCTCAGTGTTTTGAAGCTTCTGTACCTTTTAGCCTGATGGAAGAGGTTGTAGGAGAACATTACTGGGGTCTGATGGGTCATTGATAATGTTATAACAAAGGACATTCCAGCAGAGAAACAGGCCATTCGGTGGTACAAGCCTGTGCCGATCCAAATCTTCTATCTAAGCCTGTCGCCAATTTTCTAAGGATCTGTATCCCTTTGTTCCAAGCCCATACATGTATCTTTCCAGAAACATCTTAAAATAAACCACTGGTCACAGTTCTCCATTTTGAGAAACTTCCTCCCCTTACTATTCTCTGCCTCCTGTTGCCCAGCCAGTTCTTTATCCACCAGCTCGCACACCATGTGACTTCACTTTCGACATACCCCGACCATGGGGAAACATACCAAACGTCTTCCTGAAGTCCACGTACATGACATCTACAGTGCCTCCCTCATCAATCAACTTTGTCACTTCCTCAAAGAATTCTATTGATTTGGTAAGACATGACCTGCTCTGCACAAAACCATGTTGCCTATCACTGATAAGACTATTTTCATTCAAATAAGAATAATTCCAATCTCTGGACCCTGTCTTTGTGGAGTTTTTTTACAATCTCCCCGTGTCTGCATTGGGAGAATTAACTCTTTTCTCTCTTCACAATATGTTTCTATGTTTGTGTCAGGTTTCTGACATCTGCAGTATATTTATTTGTATTTGATGGAGAATTGCTGCAAATATGACGGGTTTATTGTAAAAGTGGCACTGGTGCTCGGGCTCCCCAAGTACATGGGAATCTTGCCCAGCTACTTATGTGAGTGCATGTCTCTGATTACCTGCTCTGTCGCTCGCAATTCCTGAATCCATCTGTCACTGCATGCAGCCTTTCATCGAGCCACCCCGGGATTCCCACACCCCATCGCCTGGCACTGGATGCTCCCTACGCAAGGAACGCACAAAGACATTGGGCACTTTCTGACCCGCTAGGGATGCGGGGCAAAGACTCTGCCATTAAAGGGAACAGAATAATTAAAATCCAATTGAACAGCAAAGCAGAGTAAACAGGCTGAATGGCAGCCATCTGTTCTGACATTTTCTGGTCTTTTGGACTAATTCTGTTTATCCTCGTCCATCTCAAATAGATGCTCCATATGTATACCTTGTCACACACGTGATAGATATCAGATCCTATGCTCATTGCGACTGATTCATTGGTCTCCACTTTCCTTTTTAATGAGATCACACTAAGTTTTATTGTCATGTCTATCCATTTCAAAGTAAAGATCTTGCCGGAGTTGTGCAGAAAGGATTTTTAAATGTTGGAGAGACTAGGTTATGCCACGCGCCAGTGAGGTTAGGGATCGGAAGGCAGTACAGTTTAAAACATGGCCAAAGAGCTGGTAGGGTAGGCAGCACTTGCAATATGTGGATCATTGGGATTCCCGGCTCGGTAGGATATATACAAGAAGGACGGGATGCATCGGAACCGGCAGCAATCTCCGATATGTGGGTCATTGGGATTCCTGGGTCAGTATAAATGCACAAGAAGGACGGGATGGACGTGAACCGGCAGCAATCTCCTGGCAGGCAGGTTTGCTATTGTCACTCAGGAGGGTTTAAACTAGTGTGGCGTGTGGGGAAGTGGGGTGGGGAGAGAGCCAGAGCAGTACATCCACAAGCACAATGACTGAAGAGTAGTTGGAGACTAATCCCAGTACAGCTGAGACCAACAACAAACTGGCAGTGTGGAGTGAACACAATGGGACTGGCGGTCTGAAGTGTGCTGATTTTAATGTGAGCAGTATGGCAGGCAAGACAGATGAGCTTGGAGCTTGGAGTTTGAGTAAGTATATATAACTATGATATAAATATTACAGAGATTTGGTTGAGAGAGGGATCAGAAAACAGTCAATCCAATGGGTCCAGAGAGAGTTGACAAATGTGCATTGAGAGGCTGGAGACTGTTGTTTGAAGCATAATAATCATCCAGCAGTTTATTGGAATTGGACAGTGTGTGATGCAATGCACAGATAGAAGGGACAAGGGAGGAAACAGAAATTGTCTGTTTGCAATATTTTCTGCTTTACTGACAGTCTTTTCTAGTCTCCTATTACCAGAGAATAGACGAGGAGAATTTACATCAGGGAAACTCAAACCAAATATCAGGTCAGGATCTGATGGAGTTGGGCAGAAGTGCATTTATTTCAATGGAAGACTTATTATGGTAAAGACCGATGAACTGAGAGGCTGAATCCGTGCATGGGACTATGATGTTGCGGGTTTACAGAGACTTGGTTGAGTGAGGGAAAGGACTGGCCGTTTACCATTCCAGGGTTTCATTGTTTTATGCGAGATGGAGAGGAAGGTAAAAGAAATGGACGAGGTGTTTTACTAATCAGGGAGAATGCTACATCTGTACTTGAAGAGGACATACAGGAGGTACCATCCACTGCAGCAATATGGGTAAAGCTCAAAAATAAGATGGCTGCAAGCACTGCGTTACTTTAATCCCTCCAACAGCCACGGAGGGATTGAGGAACGTATTGAGGAATACGTCGATTAAGGAAAGGTGTATTAAAAACAGAGTGGTCATAGTGAGTGACTTTAATATCTCCAATAATGACTGGGAGTCCCTCGGAGCAAGAGGCTTTGACGGGGCAGCATTTGTTAACTGCAACAATATGTGGATAGTCCAACGAGAGAAAGAGGCGTACTGGATCTCGTATTGGCTAATGAGCCTGGCCAGGTTACTGACCTTTCAGTGGGACATAATTTTAGGAAGAGTGAACACAGCTCCTTCAGATTTAAGATAGCTACCAACACGGATAAGTCAGGATCTTGTGTGAAGCTACTGAATTGGCGGAAGGCAAATTACGTCAGTATTATACAGAGCTAGGACGTGTCAATTGGGAGGAGCTGCTATCAGGCAAATCCACATTTTGTATGTGGGAACTGCTTGTTAAATCCTGACAGCAAAATCATCTGGTGAACGTTCTCCCGCCTGCTCGAATTTCAATCTATTTTGTTTGAACAGTTATTTCAAGCCGCTGCATATCAGACAACAGGAATAGATAAAGGATGATTCTGCACTGTGTCCTTCGCAGGACCAGCTTGTCTCTCCAGGCACCTGAAGTCTTTATTGTGGGTCAGAGAGCTTCAGAATAAATAGAGCACTGAAGGAGGCCATTTAGACCATTGTACACCAACATCACCAACATCACAATTTGAAAACAGAGAGAACAGAGCATGCGTGTCTGTGTGTGTGTGTGAGAGAGAGAGAAAGAAAAATTAACACTGAAAGAGGAAGTGAAGAGAGATAAAAGGAATGGAGAGAAAACGGAGCGACAGAGTGAGTGAGAGCAAGGGGTGTCAGACGAGTGTGAAGTTAGATCAGAAGACAGCATGAGGAGAAATACACGGAAATTTTACTTAAAAACTCCCACAGACTGCAAGCCGTTTGTCTGGTGCCGTACCCTGTGAGCACTATGCTGTCATCCCAGATCATTTATCGCCAATAATTTCACAGAGCCGGGTTGCTGAGTGCTGAACAAGGTCCAAAATAACAATAGATTGGTTCCAAGGAGAAGGTGAATTAATTTCAGTATTCTGGGCCAACAGGAACTTGTATTCCCTCCAGAACCTGTGTGAGAGACAGGGCGAGAGAATCTCAGTGAGGGGGATCACTGACTGGGGGGAAATCAGCATCTCAGCTGTGGATCAAATAATGACCAATAAAGCTTGAACACTTCGTCCGTGCTTTTGTAATTCACATTTCAATTCATTTATCTCCACATCGTAAGTGTATTTTAACAGATTTGTCTCTTTGTAGCTTTCATGTTTTGGCATATGCAGAAATGCTTGTTTCCTGTCCCAGTATTTTGTGTTGAATAAACACATTTTATTGTTATGGTTCTGTTCGCCGAGCTGGGAATTTGTGTTGCAGACGTTTCGTCCCCTGTCTAGGTGACATCCTAGGTGCTTGGCAGCCTCCTGTGAAACGCTTCTGTGATGTTTCCTCCGGCATTTATACAGGTTTGTATCTGCCGCTTCCGGTTGTCAATTCCAGCTGCCCGCTGCAGTGGTCGGTATATTGGGTCCAGGTCGATATGCTTATTGATTGAATCTGTGGATGAGTGTATGCCTCTAGGAATTCTCTGGCTGTTCTCTGTTTGGCTTGTCCTATAATAGTAGTGTTGTCCCAGTCGAACTCATGTTGCTTGTCATCTGCGTGTGTGGCTACGAAGGATAGCTGGTCGCTGTCGCTAGTTGGTGTTCATGGATGCGGATTGTTAGCTGTCTTCCTGTTTGTCCTATGTAGTGTTTTATGCAGTCCTTGCATGGGACTTTGTACACTAATTTGGTTTTGCTCATGCTGGGTATCGTGTCCTTCGTTCTGGTGAGTTGTTGTCTGAGAGTGCCTGTTGGTTTGTGTGCTGTTATGAGTCCTAGTGGTCGCAGTAGTCTGGCTGTCAGTTCGGAAATGCTCTTGATGTATGGTAGTGTGGCTAGTCCTTTGGGTTGTGGCATGTCCTTGTTCCGTTGTCTTTCCCTTAGGGAAAGACAGCATCGACGCAAATAGGACAGAGTGTATGGAAAGAGTAAGCAATCAAACTTCAAGCACACTGGACAAACAAATGGCAATATAAGAGGGACCGTTAATACAAGATTGAAGGGTTATATCTGAATGCGTGCAGTATAAGGAATAGGGTAAATGAGCTTGTGGCATAGATTGAAATTGATAGGTATGATGTGATGGGCATCACAGAGAAGTGGCTGCAAGGTGATCAGGATATTCAAGGACATACATCCGATGGAAAATAAAGAGGGCGTGGGTTTACATTATTAATAAGAAATTAAATTAAATCAACAATAAGAAAGGAAGTAACGTCAGATGGTGTAGAACCTGCGTGGGTAGAATTGAGGAACCACAAAGGTAAGACAACCACAGTTGGAGACTTCCACAGGCCACCAAAGAGTAGTCAGGAGCTGGGGCACAAGATACACCAGGAGATAGAAAAGATCTGTAGAAAAGGCAAAGTTACAGTGATCATGGGGGATTTCAATATGCAAGTGCAATGGGAAACCAGGTTGGTAGTGAATTGCAAGAACATGAATTTGAGGAATGTCTATGGGATGGCTTTTTGGAGCATCATGTGGTGGAGCCCACTCGAGAACAGATGAAACTGGAGTTAATGACGCAGGCTAGATAAGGGAGCTTAAGGTGACGGAAAACTTCAGAAGCAGTGATCAGAACATGGTTGAATCTATTCTGCAATTTGAGAGATAACATAGAATCAGAGTTAACAGTATTTCAGTTGAATAAAGGCAACTGGAGAGGCATAAGGGAGAAGCCGGGTAGAATTGGCCGGGGAGAACGCGAGGACTGAAGATGCTGGAGATCAGAGCTGAAAATTTGTTGCTGGAAAAGCGCAGCGGGTCAGGCAGCATTCAAGGAACAAGAGAATCGACGTTTCGGGCATGAGCCCTTCTTCAGGAATGAGGAAAGTGTGTCCAGCAGTGTAAGATAAAAGGTAGGGAGGAGGGACTTGTGGGAGAGGCGTTGGAAATGCGATGGGTGGAAGGAGGTCAAGGTGAGGGTGATGGGCCGGAGTGGAGGTGGGGACGGAGAGGTCAGGAAGAAGATTGCAGGTTAGGAAGGCGGTGCTGAGTTCGAGGGATTTGACTGAGACAAGGTGAGGGGAGGGGAATGCGGAAACTGGTGAAATCTGAGTTCATCCCTTGTGGTTGGAGGGTTCCGAGGCGGAAGGGGAGGCGCTCTTCCTCCAACCGTCGTGTTGCTATGGTCTGGCGATGGAGGAGTCCAAGGACCTGCATGTCTTTGGTGGAGTGGGAGGGGGAGTTGAAGTTTTGAGCCACGGGGTGGTTGTGTTGGTTGGTTCCGGTGTCCCATAGGTGTTTTCTGAAACTTTCTGCAAGTCGGTGGCCTGTCTCCCCAATATAGAGGAGGCCACATCGCGTGCATCGGATGCAGTAAATGATGTGTGTGGAGGTGCAGGTGAATTTGTGGCGGATATGGAAGGATCCCTTGGGGCCTTGGAGGGAAGTAACGGGGGAGGAGTGGGTGCAAGTTTTGTATTTCTTGCGGTTGCAGGGGAAGGTGCCGGGAGTGGAGGTTGGGTTGGTGGGGGGTGTGGACCTGACGAGGGAGTCACGGAGGGAGTGGTCTTTTCAGAACGCTGATAGGGAGGGGAGGGAAATATATCCCTGGTGGTGGGGTCCGTTGGAGGTGGCGGAAATGACGACGGATGATACGATGTATATGGAGGATTGTGGGGTGGTAGGTGAGGACCAGTGGGGTTCTGTCCTGGTAGCAATTGGAGGGGCGGGGCTCAAGGGTGGAGGAGCGGGAAGTGGAGGAGATGCGGTGGAGGGCATCGTTGATCACGTCTGGGGGGAAATTGTGGTCTTTGAAGAAGGTGGCCATCTGGGTTGTTCAGTATTGGAACTGGTCCTCCTGGGAGCAGATGCGGCGGAGACGAAGGAATTGGGAATATGGGATGGCATTTTTACAGGGGACAGGATGGGAGGAGGTGTAGTCTCTGTAGCTGTGGGAGTCGGTCGGTTTATAGTAAATGTCCGTGTTGATTCGGTCTCCCGAGATAGAAATGGAAAGGTCTAGGAAGGGAAGGGAGGAGTCTGAGACGGTTCAGGTAAATTTCAGGTCGGGGTGGAAGGTGTTGGTAAAGTGGATGAACTGTTCAACCTCCTCGTGGGAGCACGAGGCAGCGCCGATACAGTTATTGATGTAGCGGAGGAAAAGGTGGGGTGTGGTGCCAGTGTAACTGCGGAAGATGGACTGTTCCACATGTCCTACGAAGAGGCAGGCATAGCTGGGGCCCATGCGGGTGTCTATGGCTATTCCTTTGGTTTGGAGGAAGTGCGAGGATTGGAAAGAGAAGTTGTTCAGGGTGAGGACCAGTTCAGTCAGTCGAAAGAGGGTGTCAGTGGAAGGGTACTGGTTGGTACGGCGGGAAAGGAAGAAGCAGAGGGCTTTGAGTCCTGCGTGATGGTGAATTGACCGAGACAGGCGTTTAGCAGGAAAGACAGGGGAACAGCAATGGCTGGAGATTCCACGATAATTTAAAAGACACTGCAGAGATTCATGCTGAGTAATAGAGGCATGGTACAGGGAGGATGAGGCAACCAGGGATGACAAGTGAAGGCAGGGATTGCATATAAGCAAAAGAGCTAGCAGAGTGAAGGGCAGTGGGAAACTGGAGAATTGGGGCCAACAGAAGTCAAGAAATAATAAATAAGGAGGGAGAAGATTAAGTATGGGGGGAAGCTAACCAGTAATATAAAGGAAACTGTAAGGGATTCTTTAGATATATAAAGTGCAAAAGAGAGGTAAATGTGAATATGGACCACTGGGAAATGATGCTGTGAAGACAGTAGTGGGAAGCAACGAAATGGCTGAGGAACTTTGCATCAGTCTTCACGGTGGAATACAGGAGTAATTTCCCAAGAATTGAAGAGAGTGAGAGGGCAGTCCTAAATACAGTGGCCATCACCAAGAAGAACATGTTAGAAAACGGAATGGCGTGAATGTGGATAGCTCACCTGGACCAGTTGGACTACACCCCAGCCTTGTAAGGGAGATTGCTGAAGAGTTAGTGCAAGTGTAAGTGGTAATCTTTCAGGAATGACTAAAATCAGGAAAGGGCCAAGAGGCTGTATAATTGCTAACATGACACTCTGTTTAATAAGGGAGTTAGGCAGAAGATGGAAAACTGCAGACTGATTCGCCTAACCTTGGTTGTGGGTAACATCATGGAATCCATCGTGATGAATGGGATTTCTGAATACTTGGAGGTCTTTGGTAAAATAGGACAGAGTCAGCATGGTTCCATCAAGGGGAGGTCATGCCTGACAAACCAGCTAGAATACTCTGAGGGAGTAATGAGCAGATTTGATCAAGGAGAACCGATAGATGCTATCCATCTGCAACTCAAGAATCCTTTGACAAGGTGCCATGCATGAGGCTCTTGAGAAAGATATGGGTCCATGGTGTTAGAGGCACGGTGGAAGTTGAGGTTTGGCTGTCTGAGAGAAAGCAGAGAGTGTGGATTAAAGTGTCCTTCTCAGGATGGCAGCCAGTGACAAGTGGTGTTCCACCTGACTCAGTGTTGGGACCACAACTTTTCACTTTGTGCATTCATTATCGAGATGAAGGAACTGAGGGCATTCTGGCTAAATTTTCAAACAGTGAAAAGATAGATAGAGGGACAGGTAGCATTGAAGAGGTGGTTTGGCTGCAGGAGGGTGCTCTAGCGCATCTTCTCAACTGCCCAAAACTCCGCCCTTGGACTTCGCTGTTCCAACTACAACAAGTGAGAACCTCTCTGGTGCTTGTCTTCCATCCCACCAACCTCAGGATACAACGCATCATCCTCCGCCATTTCTGCCACCAACAGTCAGACCCCACCACCAGAGATATACTTCCCTCCCTACCCCTATCATCATACTGCTGAGACCATTCCCTGACCGCTCGCTCGTCAGGTCCACGCAACCCCAACAAGCCACCTTCCACTCCCGACACTTTCCCTTTGCCACTACAACAGGTATGAAACCTGTGCTAACACCTCCCTCTTCACCTCGACCCAAGGCCCCAAAGGATCCTTCCACATCAGGCAGATAACATCCTGTGCATCCAAACACTTCTTCTCGTCTGTCTATTGCTCCTGGTCTCCACTACATTGGCGAGAAAGGACGTCAACTTGCAGAACGGTTCAGGGAACACTCTCGGACACACACACCCAACAACCCCATTGACCTGTGGCTGAATACTTCAACTCCCCCTTCGATTCCGCCAAGGCTTTGCAGGTTTGAGTCCTCAACCACTGCCAAATTCTAGCCACCAGACTTCTGAAGGAAGAACGCATCATCTTCTGCCTTTGGACCCTCCAAAAACACGGTATCAAGGAAAATTTTGCCCGTTTCCTCGTCTCCCCTCCCTCCACCTTATCCCAGATCAAACCTTCCAACTCAGAACCGCCGTCTTGAACTGTCCTACTTGTCCATCTTCCTTCCCATCTATCCACTCCACCTTCCACTCCGACCTATCACTACCACCATCCACCTTCATCTAGTTGTCGCCTTCCAAGCTACCTTGCTCCCAGCGCCAGCCGCTCTCATTTATCTCTCTGGCCCCTTCCGCCCACCCCACATTCCTGATGAAGGCTTTATGCCTGAAACGTCGAATCTCCTGTTCCTCGGATGCTGCCTGACAGGCTGTACATTTCTATGACCACACTTTTTGACTCTGATCTCCAGCATCTACTGTCCTCACTTTCACCTGCTGAAGGATTTTTACAGGTTTCGAGAGTGAGCAAAGAAGTGGCAGATGTAGTATAATGTGGAAACGTGTGGAAAAGCATTTTGCCATGATGAATAGAGGCATAGACCGTTTTATAAACAGCAAGCAAATTCAGAATCTGAAGTGCAAACAGACTAGGGCGTTCTAGTCCAGGAGTCTTGAAAGGTAAAGTTGCAGATTGTCAGTAGTTAGGAAGGCAAATACAATGGTGGCATTTATTTCAAGAAGGCTTCAATATAAAGGCAGTGATGTACTTCTAAGGCTCTAAAAGGCTTTGGTCATGCTACATTTGGATTATTGTGCGCAGTTTTGGGTCCTATATCTCAGGAAGGATGTACTGGTCTTGGAGCGTTTTCAGACGAGATTCACGAGAATGGTGCCAGGAATGAAAAGCTTAACATATGAAGAATATTTGAGGGCTCTGGTCTGTATTTGATAGAGTTCAGAAAGATGTTAGGAGGTCTAATTGAAACTTACAGAATACTACATGTCCAGGTACAGAGTGGACTTTGGGAAGATATATCCAATGGTCGGAGAGACTAGTACCCGAAGGGACAGAGTAAAGAGAAAACCTTTTCAAACAGCGATAAAGAGAAACCTCTTCAACCAGAGAGCGGTGAACCTATAGAATTCACTGCCACAGAGGGCTGTCAAGTCCAGATCATTGAGTAGATTTAAGAGTGAGACAGATAGGTTCTGGACTGTAAAGGGGATCAAGGGTTACAGGTAGAAAGCGGGAGAATGGGGTTGAAAAGCTTAACAGCCATCATTGAATGACGGAGCAGGCTCAATGGGCTGAATGGCCAAATTTCTGCTCCAATGTCTTCTGATCGTATGGTTAATATTGGCTCTCCTCATTCCTCATTGGAGTTGTATCCTTGAATTTGATCTTCAAATGATTTACAAAGAGTAACGTTTCACTACTGATGACTGGGAAATATCGTGTTCCCTCACTCCAGTCTCAGCAGCCATGTCCCCAACATCATAATCACACTGCAACTGAAATCCAATCGTACTTAACCACAGTTGATTGACATCGATAACATAAACAGCATGACCCTCGCCTGCCCTCTCTGATTCTCGAATAACCATCTGAATTGTGTGTCACGTCATTTTCTCTGTTAACATATCCATGTCATTGGTCCGTTATCACTCATGTTGTCGTAGGCACATTTTCCTGTCAGATTCTGGACTAGAAAAGTTCTCTCCATATTTTGCTGACATTTTAATCACTGATCTCTAGTTACAGACTGTATGTTTCCATTTATAAACGGAGAAACTTGTTTATGTTCTGACAATCCTTTGTCATTACTTCCATATCCAAGACAGATTGAAAGATTGCATACATTCAATCTACCATCTCCAATATTCCGTCCCTCAGTCACTCCCACATATCCCATGCCAAATGTATAAATTTTAAACATTCTTTTGAATTTTAATAAAATCAATATTAAATTGAAAGGGGTTAACTGGAGCTATTTGTTCAGTGACGGTGATTAATGTCAATCTCCGTGGATCTTAATTATCCCAGTGGAGAGTTTCCATCATTGAATGATAAATGGGCTCTTTTCAGTGTGTTATCCCATAGCATGATTAGGAGCATCACTGACAGAACGAAAAGGGATCAGCAGCTCGAGAGAGAGGGGGTGAAGAGATCAGAATCTGCGAACATTAGACTGGAACGTTACAATAATGGTTCAGAATGTGAGGACCTTAGATTGGAATGTTCTAATAGTGAATCAGAATCTAAGATCAGTAAACTGGAATGGTACAACAATGGATCAGAATCTGAGATCATTAGACTGGAATGGTTCAACAATCGATCAGAATCTGAGAATATTAGACTGGAATATTACAATAACAGTCAGGAGTTTATCCTTGGGTCTTTACTATCTTTCTCGTCCTTGGATATCATTAGCATCACGGTTCCAGGATATCCTTTGGATTATTCAAGGTGGTTACTATCCCATGCTCGCTATAGTTGGTGTTCCTGGTAAGTCATTATATTTGTCTACTAAACTGGGTTGAACTGAATTTCTGCTCATGATATAGATAAAATTCGGAAAGTGCAAGACAATGTCTTCAGTTACAAACAAAAACTCATTTCCTTATAAATAATCAGTATCAAACTACTATTTCTAAATTACAAGAAGGAACCAGACTGTTCCCAAACTCCATAATCCATTTTGTCCTTCACAGATTTACATCTCTATTTCGTCCCCACTCGCCAATCCTGTCCAATACCACCGTCATGATATCCCAGTCTCGTCTCAGTCTCATTGCAACTTCTGAATACCATAATTTGTGCCTTTGTTTAGTCCGGATGCAACAGTTTCAAGTTCCTTCTAACCACATGTCCGTCACTAAAACATTGCTCTTGAGGATGTTTAACTTGTTCTCTGGACAAACGGGACGACAGTTTATGGTTATCAAGACTCATACTCTAGAGCCACAGACTAATAGTCTGTTGATATCTCATGAGGGAAATTAAAAGCAACTATTTCCATTTGCCATAAAAGCCCATCTGCTTGCCCCAAGTCCTTACGCGAAGTCAATCTGTCATTCTTCCCTAGTCAGGTTTCAGTGTGACTTTTGTGATGAACATGTGGGTGTTCTGCACCTTTAACAGAATTAAAAGCCAGCAATAACTACCTGACAGCACCACGTCTTCTGAAAAATAGATTTAATGTAACATTTGGTGAACGTCTCGATTAGCTTATTTTCTCAAGACAAAAACAAATTCAGCCAAACAGTTTAACTTTTAACCCAAAACGCCCACCTCCAATCAAGTTTGAATTTAGTATATTGATAATCTTAAAAGCCAATGACACAGTCCAATGGTTTGGGGGTACAAGACCGCGGGAAATTGACAGTTGAGAGGAGAACTGCTAAGTTACCAGCATGCAAATACTGCCTGAAAAGCAGCTCTCCTCTCGGTAACTTTATTGATTAGTAACTGGTAAAAGCAGAATCTCAAAGAAGAAAAGAAGACAGGAATATGGAGAAGAACCGAAAGCTTCTTGGTTTTGAGATAAGAAGTTTTGTTTTGTAAATTTTAATTAGGAGTCTAATCGGACTAGTATAGTAGTGGGGGGTGGGAGAGATAAAATATAGGTAAAAACAATGACTGCAGATACTGGAAACCAGATTCTGGATTAGTGGTGCTAGAAGAGCACAGCAGTTCAGGCAGCATCCAAGGAGCTTCCAAGGAGATAAAATATAGCTGAGAGGAAGAAGCTGTAAATATTCGTTCGTCTATTATTCCCTGGTATACTTTAAGAAATAAAGTTGTTAATTTTTATTTCAAATAGTTTTGGACTCTAGAATTATCATGGATTACTGCAGTGGATAAATCTTTTCCCTGTTGCTGGTTTTACATTAAGTAGGAGAATGTATCCTGTGTTGTAACACTACAATCCCACAGGAATGTGCTTTTCTCTTTCCTGTCCTGTGGAACAGCTGAACCAAACACTCAGTTCAAGATCGGAATAACATGCTGCCCTGACCAGGGCTGCATACATCCTGTGAGAGAAGAACAGAAGTAAAGATAGCTCCCTTCCTCTGCCTGTTTCCCGTATTCCTATAGCTCATTTCTATTCAGGTAGGTGATCATCCCCTATTTTAGGTGTATTCAATCTCATTGAAATTCTCCCCGAGAGTGATGCACATCTCCATACGCATCTCTAGTGTTGGCTTTATTGATGCTGACGTACAGATGTAAGGAACTTTTACATTCCATGTCAGTCATAGTGCATAGAGAAGGAATGGCTTTTCGTGGCACAGGAAAGAAACGGCGATGTCTAAGTGCGAGAAAAGGATTATTGCGATCATCCCTGAGAGTGTTGTTGAGGCAGTATGTGGGGTACTGTGGACTTTCTCTCAAGTTTCACCAGACTAATCCCTGGGATGATGGCTCCATGAGCAGTGAGTGAAGCTCTGTGAGAGAATAAGAGATGATTGTATTGAACCTGAAGGGGGATTGACAGTCACTCATGATGTTCTAAACAGGCACTGATACGGAGATGAATTCCATGGCTTTTATTAACTCGGGTTAAACGATTCTCAATAGGTTAAGAGCCTCCGAGGACGTTCCCCTTATCCCACCCCCACTCCATATGTTGATTGAGAGAGACAGAGGGTCAGTCTTTGAATAAATTCTCCCCACATTAATACAGTGCATTTAGTGTGTGATCCTGCACTGAACGTCATGTTATCCACAATCCCGACAACAGCCACAATACCTAAATTCTAAAACAGTTAGCTATTCCCACCAGCTTCTGACGTCCATGGAGAACATGAGTTTGTCTTCTCAGAGATGGAAGATGCCTCTCTGAGACTTGAGACAAAGCATCTGGCTTCCTTCCTCACTGCCAGCAAACCACGTTAAAGTATCATGTGTCCCATAGGTAATGGAGCCATGAAGAACATCGTGGATCAGTCTCTGAGTGCATTCTATGCTCCATTGATTTGTCAGGTTGGAGAATCAATAACACCCTCCTGTTCCTGTATAAGTGTCTCGAGGTGCTGAATGGCTTCCTCCAGGTCCCATGGAACAGGTTCATGGGTCTGACTTGGCCCTGCCTGTTCTTGTTTAACAGCTTGATGTGATAATCAGACCCCTTCTCTTCTTGAGGAACAGGCAGGAGGATTGAATCGGCTATTCCTCTCTTTGTTCAGTAGTTTCGATGGGTTGAATGGCTTCCACATATCCGTTTCTAATGTGCCTGAGGTGCTGAATGAGCTCTTCATTTAACTGTGGAAATGTAGAGTGTCTGGCCTTGCTGTTACATGAATGTTACCGACACTTTAACAGCACAAGCCTGAATGCTGTCCGGGATTTACATGGACACAGACTAGTCCAGGAACTGAGGTGCGACACATTGTTCTGAACATTGGTTGATCTTCAGTAACCATCCCCGTTTCTGATCTTATGATGAGGAAAGACAGTGATGAACCAGCTGAAGATGTTTGTTTTGAGGCCGCAACCCCGAGGATCTTCTGCAGAGATGTCCCAGGACTGAAAGGATTGTCGGTCACCGACCACAAACATCTTCCTTTGTGCTGTGAAAGACCCCAACCAGTGGGGTAGGTACACCTGATTCCCATTAAGCTCAAATAAGTAGGTGGTCCTGATGCCATATTCAGTCAAATGCTACCTTGCTATCAAGGCCATTCAGTCTTTCCTGAGCCCCTGTGGTCATCTCTTGTTCATATCGATAGATAATGGTGTATGTGTTGGGAGTGTTTTCCTCTCATAGAGGGTAATCAATGCCAGGAAGTATCTGGGCTAGATAGTGAGGGGAGGTACATCACTGAAAGTATTCAAAGAGGTGGTACATGAATTTTTTGCCTGTCAGAGAGCTATAGGGTGTGAAAATTCGAACATTAAAGACCAGTTATTGCTAACAGTAGGTCAGCCATGATGGTATACAATGGGTTGATCGTCCGAGTCACCTATTCTTGCTTCTTATGTTTTCATATTCTGTAATTACAAAGTTAATAATTGTAATTTTCCTGAAAGTTCTGTTAATGAATGTTGCAGTCACAGAGACTAAAGTATTTTGTGAGTCATCTCAGGGCAAGGTATGGGGGCTGTATTCACAGTGAATCTGGGTCTCCAACATGACCAACAAATGAAGCACAAGTTGCAGAGAGGAGACACTCTGTAAAGAGACCAGAGGTGTCTTTCGAAACCAGCCTGGTTTTCCAAATAACATTTTCCAACCCACACCAAACCGTGTGTGACAGTCTTGAGGGATTGAATGATATCCTGTGTTACGGTGGGCCAGGTATTTGGAGCAGGTGGCCTCCATCTGCTAATATCAGGAGCTGTGAGGAGCTGAATAGAACATAGAGACATAGGACTGAGCAGCAGGAGTGGGCTATTAGACACTTTGTCACCGCTCCACCACTCACAAATTCCATGGGTGATGTGAATGTGGTCTCAGCAGCATTTGTCTGTCTGTATACCATTTTCCTACATTCACTTCTCTGTCAAATGTCACCAAATATAACTTTGAATAAATGCAAGCATCCAGGCACCACAAACTTCTGGGGAAGGGAATTTCCACTTGAACAGCCCTTTGAAAAAATCTCATTTGTGTTTCAACCAACGTTGGAAGGTCACTACCTCCCTTTCCAGTCCCACGCCTCCACTGGTTACACCAATCTTAAATGCAACCAGTTTTGTGATGTGACCAATGATGTAGGTCGTAGAGTATGCCATTTTCTAGAAAAGTGTAAGACACAGAAAGTTGAACTCGTCACAAATGGTAAAATGATAGAGTGCCCCAAACGTTATTCTGCCTTTGAAGTTATTCTGCTCACACAAGCTACTGGTAGTGGGATTTCACTCTGGAACAGTTGAATTTGGCTGAATTCCCTTTGTTTCAGGCAGTGGAGAGATTCCAGTGAATTCTCACCAGAAATCCTTCACAAGTGGTAAAGATAACACAGGGATTTTATGGTGTCACACTTTGCTATCGGATGGAACAAAGTAAGAGAGAGAGAGAGATCAATAGGCTGCTGCTTCTCAGGCAGGGGACATTTTTCTCCCTCTCTGTGTTGAAACATACGATAATGTCAACTGAACACCAAACTGGACCATGTGTGCTCTTCTGGATCATTCTCTGGAAAACCCAGTTATAGATTATATGCAAGTGCATTCGTTTCAATCTCAAGAAAAGTCCCCACTTTATAATTTGATGACATGTTTACATGTGTCTGTGTAAGTTGTAAATAATGGTAGGTGTCTTCATAGTATGTGTGTTAATATCAATGCATCTTTTTCTTAAAGTTTATTCTCTAGCTTTAGTCTCCCTGACAAGAGATAATATGCATCCAGTTGATATACTCTTCAGAAAGTCATGGATGGTTCAGTACTATTTCTCAGATAAGATCGAAACTGATAATCCCCGATAACAAAATGCCAGCATTCCAGGAATGAGTAAAGGGAAACCTCTTTGAAAATCTACGAAAAGAATTAAATCCTTTCACTTTAGTTTCGGGGATCAAAACAGCCCACAGTGCTTCAAATGTAGTCTCAGCAATGCCCTGTACAGATGCAGTTAAACATTCCTGCGATTAAACCTGATACATTTTGCCAAAAACAGCATCATTCCACTTACCTTTTAAATCACTTGCTGCATCTGCAGACTGACTTCATATGATTCATGTCCCAGGAACATGGAAACCACCTGAATCACAGAGTTCTGCAATCTCTCTGCATTGACATTGTTTACCATTGTTTTATTCTTCATGCTAAAATAGACAACTTACCTTATGTTATTTCTGCTGAAGGTTTGCTCACTAACCTTCCCTGTCTGTATCACATTGCAGACTCACTACCTTCATTTGATGACACATTAAGTGACCATCTTGGTGTACGAGCTAATTGAGCTCCAAGCAATTCCCTCCACTTCTTTCAGATCTTTGATACAAATTGTTGATCAGTGATGACCCCACAGTGATCTCTGAGGCATTCCATCAGCTACAGCTTTGCAGCCTGAAAATAAACATTTGTCTCTACTCTCGATTTCCTGTAAGCGACTGATCTTTGCTGGACAGGAGAGTCAATGTTCCCTGCTCCTGGGTAGCCGTTCAGGCGGGTTAAATGGCCTCCTGCTGGGCTGTGTAATGTACTCAACGAGCTGAATTACTTCATTCTATAATTCTGTGCAATTCCATAGAGTGACAGAATGGTCTCCTCCTGTCTCATTGTATCGATCCTATCTGATTGAATGGGGTGGTCCCCTAACATGTAATAGCCTCGAGGGTGGATTGAGGGAACAACACACGGGGTAGGGGCAACAGTTGGTCATTTGGCTGCACCATTCAGAATGCTAATGGATGATCCGAGTGTGTCTGTCCATCCGTCTCCTGTCTGTTCCCAATAAACATTGACTCTCCTGTCCAACAAAGATCAGTCAAGCGCAGACTTATACACTTAATGGCAAGATCCTAGTGAGTGTAGCTGAACAAAGAAACCTTGGAGTATAAGTTCATAGCTCTTTGAAAGTGGAGTCGCAGGTTGATAGGATAGTGAAGGAGGCGTTTTGTATGCTTTCCATTATTGGTCAGAGTATTGAGTACAGGAGTTGGGAAGTCATGCTACTGATGTACAGGACATTGTTGAGGCCATTGTTGGAATATTGCGTGCAATTCTGGTCTCGTTCCTATCGGAAAGATGTTGTGAAGCTTGAACGAGTTCAGAAAAGATTTACAAAGATTTTACCAGGGTTAGAGGATTTGAGCTACAGGGAGAGGCTGAACAGGCTGGGGCTGTTTTAACTGGAGCATCGGAGGCTGAGGGGTGACTTTATAGAGGTTTACAAATTATGAGGGGCATGGATAGTGTAAATAGGCAAAGTGTTTTCCCACGTGTGGGGGAGTCCAGAACTAGAGGGCATAGGTTTAGGATGAGAGGGGAAAGATGCAAAAGAGACCTAAGTGGCAACGGTTTTCATCCAGAGGGTGTACTTGTATGGAATGAGCTGCCAGAGGAAGTGGTGGAGGCTGGTACAATTGCAACATTTGAGAGGCATTTGGGATGGGTATACGAATTGGAAGGGTTTGGATGTATATGGGCCAGATGCTGGCAGGGGGGACTAGATTGGGTTGAGATATCTGGTCGGCATGGACGGGTTGGACTGAAAGGTCTGTTTCCATGCTGTACATCTCTATGACTCTATCAACGAGTCTTCGCTGTTCCCTGAGGATGACGACACCACAGGTAGCACAACACTAAAGTGAAAGGTACGTCCTTATTTCTTTGTGGGACCTGTTATTTTAAAACTTTGTTAACTGAACCACCTCTTTGCAGATATAAGGACAGAATAATTAGGAATAAACATAAACCATTCCGGACTCCAAACCTGTCCCACATTCCCACTGAACCTTTCCAATCGAATATGTATCAAACCCAGCCTCTGCTGCTCTTCTCAGGAAGGGAATACCTGTTAGCATAGCACTACATGAAAAAAGGAGCAGAATGAGGCCATTCGGTCCATCGAGTCTGATCTGCCATTCAATAATTTCTTATATGTTTCTCAACCTCATTCTCCTACCTTCCCCCAAGAATCCTTGATCCCGTTATAAAACAAAAACTTATCAATTTGTATCTGTGTCTACGTGTGCGTATGTTTGTCCATCTGCATGTTATCTGTGTATTTGTGCATCGACGTTTGTCTTTCTGTGTATCAGCCTGTGTGTTTCTATCGATGTTTGTGTCTATTTGTGTGTGACTCTTTCTGTCTGCGTGTGTTTCGACGTGTGTGTATGCCTATTCCCTTGTATGTATTGTGTTTGTTCGTATATTGTGGTGATACCAATAATTCTGTGTATTTCTGTGTCTGCATCTCTGTACAGTGAGGTAACTGTATTTGGGGGCGGGCGGTGGGGGTTCAAGGACTGTCGTTCGAAATGCCAGTGTGTTTACAGTGAGAATTGTCTTTCACTGAGCACTGCTCCTTAATCGGTCAGTGGGATAGTGGATGTTTCAGAAATTTCACGCGAGGCATCCCAGTCCGCTTCATCTTGTATAGGTTCCTCCCCACATGGCGGGTGTGGGGATGGGGTGAGGGAATGGATATTGGGCACTCCACCACCCAGCTTGTTCATTTCTGTCCTATTCCAGGCTGTTTCTCTTGGAATAGAAGAAAGGGATGGAACGAGTGAGGGCAGGAGTGGATGGCCTTGCTGTTAGTGCTGGCGGAGATGGATCTGAGAGGAATTGTGAGGCGTCCGGAATGAGGCAGTCGACAGATTTGAATCCATATAGTATTATTAATGTGTGGGCGTATTGCGCAGGTGACAGAGAAAGTGTGGGAAGGAAGTTGCTGAATTCAATAGTGAGAGTAGTAGTGCCTGAGCCTTGTTTGGAGATAGAGCATGAGGATTGTCTGGGGGTAGGTGCTATAACAGATATACAGAGAGGGTGACGGAGCAGAGAGAATTCGGTGACCATTATCCTGACAGAGCGGGGAGGATATTGATGATTTTCCTGTATTGATGGAGATATCTTCAGATCATCTCAGAGTCGAGGTGAGCCTCCCCGAATGTCCTGCCCAAGTCTATCATTAATAATGACACAGACCTGTCCCTCAGATTCCACAGAATCAGTTTATGTAGAACTTACAAATAGCAAGGCGCAACAAATATTGGTGTGTTATATATCGGTTGCAGAAAATCTGAGTATCATATGATCTGGAAATTAAATATGCAAGTATCATGGATACTGCAGTTTTATTGGATGTTCTCAAATTGCATCTAAACTGCATTAACTAAGTGACTGCTTAGGCTGTGCAAAATAAATTCTGTACATGTATGCGAGGTGGGTTGAAGAGTATGTTGTGAAGCAAACTATAGAGCAGTTGATTTTGGGTTTGGTTTTGTGTGATCAGAAGGAAGAATTAATAACCTTGCTCTGAATCAGCTATGAAGGAATAGAGACGTTAATAAGGTGCATTTTACACAGTGTCTGCATGAATCTAGAATGCTTGAACATTCTGGTTAAACATCATGGTAGCCTGGAGGCTAGAGTGTCAAGTTCGCTCCAGTGAATTGGGAAAGTACAATATAACATACAGTAGGAGGCAAGCAATGTTTGTTGGAATCATAGAGTCAGACAACACGGAGACAGGCCCTTCAGCCCAAACACGTCCATTCCGACCAAAATGTCCATTCCCGCTAACTCCATTTCACTGACATTGCCCTGTATCTTTCGAATCCTTTCATGTCCATGTATTTGTACAAATGACTTTTAAATGTTGCGAATGTTCCCGTCTCAACCTCTTCCGCTGGCACATCATTCCATATGCGTATCACCCCTGTGTGAAAAGCAGTTGATCCTCAGATTCGCTTTTATTGTTTCCCCTCTGACCTTAAACTGATGCCCTCTTGTCCGTGATTACCTAACCCTGGAAAAAAAAACTGAGTGCATTCACTCTGTCCGTCCTTCCCATGATCTTATACACTTCTCTCAGCTTCCCCCTCAGCATCATACATCTAAAGTAAAAAGTCCTAACTTGTCCAACCTCTCCCAATAACTCAGACCATTGAGTCCTTTACAACATTCTTGTAAATTTCTTCTGCACTCTTTCCATTTTAATACCATCCTTCCCATAGCAAAGTCAACACAACTGAACATAACGCTCCCAGTATGGCCTCACCAGCATCCTGTATAATTGCAACGTAACTCCCGAATTTACATACTCAGTGATATACACTGATGAAAGCCAGTGTGCCAAAAGCTTTCTTCACTGCCCTGTCTACCTCTGAATCAAATTTCAGAGAACCATGCAATGAATTCCAAGGTCCCTCTGTTCCACTACACTCCTTAAGGCACAACCATTCACATGAAACTCCAACATTGATTTGACTTTCTAAAATACAGGAACTTACATTGATCTATATTAAAATCCATTTGCCATTTCTCAGCCACTTCTCCAGGTGATCAAGACACTGCTGTATTTTCTGAAATTTCTGATAACCTTCCTCACTCTCCATGATGCTGCCTATTTTAGTGTTGTCTTCAAACTTACAAATCATGCCAGCTCATTCTCATCTAAACCATAGATATATGTAATATGTAGTGGACCCAGCACTAACCCGTGAGGCTTTCCATTAATCACAGGCCTCCAGGCTGACAAGCATCCTTCCACTATTACCCTCTTGCTTCCCACCATCAAGACAATTTTGGATCTAATTTGTCAGCTCCTCCTCAATTTCATGCGATCTAACCTTCCAGAGCAGAGTACTATGTGGAACCTTATTGAAGGCGTTTACTGGAACCAATAAAGATTACATACACCATCTTGCCCTCCTCAACGTTGCTAGTCACTTAATCAAAGAATTCGAACACATTTGTGAGCCATGATCTCCCATGCACAAAGTCGTGCTGAGTTTGATGATGGGCTTTTCCCCAAAACGTTGATTTTCCTGTTCCTCGGATGCTGCCTGGCCTGCTGTGCTTTTCTAGCACCACTCTAATCTTGCTCCTAATCACACCCTGTCTTTCCAAATGCATGTGTATCTTATCTCTCAGAACCTGTTCAAGTAAATTACCCACAACAGATTTTACGTTTACTGGTCGATAGCTCCCACGTTTTTCTTTGTAGACCTTCTTGAGTAAGGACACAGCATTCGCTGTCCTCCAGTCCTTCGTGACTTCGCCCGTTGGCCAGCGCTGATGCAAAAATATCAGCCAGGGCTGCGGCAATTCCTTCTATGTCCTCCTGCAGTGTTCCTGATTATATCTGGTCAGGACCAGGAAATTTATAGAAATATTGCAAAGTCTTTTTATTTCAGGTACAAACACCAAAGAAAGGGAAAGTGACACAATGATGTTTAACATAACAAATTCGAAAATGTATTAATCATAGGAAATGGCTTCAGAAGAATTTCAGTCATTGTGGAAACCTGAGAATTCTCAGAAATTCACGATGCAGAAACAAGGGCCATGAAACTGATCAGGAAATCAAAAATAGAACATAAATGCTAACAAACAGGAACAAAAACACTGCATGAATCTACAATGTGTATTTCAAAGGAAACAGAGAAAAAACAAGGTCAAATATGGAAATTGGTATTTGGGAGAGGTGAGTTTATTGTGAAGAACCGGGAAATGGCCAAGAAAATAATCAGTTGCTTTGCATCTGTCTTCAAGAAGGAAGATCCATAAAATCACCCAGTAATACCAAGTGATCATGTAGCGCTTGTGCAACTAAAGACAAAAAGTCAATTTATATCAGTAACAAGGTAGTATGTGAAAGTGTAACTGGATTGAGCATTGCTAAGTCTGACAAACCTGACGTACTTCGTATTAAAATGTCAGACATAAATCAGCAATAGAAGCATTAATTGCACTGTCGATGACAGTGTTTTATTTTCCTGTGTATTCTGCAGAGGCCGGAAGCCATTCCGGATAAATGGAAGTTAGAAAACGTGGTCCAAGCACTATAGATTAATGGAAGGGATCCAAACGTCTATAAAAGGAAGAAGACATAGTTTGTTGAACTGCCGACCAATTAACTTGACATCTGCAGGGAAACTGTTGGAATCTATTATGCAGCATGTGATATTGGATATTTAGAAATTAATAGGATCAATGGAGAGAATCCACATGTATTTCTGGCAGATGTCTAACTCGATGTGCTATTAGTTGTTAGACCCCATCTACCACCCCCTGAGAAAAGGAACAGAATGTGACTTCGCCACAGGAAATGACATCAACAACCCAAAGAAACCCTTAAAAAGAAAGCAGGAATGTGTAGCATCGCTTCGCCAGAGGTCCACTGAAGATGTTACCTAGTTAGGTAAGGAAACTTCAGGAAATGAACCTGCTAGCTCAGCTAGCAAACCTGCATCCATTGTGTACAGTGTTGGTGACCCAATCTGAGAAAGAATATACTGACCACAATAAAAGTGCAATTGACAAAAAATATGACAAATTGGAAATTAACAGGACACTTCCCTGGCTGCCCAATCCAAATTCAAGGCAAATAATGGCAAGATAAGTGATTAGCCAATAAAGTCCGTAATTTTGAGGAAATTCATCACTCGGTGAGAACTGCCTAAAACTGGGTCATAGAAACCTGCTGGCAGGGTAAGATTAAGGAAAATCTCCAGATATTCTGCAAGTGTGTCAAGCAGAAATGAATAACAAGGGAACAGGTACGAGTCATTAATGACATGCCAACTTGCATCCAAATCAACTTAATGTTAGGAGACAGAGGGTAGTGGTTGAAGGCTGTTAGTCTGACTCGAGACCGATGTCCAATGGTGTATCACAGGGATCAGTGCTGTGATTCGGAGGTGCTGGTGTTGGACTGGGGTGAACAAACCTAAAAATCACATAACACCAAATTATAGTCCAGCAGGTTTATTCAGAGGCACGAGCTTTCAAAGCGCACAACCACCTAATGAAGAAGCACCGCTTCGAAGTTAGTGCCTCCGAATAAACCGGTTGGACTGTAACCTGGTGTTGTGTGATCGTTAACCTTATTATTTGTGGTATTCATAAATGATGCAGCTGTGAATATAGACGGGGGTGGTGAGAGTGTGACAACTAAGTTTGTTTTTGATACAAAGATTGGCCGGGTGGTTGGCAGTGAGGAGGAAGGTCTTATGTTACAGGAAGATACAGATGGAATGGTCAGATGGGCAGAGCAATGGCAGATGTAATGTCACCTTGATAAATATGATGTGATACACTTTGGATGAAAGAACTGGACAGGGAGTACTCAATGAATGGCAGCACACGAGGAAGCTCAGAGGGTGTTTCTCCACAATTCCCTGAATGTGAAGAAATACGTTAATGCACAATTTTGAGAAAGCATAAGGGACCGTAAACATAATCTTTATTCATCAAGGCATAGATTATAAGAGCTATGCGGAACTTTGGTTTGGCCAAGATGGAATACTGTGTGTAGTTCTGGGAACCACATTACGGGAAAGCTCTGATTGCAATGGAGGAGGCTCAGAGGAGATTCACCAGGATGTTCCCAGGGATGGAGCATATCAGCTATGGGGAGAGGCTGAATAAGCTCGGGTTGTTTAGTTTGGAGCAGAGAAAGCTGAGGGGGCCGTGATTCAGATGGATAGGATTCGAGGGACATGGACAGGGTAGATAGACAACAGCTTTTCTTTTTAGTCAAAGGGCCAAGAACAATGCAGCACATTTTAAAGTGAAGGGTTTGAGATTTGGAGGGAATTGAGGTTTGTTTTTCACCCAGAGGATGTTGGGGTCAGGAATGCCCTTCCTGAAAGAGGAGTTGTCCTGGTAACTTCACAACCATTAGAAAATACACGGCTGTGCACTTGAAATGCCATAAGATTCACGGCTACGGGTCTTGTGTCGGAAAGCGGGACTAATGTAGACCGTGCTGTATTGTTGATGGTACAAAGTCTGTGTTTCTGTGTTTGTATGGCTGTGGAAGGTCAATCATTGAGTAGCTGAAGAAAGGAATTTATGGGTTTCTGAAGAGTATATTAACAAGGGTTTTAAGATTGAACTTGTAATACCTTCTGAAAATATGTCAATGGCAAAATTAAGGGGAAAAAGGTGCAACTTTCTTACAGTCTGATACCAGAGAATTGAGGACAGGGAAAAAAGGCAGAACTATGGAGCAAGTACTTTAGTTATGTCTTCACAGAAGAAAACAAAACAAAAAAGAAAACTTCCCAACAATACTAGTGAACATTAGTCTGTTGAGAAAAAGGGAATGGAATGAAATTATCAACCAAACAGTTTTAGAGGAAGTATTGGAACTGAAAGTAATGGGCACAGACAATTTCAACAGAGACTGATCAAATGGGAATCATATTTGAGAAAGTGACGTTTAGCATAATTATGGAGAAGCAATCAATGCAAAGTGAATGCATTTTCAGAAAGATTTTTGACAAAGCCTCAAGACTATTATGCAAATTCAAATCCTCTGGGACTGGGACTAATATGGTTTTAGAACGGGACAGCTGGCTGGAAGCAGTAAGTAGAAATAAAACAATATGTTTTTTGAAAGGAAGGCTTGGAGGATATAGCAAGGGTCGGGGTTTGGGCTCCAGCTATTCCCAATACACATCATATATTTGATTGAGTGGATCAAATTCAATATTTCCAAGTTTGCTGATGGCACTGAACAATATCGGATTGTGAATGGGTGAGCAGGATGTCAAAAGCTCAAAGGTGATTGAGACAAGTAGAGTGAAGGGAAAATACGTGGCAGATGGAGAGCAATGGGGAGGGGATATGTGATATTGCGACCTTTGATGGGAAAAACAGAACGGGAGTCTATCATTTGAAAAGGAAATTGTTTGAAAAATGTTGATCTATAAAGGAACTTAAGCTGCATTTTTGTTTCCTTCTGTGCAGCCCTCCGAGGTCAGTGCAGGGCACTGAGATCTGAATCCAAAAGTCAATACTGCGAATGGCATTGGGACGCTGACCAGTGTACACAGACCCAACAAGTGGGGAGCTGTAACATTGAAAAGGATCTGGATCTCACTGTGCACCAGTCACTGAAAGCAATATTGCAGGAGCAGAAAACAGAAAAGCAGACAAATCGTGTATTCACCTTCATTTCAGGGGGATTTGAATACAGGAGTAAGGGTGTTTTACTGCAGCTGTACAGGGCGTTGGTAAGACCTCATCTCGAACATTGTGCAGTATTTTGTGCAGTTTTGGTCTCCTTACCATAAAGGAAAAAGCTGACATTGAGGGAGAGCAGTAAAGGATAACCAGACTGACCTCTGGGGTGACAGGCTTGTTGTGGGAGCAGAGTTTGGTGCGGCTATGCCTGTATTCCATGGGCTTTAGGAAAATGAGTGGAGATCTCAGTGAAATATATAAAACTCTGCTAGGGCAGGACAGATTGGAAGCAGGGGTGACAATTCCCCTGGCTGGGACATCAAAACAAGGGGCCATAGTATTAGGTACAGACAGGCCACTCTGCATTGAGATGAGAATAAATGTCTGCACTCAGAGACTGGTGAACCTAGGGTATTATCTCCCAGATCACGCTGTTGAAACCAAGGCACTGAATAAAAATAAGGATTTCTGGAAACTAAAGGGATAGGGAGAGGCAGGTTATGGTATAAAGATAGAGGATCAGATATCATTACTGAATGTTCTCCAATAACATGATAGCTGTGTTCCTGTGCAACACTGTGCTGCAGAAAATCATGCAATATTAATGATGTGCTCTATGCGGAAAAGAGGATAATGGGCGAACCGCAAAATATCAGTAAAAAACAAAAAATAAAGTTAGTCTAACACACACTAGCACAGTCTAATTAAACATTTAAATAATATATTGTAATGAAATAATGCTAATAATGACAATGCAGTCACTGGTTACATTCCTGTAGCTTTCACCAAGCTCTTCACCAGAAAGCGCGCAGGGCTGACTGACCACGTGATGCCAACATGGAATTCCAGTTCTCCTGCAGATTCTCCCCCGGTTTGAAATAAAGTTCCTTCTAATTGGAGAGAACAATTCCCTGTTTCAGGCTCAGGTTCAATACTTGCAGAGCGGATTGCATTCCTATTTTAGCTGAACACTCAGAGGGTGCATTTTGCAGACAGAGGATCCTGAAGCTGGGTTTTGTTGTTCAGCTGGTGCCTGGCAAGGAATCGCGTCACAGTGAGCGGGAGTTCACTTTATAGAAAAAAGGTGCGCAATTCACGTATCGCATTGCAGTCAAATCACGTTGAAAAACACCCGTTATCAGAGAACTGCCTGTATATTGAATCGAGGTGCAAGAGTGATGGACTGAAGGGACTACAACAGTTCTTATTTTATATTTCACAATGTTTAAACATATTAATGGATATGAAAACTGTGTCGGGAAAACTGCATTGAGGAGATATTCTCCATGAACTAAAATGGGGAAGTCTCAATGTGTTGAATGGCCTACTCCTTTCCCGATGTTTCTGTGCAGTCTGTGGGAAAGCTCTGTAAATATTGTCACAAGCTGTCAGATGTTAGGAAGGAGGTCTCTGCAGGGTCAACAGGACTGTGATTCCCGTTCCCTTTTCTGATATCGAGGCTGGTGCCGGGTATTCTGTCTGTTTTTTTTTCCTTGAAGACCTCGGAGCAGTGTGATACAATTGAGTGTCTTGCTTGGCCGTTTCAGGGACCATTGAAGAGTTTATCACATGTCTGTGTGTCTGGAGTCACTTTTAGGCCATACAAGGAAAGCACGGGAGATTCACTTACTGAAAGTACGTTGGGGAAGGAGATTGAATTTTACAATCAACATTGGATGCAAGGTCACTGTCACCATCACCAGATTCTAGATCTTGATATTTTATTAATTGTTTTTAACTTCCACCAGCTACCAGAGCATTATCCTGTATTGGATTAGTAATCCAGTGACATTTCCACAACAGCACCATCTCCACATAGAAACCTACCGGAAACCACACTGAGCGGGTTATTTCTGGACTGCTTGACAGCTCTGTCAAAAAGAACTCCCACCAATTTGATTATCGTGAAGGAACTGAGGGGGTGTTAAATGGTCAGAATGTAATTATTCACCTATTAGGGGACTGGACATAGTTGAATAATTTTCCACATTGCCAGAGAGTTGTCAGAGTTGGAGCTGGAATGAAACAGCTTCCCCAGGGACACGGCTTGTTGTGCAGCATAAGACTTCAGTCCTATTGCAGGAATGGTGTCAGGGTCCATTGTCTTTGTTGTATCTACTGTGTTCAGCGGTTTCTTCATGTCACATGCAGCGAATTGGTTGAACACTGCCATCTGTGATTCTGTGGATATAATGGCGAGGGTGAGGTGGATCATCCATTCAACACCTCTGGCTGAGGATGGTGCAGATGCTACATCCTTGTCTTTTACACTGATGTATAGTGCTGTTCCCTTATTTAGGATGGGGATATTGCTGGTGGCCTCTCCTCCAGTAAGATTTTTAATAGTACACCGACATTTATGTCTGGATGTGGCAGGACTGCAGAGCTTAGATCTGATCTGTTGGTCTTTGGATCATTTCATCCTCTCTATCAGATGTTAGTTCTGCTGTTTGGAATGAAACCACACAAGCGCCGTAGCTGTAACGGTTTGTCATCAGCTTTAGGTACACATGGTTCTGACCTTGGCATGTTCACCCACACTCGTCACTGAGCCATCACTCGGCTTGATGGTAATGGTAGACTGATGGAATATCCTGGAGAAAATGTTACAGATTATGTTTGAATACAATCCTGCTTCTGTTGCTGCTGTTATCTACAGCATCACGTGAAAGCCCATTTGAGCTGCAATATCTGCAATTCAATTCTACTGACTGTCCCCAGTTCACATCGAGACCCAGTCACCGATCAGCCGTGTACTTAGTGACCTCACCTGGTTTCTGATGTCGCGATACTTCCATTTTCATATTCTCATTCTGCTGACGGCTCTCCTTGGTGTCATGCTTCCAGTTTGTTACATTACTCAAACCCTTTAACATA
Organism: Chiloscyllium plagiosum; assembly: GCF_037043375.1. NCBI lineage: Eukaryota > Metazoa > Chordata > Chondrichthyes > Orectolobiformes > Hemiscylliidae > Chiloscyllium > Chiloscyllium plagiosum. Next base: position 76,955,496 of record NW_028270180.1, on the reverse strand, counting down.
TTCATCTGAACCTTTTCTTTGCTCGTCGTGCTATCTGCGTTTGAATTGAATGTGTTTCCCTCTGGTTTTCTCCCTGACCATGATTAAGGGCTCTGTGGTGTCAGTGATGCCAGCCTTTTGCAGTTTCTGAGCGAATGAATGTGTGCACTTCAGTTCCCAGTGTAGGGCGCTCCGTATTGGGCAGGGCATTTGAGCAGCTTTCAAACACGTCATTGGAACTTGTTCAAAAACAGAAATTGCTGAAGAAATAAACCAGTTCTGGCGGCATCTTCTGGAGTGAATGTAGAGTTAATCCTTCGAGTCCAGTGGCCCTCTACAAAGCCCGCAGTTTCTTCAGCAATTTTTGTATTTATTTTGCATTTATTTCCAGTATCCATAGTTATTTGTTTCATTGAAAATTTGTGCTGTGCCTATTCGTTTCTGAAGAGCCTCAGCAGGTCTGGCAGAATCTGCAGAGACAGAGAAACAGAGTTAGCGTAACAAGTCCAATGTGACTTGTTCTGAACTGAAACGGGTTGGACACTGGGATTTTTAATCCCTTGCCGGAGATGGGAGATGGGTGACTTGGAAAAGAGGGTGTTGTAAAAGATAAACGGGCTATTAGCAGTGGTGAACGAGAAGATGATGCAAAATGGGTTTAAATTAAGGTGTGAATGGGGGAAAGGGGTTCTCTCTAACTGAGTCAAAAGATAAAGAAGACACAACTACACGGGGCCATAGGGAGAACAGGAGAGAGAATGTTGACATTGTGGTATTATATATATCTAGATCTATTTGTTTTCACAGTATACATCATCACTGCCTTCACATTATGGAATTCAGGTGCTTGACCTCTTATTGGCACTTGTAAGAGTTTCATGCTGCCTTAGTTTTGTAACATACAGCAAAACTGACAGCATGAAGTTTGGGCTGTTTTTTACACCTGTCATTTTTAATATTCTTTCAAATTTGCAGTTCTTATCGTTTAACGTTTGATCTTGAAGTTAGTATCAGATGGAGTGTACGAGGTTGAGGGGTGGCATTCTAGAAGTTTATAATATCATAGGAGGCATGGATAGGGTGAATAGCGAAGGTCTTTTCTGCAGGATCGGGGAGTTCAAACACAGATGCATAGCTTTAAGGGGAAAGGGGGAAAACTTGAAACGGACGAAGGGGCATCATTTTTTGCACAGAGTGTGATGTATGTATGGAATGAGCTGCCAGACGAACAGTGGGAGATGCTTGTACAGCTACAATATTTCAAAGACATTTGGACCAACATATGAATGGGAAACGTTTAGAGGCATACGGGCCAAGTGCAAGCAGATAGGATTAGTTGAATTTAGAAAACCTGGTCAGCATGGATAAGTTGGACCAAAGGGTCTGTTTGTGCACGATATGACTGTATGAATGTAGAAATTGAGGAAGATGTGCGAAAAGATATGATGTAATAAATTGGTAAGAAATATAAAAACAAGCATCGTGAGCTTTTCTGTCAACATAAAAACGCTTGAAGATGTGTGTGTGAGCTGAGGCAGAAGTGAAGTGAGGAAAGTACATTGAGGCCATTAGGAGGGTGTGACTGGAGAACTGGCTACAGGGAACAGGCAGATAATTTACACTAGTATTTTAAATCACTCCTCATGTGGAAAGTACTGTAAACATGTCAATGGTATAAACAAAATGGTAACAGGAGGGAAGTTATTGAACTGTCTCTTACAAAAGGAACAAGGTTTTTACCTAACAGATAAAAATAAGGGTGGGCAGGTCAGCAGTAATTCATAGTTAATTTTAAAGGAACTGGTTACAGAGTGACTAGCGGCATTGTGTGAAATATTCCATAACTCTCTGGATTACAGGAGTGTTCCAGTGAAACTGGAGAACCTCCAATGTGGCGCCTGTCTTCAAGAAAGGAATGTGACAGAACGCAGGAACAATTTAGCCTAACCATTATTGCTGGGAATCTACTACAGCCTCTTATTAAGGAAGGAATTGCCGGGTACTTAGAAAAGCTTAATGCAGAGTTGGCATGGTTTTGTGAAGGGGAATCTATTTTTGCTCTGTAAACTCATACAAATTATTTTTTGGAGATCCTTTAGAATGTTAAGAATTGAGCCATGCTGGAAAAGCACAGCATGTCAGGCAGCATCCAAGGAGAAGGAAAATCAATGTTTCGGGCAGGAGCCGTTCATCAGGAATCCCTGAGAAAGTGACAAGCAGATTTGATAAAGGGAACTGGTCAACATGAGGCTTTCCAGAAAGTTTTCATGAGGTATCACAAAATAAACGTTCTGACACAAGACAGAGGCTTGAGTATGATGAATAATATATTTGCATGGGATAATGGTTGCTTAACACATAGAAATCGGAGAGTCGGGATTAATGGATCTTTATGATAAAGGTGTATCGACTGTATTACCACAAATATCAGTCCGATGGCATCAGTTATTTACAATCTATACTGATAGCCTGACGGCAGGAGCTGAGTGCAATATACATCGGAGTTTGTGGATGACTTTGAGAACCAAAATGCAGACTGCTATTTAAGGAAGAGGACTCCCAAAACAGGAGTAGTACAAAGGGATTGGAGTGTTCCTGAATATGAAATGTAACGTCAGCATGCAGATGCAGCAAGTAACTAGGTTGATTCATGAGGCGGCTTCCTGGGACGGAAGGGGAAAATTATTGAATACATTTAAAATGGTGAGGAGATTATTCATTGTGGTTGAAATGAATGAGGGTGATATTACTGAAATGTACAAGATACAGAGGGGGCTTGACAAGGTAAATGCTGAGAAGGTGTTTTCCCTGGGTCTCGAACTCGAGGTGGTAGATACCGAATAAGGAACATCGATTTCAATCTGAGGTGAAAGATGATGCATTCTCTCAGAAGGTAGTGAATGTCTGGAATTCCCTAACCCAGAGAGTTGTGGAGGGATGCAGGAAATTGGGTAGGAAAGTGGAGTTGAGCCTGGAAGTATATAAGCCATGTTCTTATTGGATAAAAGTTCAGTCTTGAGGGGCCGAATAGCCGTCTCATGTTCCTACTTCTTAATTTTTTATGTCTTGCTTTTGGAAAGTAATTGGTTATTTTCCTGGAAGTCGTGTTGTACAATGTTGCATTCGGGAGAGGAGAAACTTTGCCTGGATGGGATATGGGAGCTGCATTCAAAGCAATTCCAGAGCAGAAGTTAGAGAGTGGGGAAACATGGAAAAAGGGATAGCGGCTGGGGGTCACTTCCTGACCGAGCCTGGAATTTCCAAGTGCATTTCCGAAACTACACCTAACCATCGCCGTGGCTTCGATCTGCCTGTTTGTCGCAGGTCCAAAGAGCTGAATGGAACATCAGAACATCGGGCTGAGGGACACGAGTGGGCTAAACGGCCCTTTGACACTAGCCCACCAGTAAATAAGGTCATGGCTCATCTCATTGTGGCCCGAGCAGCACTTTTCTCTCCATGCACCATTATCCCTGATTCATCTGTCTATGGAAAATCAGACAAAGCCAGCCTCTATATAATATAAAGATTCAGCCATCCCAAACTTCTGGGGAAGGGAATTCCCACTTGAGTGAAATCCGACTTTGTGAATTTTTCCTCACTCCGGTTCTGACTGAGGTTGGAAGGTGTCACTGTTTCCTTTTCTAGTCCCACTCCTTCACTACTCACAACAAATTTTAAATGTAACCGGGCTGGTGGTATGACCGATGATAAAGGTCTCAGACGGGTTCAGGTTCAGTGATAGGAACAAGTCAGGCAGATTTCTTTCATCAGCCGCAGGTAACTAATAGGGCTAACGGAGCAGCATGGCAGATTTTTGGTTAGCACTGCTACCTCATGTCAGCAAGGAGCTGAGCTCAATTCCAACCTCGTCCGACACTCTATGTGGAATTTGAACATTCTTCCCGTGTCTGTGTGGGTTTCTTCTCAGTACTCCAGTTTCCTCCCACAGTTCAAAGATGTGCAGCTTAGTTTGATTGGCCATGCTAAATTACCCAGAGTGACCAGGGATGTGAAGGTTAAGTGGGTTAGTCATGAGAAATGCAGGGTTACATGGATAGGGTTGGGGGACAGGTCTGGTGGATACTGTTCGGTAGGTTGGTATGGACTCGATGGGTCGAATGTCCTGCTTCCACACTGTAGGGGTTCAATGACAACAGCATCAAATTTGGGCTCTACAAACTCCCAGTCAGTATATACCTGGTTCACTCGCCTCAAGGCTTTGTATATTTCAATACGATCAGCTCTCACTCCAAGGGTAACCTGTTAAAGTCCCCATAATATCAACCCTTCATGCATGGAATAAATTAAATGAAACACCTCTGAATTGCTTCCAGTGTTACTATATCCTTTCTCAGATAAGAATGCAAAAATAAAACTAATCTCACACACCGATGAGTCTGTTTAGTTTTGTTTTCTTAGGGTGAAGTGAGTCTTTGGAACACTTCCCTGCAGACCATTCGAGGCAGAGATATTGAATATTTTTGAGGCAAGGTTCACGAATAACAGATGAGTCAAGGATTATCGAGGAGTGGGCAGCAATGTACAGTGTCGGGGAAACTGTAGACAGTGGTACTGAATGACACGGCTCCAGAATATCCAGGAATTAAACGAAATGATAACATTGATAAAGTTTTAAAGGGGAAACAAGATGGCAGCGACCTGAAAGGTCAGCTTTGCTGATTTCTGCATCACAGTAATGCTCTATCCCACCCCACCACAGTCATTTACTTACAATTGAACACTAAATGAGCTTTCGAATCCTCACTAATGCCATTTTGTCAAGTGTTAATGACAAAACATGGGAAAGGATCGAGTAAGTCCCAACACGCAGCGCACCCGTCAGAAGCTGTCAGCATGCCTGTGGCCGCACCTGTAACACCCTCTGCTCGTTCAATGGACCGAGTTACTCACCAGGCCTTGGTCACTGAGTTCACCACATTATGGGAAATGATTGAAACCATGATTGAAGAAAAATTCAGCAGGAGGATAGAACCACTCTCAGCAGTGCTCCAGAAACATGAACAGCAACTTGAAAGCCTTGGAAACAGAACGGATGAGGTCGAGAGCCAAATTGCAGGGGCAGAGACTGTGATCGATTCCTGTAAGGAGCGGATCCTCACCCTTGAAACAGGTCCGTACCTTAACTGAACAAGGTGACGACCTCGAGAACAGGGGCAGGATGAAGAATGTTCATATCATCGGTCTGATGGACCGGATATAAGGTGATCATTCAGTGAGGTTTTTTGCGAGAACTGGCTGCAGAGATTCCTTCACTTTGAAGCTGAAGAGTGAAGTGTGAGACAGTTCATCGGTTTACGGTGCGCAGGTCAAGCTCAGACCAACGCCCTCACCCTGTCCTTGTGCGATACATTGTTGCAGGGACAAACAAAGACTTAGGGAAGCTTCCAGAACACAGGGAAGAGACCCGAAGAGGGCTCCAGGATTATGTTCTTCCAGGTCTTTTCAGCGGCAGTGATTCAGAAAAGAAAATCTTTTGATGATATCAAGAGAAGATTAAGGGAACTTCAGATTCCGTATTCCTCAATGAACTCAGCGGTGCTCCGTGTGCACTAGTGGATCTTTCAATAGATCCACTGACTCTCCAGAGGATGCAAAAACTTTGTGGACACTTTAAAGTAGGCTGGATGCGTTAATGGAAAGCGATAACCTTGTTTCTCTTTTTTAAAAGAAAGTTGGTTGAACGTTTCTGGTATTAAGCAGTGTTAAATTATCGTTGGGGATGGGTAGAGTACATACTTTTAACTTCTTCATTAGTATTACTACTCGTTTTTCTCTTGCTTAGTCTGTGTGTCGGGTTCGGCTCAAGCTGGAGGGAGTTATGATCGCGATGACTGAATGCTTACCTACGGGCAGTTCATTACCGATGTTTGTGATTAATTGCCCTGGATGCAGTATTGATAATGGGGCAGAAGATAGAGATTTGTGACGTGCAAATGCCCACAGTCGACGGGGGTAAATGCCCCTCCTGAGTGCCATTGGCACTTTCTATCTTTTTTTTTGTATTTGTATGTATTTAGTTTTGGAACGTTTTGAGAGCTTGTTAGTTGTAGTAGCTTTAGTTTGTATGTTTTTTAAGCTCTATGATTCTTTTTTCATTGGTGCTCAGCGATTTGTAATTCGAGTTCTTCCTCTCTGGATTTCAAATATTGTTTCAGTGTGTAATGACTAATGTTGTGCTTAAATGGTGAATCTGGAACATTAAGGGGAGCCATTCGCCAGTTAAGAAAATTGAGAGGGTGGATATTGTCGTATTGTAGAGATGCACTTTGATGACAAGGAACATTTGACATTACAGCAAGGTGGTTGTGATCGGGTTTATTTCTCGTCTTTTAACACTAGGAATAGGAGAGAGACCATACTGGAGAGGAAGAATCTTTCATTTAAATTAGTAGATTGTATTATACACCCACGGGAGGATCATAACCCTCAAAGCTATATGGGGAAGAAAGCAGTAGTTTGAATGTTTATTGCCCCCGGCTGACTGCCAAAAATTCCTGATAGATTTATTTTCCAAATTAATTAATCTTTCTTCGTAGCACATTATCGTAGGAGGAGATTTCAATTGTCTTTTGCACCCACGGTGGATAGCATGCTCAAAGGCTTCCAGCACCATCTTTCCAATCTAAGCAATTAGTGGATTTTTGTGTGGAACTGGGGCTGGTGGATGTATGGAGGCAGATCCACCTCATAAATAGGGATTTTACTTTCTTCTTTAACCCGCAGAAATTCAACACTAGTGTTGATCTCTTCCTCACCTTGCAGAAGTCTTCGATTCAGTGGTTTCCTGTACAATTAGGAATATTACCAATTCTGACCATGCAGCAGCAGACTTACTGGTTAAGATTAAGGGCAATATAGCAGGTTCAAGACACTGGCGAATCCCTTTATTCTTAAGGGTAGTAAGTACATTGAGTATTTCTGTAATGAATTCAGTTCTTTCTTAGCCATTAATTCAGATTCAACCAGTAACACATCCATTCTATCGAAAATTGCTGAGGCTTATGCCAAAGGAATAATTCCTTAGGATGCAGCAGAAGCTGGAGCAGGAACGTTTACTCCAGGCACGGTTGAAGGCAGCCGAGAGGGCATACTGTGATAGACCCTCGATGGCTAGGCTGCAGAGGATCACAACGCTTCGGTCTGCAGTGAATCCCACGCTCACACAGACAGCCAAGGAGGAACTTACTTTTGCAAAACAAAGGCTGTTTGAGCATGGTGATAAACCGGGCAAGAAGTTAGCCTATCTTGCGATGAAAAAGAGAGCCCCAAAGCCATTACCTCTATTCGTGAAGGTACTGGGACCCTTTCCTGCGATCCCATAAAGATTAAAGCAGCATTTCGGAGATTTTACTCTGAATTATATCAGACTGAGCATTATGAGGATAGATGGATTAAGATGGAATCTTTCTTCAAGAACTTGGACCTTCCAGGGGTAACCACCAAATAAGCGTCTTGCCATAAAGGGTCAGTGCTGGAGGGTGGAAAACAGCTTCCAGGCGGACAGGCGCTCGGTCCTGACGGATGTCCATGTGAGTTTTATGAGGAATGTATAAACCTGTTGTCAGAGCCGATGCTTACTATGTTCGTCACACAGTCCACTGCGACCCACCATCCTTAAGAGAGGCTCATATCTCTCTTATTCTTAAGAAAAGGAAGACACCGAAAGATTGTGCTTCTCGTAGGCCCATCTCACTTCTAAATGTTGATTTCAAAATTCTGTCTGAGTCCCTTACATTAAGGATGGAAACTATTTATCCTTCCATTGTCAAAGTATACCAAACCGGGTTATAAAGGGTTGCAGATATTCCAACAATGTTAGGAGATTACTCAATATGATCCAAGCGTGCCAACAGCAAATTATGCAGGTATTAATGATCTCTTTAGATGTAGAGAAGGCAATTGCTTAGGTTGAGTAGCTGTATCTCTTCTATACGTTAGAATGGTTTGGTCTCAGCAAAGTGTTTATCAAGTGGGTGAGGGTCCTTGAAAGTGACCCTCTGTGTACGATCCTGTAAAATTAATATTTCTAGAGGCAATAGACAAGGTTGTTTACGCCAGTGTTGTTTACGATGGTGATTGAGCCACTGGCGAAGGCCATCTGCAGGGACACCAACATGTCTGCGCCAGAAGTGGGATAGAAGTCACGTAAGATTACATTGTCTGCAGATGATGGTCTTAAATTTTTGTTAAATCCCACAGTTTTGGTACCTCACCTCATGCAATGCTTCAGTTCGTTTGGTGCCTTTTCCGGCGATACTATTGATTTTACAAAGTCGGAGGCCATGCTTCTGGGCGAACTCAGGGAAATACCTGATGCCGTGGGAGAATCCTGATTTCGTTTTCAATGGTCCCAGGGGGAAATGGGGATGTTCATTAATCCTATCTTTGAACTTATCTTTAACGTGGGATTTGTCCATTTGTTTGACAAAACTAAACAAGACCTTCGAATATGGGAGACACTTCCAATATCCTGGCTGGGTCAGATAGCTCTTATTAACATGAATTCCCTCCCTTGTTTGCTATACCCCGTGTGAATGCTTTCTTTGATGTTTCCCAGACAGACATTTAGGAGACTAAATGGATGATGTAGCTCTGATTTGTCACCATAAGAGACCCCTTATCAAGTTAACCAAATTACAACGACCCCACCGTTTGTGGGGAGTAGATGTCCTGGATATTAAAAGCTATCAATTAAGCTCTTCTTCACCCGATGTTAGTGAGGTCTCGGCGTCAATATGGTTAGATATTGAATCTTCTCAGGGAAAGTGCTCCCTTATTAGTCTGCTATTCATAGACAAAATGAGGACAGTTACGAAGTATTACCATTTCCCAATAAATATCAATAATTTTAAAGTAGGGAGGGCAATGTTCCCGATCGAGGGCAACATAGCCAAACCTCATTTCTTACCCCATGTTTCCGACGGAGAATACTGGATTCCATGTTTAAACTATGGACAACTCCTTGGTGTATCTTGCTTTGATGATTTATCTGAGGGAGAAACAAGGATGTCCTTTGATCAAATAAGTCGTAACTATAGACTACCGAGTAGAGATCTCTTCTATTTTCTTTTTATCAAATCAGAGATGTTATTCAGAAAAGAACCACGCTTTTAACAGACCCGTACAGATCCGATACAGAGAAGGGGGTGCTTATGGCTAAGAACACATTCTCTGTCAGTACCCTTTATCATTTGTTGCAGAGTGGCCCCTTAGACGAGACTTTGTGCCTTTCTGAGGTCTGCAAAGAGTTTTGGGGGTTCAAATTTCTTAGGACACAGGGGAGGATCTTTGTGAAAATGCAAGAAGTATTTGTGGGCGGCACGGTGGCACAGTGGTTAGCACTGCTGTCTCACAGCGCCAGAGACCCGCGTTCAATTCCCGCCTCAGGCGACTGACTGTGTGGAGTTTGCACGTTCTCCCCGTGTCTGCGTGGGTTTCCTCCGGGTGCTCCGGTTTCCTCCCACAGTCCAAAGATGTGCAGGGTCAGGTGAATTGGCCATACTAAATTTCCCCTAGTGTTACGTAAGGGGTAAATGTAGGGGTATAGGTGGGTTGCGCTTCGGCGGGGTGGTGTGGACTTGTTGGGCCGGGGGGCCTGTTTCCACACTGTCAGTAATCTAATCTAATCTAAAAATTTCGATCTGTAAGAAGACTCTTGCCCTGAAGTTGACGATTCTTCAGAGAGTCTATCAGGCCCCAGATACACTTTCAAATTTCAAGGTGGGAGTATGTCTAAAATACAAAATGTCTATGGACACTCTTACTCATTGCTTGTTGACCTTCCACAGGCGCTATAGGAGCGGTGTGTTCGCTGGGATGGAGAGGATCTTGTGGACAGAATTGGAGATGGATCACGTTTTCCTTTTCCTGGGCCTGCCCAATCTACCTTACTCAGATGTGCATAGGAAAAAAATACTTCAATACACTCACTCTCTGAGTTCAGAAAAAAACAAAAGTTCTGTTGTGTTGGGTGTCTGAAAAACCCCTGGGTCTATTGGTTTGTCGTAACCTTGTCATGGAGCATAACTCTTTGGACTTTTTTGCACCATAAAATAGAGGATTTTTATTAGACATGGCAGCCCTTTTTGAATTACCAAGGTACAGATGATCTGACATTTATATAGCTATGACGAAGTTGACTAATGAATCTACTGCCCAGAGAGGAAGAATTATGAACAAATGAACGTGCATTAGTTAATGATCTTGAAGTTTGAGAGCTATAGTTTTGTTACACTGAGTTCTAGTATTCGTTTTTTATTTTTTTTATTTTTCTTCGGTCCGTTGATTTACCTTTTCTTATGTACATGCCCATGGGTGTAATTGTGTTCAATTTGCATTGTTTTTTGAGTTGGGTACTTATTGGTTCATTGAAGCATTAAAAAGATTTTCTCTGAATAAAAATATTTTTGAAAACATTAAAATGTTAACATGGATAGAATAGAGTCCCAAAGGACCACTTTCTCATTAGTGAGACCACAAATTATAGTTTATCTTGAGGGTCATCACACCTCGGGTGACAGGACGATGTTGAGAGGGTGTGCCCTTCGTGGCAACCTCTGTCTGTGTGGGGAATTGAACATGCGCTGTTGGCTTTCCTCTGCATCACAAGCCAGCCATCCAGCCAACATATTGCAAGACTGTGTAACTGCTATAAATAGAAATAGTCAAAGTCAAAGTAAAATATAAACTTTGATAAGAAGGAACAAAAAGATACAATTCAGATAACGGTCAAGATCATGGCTGAGGGGAAAAAAATCTCGGTTGGAAATTGTACTTTATAACGAGAGAGTTGATTGGATGCTATCTTTGGTTGAATAAGTTGACCTAAGCGAAATAAGCAGAATTTCTAATTGTGATTAGATGTCGATAACAATACAATGTGTCTACATTTTTGATTGGTCTGTGTGAAGCATGCTAACCATTGTTTGAAAGTAAAAAGCTGATGGAGCATATTTTTTGGAGGGTTGGTCCCCATGGGAAATGCCTCCCAAACACAATGCTTGAAGAAACCCGGGGTTGAAAGTGCGTGAGTGTCGTCTGGTTTGTGACAGGAAACCAGTGGGCTGAATGATTGAAAGTTCCTGCAACGTGAAGCTCAGGAGACAGTCAGATCACCCCGATCTTATTAAACGGTACAGCACATTTGAAGGGCTGAATGGACTCATTATGGATTTTAATTGCATATGATTTTAAAAAACACTCTGTTCCTTCACCTAATGTTTTACACACTTGGGCACTGTCATTTTCTTGAAACTGGGAATTATTTGGAATATTATCTGGAACATTCAATAATCAGCATTCTCCGCAGCATTCTACAATCTGTGGAGATATTACAAAGGAAAGAGACACGGGGGTGGGGGGTGGGGGGGCGTGCTGCATGTAAGAGTGAGAGTGGTGGAGCATGAGCATTGTTCGGGTGTCGGTGCTGGAACAGACATAGATTGAGTGTGAGGGACCAGACAGCATACGATGACCCTTATCCTCACAGAGTTGGGAATGTTATCGATGTTATTGCTGGACATTCCTACTGATCGCAGATACTGCACTGAGCTGGGTGGTGACCTCAGATCATGCTCGGTGGGTCTGGTGGTGTGGCCCACTCTCGGAAGAGATGTACTAACCCATCCGCCAAATATCTGTGACCCTATTGACAAACCATGGCGTGATTGAACCTTATCTGCTATGCTGTGGGTAAAACGTACATGGCAGCTCCAAACTGAGGAAAGCTCAATCGAGTGTCCATTCTCCTTCTAAAGATGGCACCAGTGCCAGGGATAATGGAATATGCAGCGGCATCTGGGCGATGGTGGGTACCTCCAGCCAAAGTGGGTGTGAGAATCGGTTTAACATTGAATGAGAGTGACACCATGGGTTAGGGTGGGTAGTTCATGAGGTGAGTTCGACATGATATCACCCGGAAACTAGCTCGGCCTCGTGCAGAGAATCCCCCTGTCACAGTCAATGAAAATCACTCAAAGATAAATTATTGTTAGAATCAGAGGGATGAGTTGAAGACTCTGCTGACCCCAATCACAGTTACAGGGCTGCAGAACAAATCCTCGTCCACAACTCTCCATCATCTGAACTCACACCTACATTCTGTTCACCATCATTCCTGGCAATACTGGCTGATTTTGCCTGATGCTATCGAAATGTCAATATCTCAGCATTCTGAAACCTGTGAGCACATCCTTCCATGATATTGTTGCTCAATCTCACCCTCTCTGTCTATACCCAAAACCACTTTCATTTAGAGTCATGCACGGAGACAGGCCCTTCAGCCAAAACTGGTCCACACCAATCAAAATGTCCGTCCACATTAACCCCAATTACCTGCACTTGGCCCATATCTTTCTCTGCCTTTCCAATTCATATATTGTTCGAACAAAGTGCAGCGAGGTTTTGTGACAACAAGGAAGGCCTCGGGAAAGATCTCACTGAATCTACCATTCATCTCACCCCAGCAATCAGATTACACAGAAACAATTTGACTGGAGGTTATAAACAAGAAGTACAAGCAAACACTGGTGGGAGATGTGTATGGAAGTCAATGCTGCAGGGAAAAATGTGTACGTTCTAAACAGGAAATTAGATATACAAGCGTTTGCAGGCAAAACCCGAGGGTTTGGTCCCATTTGAAGGAAGAAAGTCGAAAGTTTGGCCCTCGAATAGCACAGCAGGTTAGGTTGCAACCAAGGAGCAGGAAAGTCTATGATTCTGTCATAAGTCCTTCATCAGGAATTCACTTCAGAATTCACTTTTTGCTAATCCTCTGTAGGAAGAGAGTGAGTCAACATTTTTAATTTGGGATTTCTTCATCAGAACAGCTTTTGTTTTTGATCTCCAGTATATGCAGCTCTTTGTTTTATTTTAGATCAGCAATTAAATTGCATGCTGCAGTATTAATGGACAACTTGATCTGGGAAGAGGGGAAGGGGTGGGGGCAAAGAGCAGGCAATGTGTCAGTCACAGCTTAATGCCCTGTTGAGCTAAAAGAAGGCTTGTTGGAAGCACTGCACTGGAATTCGGCATCATTTGAACAGATGTGACAGATCCAGAGAAAGTGGGAGGATGCCGTTTCTCGCGCAGCTGGTCATTGAGTGTCACAGTGGCTAGCAATACTGCCTTACAGCACCAATATCCTGGGTTCTATTCCACCCTTTGGTGACATTCTGTGCGGTGTTTGCACACTCTCCTTGTGTGTGCGTGAGTTTCCTCTGGGTGCTTGGTTTGGTTTTCCTCTTACTGCCAAAAATGTCCAGGTTAGGTTCAGTGACCTCATTAAATTGTTCCGCAGTATCCAGGGATGTGCAGGTTCGTTGGATTGTCTATGGGAAATGTAAAGTTACCGGGGTAACGTTTGCATTTGGTGGTCGGGATGTTATCTGGCGGGTCAGTGTGGGCTCGGTGGGCCAAATGGCCTGGTTATACACTGCAGGGCTTCTATAATTTCTATGTAGCTATCTGTGTTTGAAAACACTTCCCAGGATCCTACCTTTAAGTGGTAACACAAGTTGCCTCAACAAAATGTTACACCTTCCGTTTGTCTAACATGAACTCCATCAGCCCCTCCTCGGCCCTTTAGCATATCTGATCAGCGTCCCGTTTTTCTCTGAGTAAACAATCTTCACTGTCCATTACCTTACCAAGTTTAGTGTTATCTGCAAACTCAGTAACCATTCCTATTGTATTCACATCCAAATCATTTTTATAAAATGACAAAATCCATTCGATCCGTTTTGTGCACTGCTGGTCACAGGCCTCCAGTCCAAAAAAAATAATAGTTCACAAAAATTTACTTCGTCTATTACCTTCGAGCCAATTACCTCCAACTCTTCCTGTATTCCATGTGATATCACCATGCTAACCAGTTTACCATGCGGATCCTTTTTGAATGCTTTACTAAAGTATATATTCTATTCCACAGTTCTATTTCTGTGCCTTCGTCAATCTTATTCGTCACTTCTTTAAAACGCTAAATCAAACTAGTGGGACACGATTTCCCATACACAAAATCATGTTGACTATCGCTAATCGAAATTTGCATTTCTAAACAAAAGTAAATGCTGTCCTTCAGAATCCCCTCCAACAACTTACCCACCAATGACATCAGTCCCACTTGTCTACAGTGTCCTGGCTTTTCCTTACCAACTGTTCTTAAACAATGGCACAACCTTACCTGCGACTGTCCATGATACAAATATCTCAGCCAGAGACCGAACAATTACTTCTCTCGCTTCCCAACAGATCTGGGGTACACCTGATCAGTTCATGGATCATAGAACAGTGCAGCACAGTACAGGCCCTTGAGCTGCTGATGTTGTGCCGGCAGTTTATCCTACTCAAAGGTCAGAGTAACCTTCATGCCCTTCATTGTACTAAAATCCATGTGCCTAACCAAGAGTCACTTAAAATGTCAGAGGGGGTTATCCACCTTAATGTATTTTAAAATATCCAGCTCCTCATCTTCTGTAATATGGACAAATTTCAAGCTATCACTATTAATTTCCCCAAGTTCTCTACCTTCCATATCCTACTCCACAGTAAATACTGATGTAAAATATTTATTATCTCACCGATCTCGTGTAGTTCCACACATAGGTCACTTTGCTGATCTTTAAGGGGTCCTGTTCTCTCTCTAGTTACTCTTTTGACCTTAATGTATTTGTAGAATCACTTTGGAATGTCCCTTATCCTATTTTCGAAAGATATCTTATGTCCCCATTTTGCCCTCCTGATTTCCCTCTTGGGTATTAGCCTACATCCCTGGTACTCCACAATGGATTCCCTTGATCGCTACTGTCTGTACCTATCATATGCTTCCACCTTTTCTTGAACAGAGCCTCAATTAAGCTCGCCATTCAGCATTCCCTACACCTACCAGCCTTACCCTGCTCATGGAGAGTAACATGCTGTCGCTAGACTCTGTAAATCATTTGTGAAGGCCTCCCACTTTTCCGCCAAAACTTCGCCAAAGCAGATTTTCAAAGTGCCAACATAAAACGTTCAAAGTTGGCCTGACTCAACTTAAAACTTTATAATTTATATTGGGAGTATTCTTCTCCATAGGTATTTTACAACTGATAGTTACTGCATAACAGGGTCAAGAAGTAGAATGGCATCCTCCTGTCCCTCTGTAACAGACTTGAGAGGCTGAATGGCCTTCCCTTTCCCTTTGTAACAGGGAAAGGGAAGGCCTGTGGACAGAATTACTTTCTCCTGTTCCTGCGCAGCAGTCTCGATGCTCTGAATGATGTCCGAAGGTTATGGAAGAATTTGTCAACAGTGCACATGAAACCAGGAGCAACATTACACAAAGTAAATGGACAATAAATATATACACTGGTTTACTGGCTCTGCAAATTACCCCTCCAGTCACCATATGCAGCGGGTCTGTTACTTTCTCACTGTCGTCCTTTATAAACAGTATGTAAAAGACACATAGTCCTGCAGCGTTCTGGCACTACTCCCACATACAAAAGAAGCAATAAGAATATTGAAAGATTTATGGTCCATCCCTAACAATGCCCATCCATTCCACCCACACCGGGTAAATGTTCCCTTTTATTGGGATATGAAAAGTGATGTCAGGAAGGGGTTAACTGGACCTGTTTGTTCAGTGACTGTGATTAATGTTAGTCGCCATGGGTTGCAATTACCCCAGTGGACGGTTTCCATTTTTAATGATAAGTGAGCTCCGTTCAATGTGTTATCCCACAGTATGGTGGGAGCATCACCAACAGTGTTAACAGGGATCAGCAGCTCCAGAGAGACAGGCGGCAGAGATCAGAGTCTGAGCAAAAGAGTCTGGAATGTTTCATCAATGAATCAGAATCTGAGAACATTAGACTGGAATGTCCCAAGAATGGGCAGGAGTTTATACGTATTATGATCGAAGGTCATTATCAAATATGCACTTTACATTATACAATATTTTTATTATCCAATCCTGGCTTTTGTTGTGTACCTGGTAAGTCGCACTGTTCAGTCATTAATTCTATAAATCATGTTTGACAATAATACTGTTCTTTCACTCACTCTACCCTCCTTGCCACTGTTATTGTTCCTGCTAAGACTCTAAATCCACATATTCACTTGACAAACCACTACTAAATTGTTAAATCACTCTCTCCCTCCTTGCTTCTGGCAGTGTTACTCATGGGTCGGTATGTTGACTTGCTCAGTTTCTGCTGTGAACCATGATTCACTGTATCACTGCACTTGCTATCTAAATATTGAAAGCATTGAGGTCACTATCTTCTGTTCTGGTTACAAACTGCATTTCCTACCTCTGACTCCATCTCATCCCCGGCCAATATCTGAAGCTGAAATAGACAAATAACAACAGTTGTGATCCCTTTGGACATGAACCAATTCCTGATACTATATCCTGACCATTCCTAATAAAACTACTGATAAATCCAGTAAATACTTCACTGGCTTATCCCATCTGCTATTTGAACCATGAGCTTACAGTCTTAAAATTGGCATTCGTCTGTTGCTGACACTCACAGCTGCAAACCTGCAGAAACAACTCTGCGTCAATACTCCACACCTCATATCAAACTCCACACCTCATATCTTATATCACACAGAACTCCCCATCCATCCATCATTCCTGTGCGCACTGATCTATAATGCTATTGGGTCCGGCAATGTCTTTATTTAATATTCTCAAGAACGTCATTAACAGCTGCCCATGAACTATCTCTCTCTGTCCATTATACCAAGCCCTATCAGTTGTTCATATTTAAACTGATTTCCTCCGGGTGTGCTCTCTCTTAGACAATGATTTTCACATCTAACACAGCCCCAGAACCACACACATATGCACACATAAAACCCCTTGTCTTGAACTGATGCATGAAGATACAGAGACATTAACTTGTGGGAGCCCATTTACTGTCACTCGCAGTATGGGCGGCAAATTGTCCCGTGTTTGGCAGTTACGTAGTGCAAACGTAGCAGCAATATACCGGCAAAGCTTTACAATACTGCTATGCTGGCCAGCTGGTCCAGCTTACTGAGCAATACACTGGCATAGTCAGCACAGCTCCTCATGCTGGTAAGATAGTCCATCTTACCGAGCAATACACTAGCATAGTCTGCACAGTTCTCCATGCTGGGTTCTCTACTTGTCCCAGTGTATAGTTTCTGCGTTTGTTCTGTGAGGCAAATTCAGAATTTAGTGAACAAATTTGGTCAGCTGATCTGGCAATGCCTTTATTCAATGTTCTCATTCTTGTGACCTGACCGCCAAGGTCTCACTGCTCCAGATAGACCCACTCCCTTGTTTTTTTTTTTATCTCATATTTCAAGAACATGCTCTGTTTTTGTCTTATTTGTCCGCTTCTATCTTTAATGTGAATGTCTCTGTCCATCTGTATCTTTCTCTGGCCTTGGTTTTTGGTTGTGTATTGTATCGAATGCTGGCATCATGAAGTTCAGAAATAATGTAATGGTGTGTGTCAGGCTATTGTTCACTTCCCGCTGTGTCCCATGTGTTACTCCATGGACAGGGGAGTGTGTGCTGGGCTGTTGTTCACTTCCTGGTGTGTCCCTTAAGGTGCTTCATGAAGAGGTGTGTGTGTGTGCAGGGCAGCCGTTCACTTCCCGGTGTGTCCCACGTCGTTCTCCATGTTGGACATCGGTGTGTGTGCTGGGCTGTTGTTCACTTGCTGGTGTGTCCCATGTGGTGCTTCATGGACAGGCGGTTGTGTTTTGGGCTATTGCTCACTTCCCCGTTTGTCCCAAGTTGTGCTCCATGTTGGACAGGGAGTTTCAGCATCTTTGACTCATGTCTTTAAAATTTGGTCTGTGCTGTCTACTGAACGCCTGTGTTTGCCCCTCTCAGCTGATCACGTGGTCAGAAACACGACGAGGACCCTGAAGTATAATTATAAAGGAGTAGATATCTCACTTTTAGTGGAGGGAAGTCTGATTGTCTCCTGTTATTGAAAAGTTAGTGGAGGGGATGGGGATGGGGATGGTTTGCTGGAGGTTGTGCTGTGAGCTACCTCAGACATTCAGGGAGACAGGAGGATTTGGTGACCCAACTCTGGATGGAGCATGGGGACTGTAGTCACATCATCAGTGTCTGTAACGTGAACAACAAATGGAGCAGAGGCTGCAGAGCATGGACGCTCTGAAACCACGGACTGGGTGTATGCGGGGAAAAGGATCTGCCAAATCTGTCTGGTCTTAAAGTGAGCACAGGCTTTCACTCTCATCCTTAAACATACACACATACACACACCCTCTTTCGCTCACACACATGGAAACAAACATACACATCATCTCTCTCTCACTCGCACGCCACCCCACCACCCCACCACACACACACACACACACTCCGCATCTCTCGCACATACACACCTATAAATCTGGGAGGCTAATTTGCGTTTGCAGATTTATATTTGTGGATAGATTGTATTTTGTTCAAAACAACATTCAATTTGTACGCAGCCAATCATTGTGGCATTTTATAAAGTCCTGCTTTGGAAATAAAACCAGTATGACTCCAGGGTAAAACAAGTCGGAATCCACACAAGACCTTCCATGGTTTGTGCAGGGAAGGTCACATCTTAGCAAACATAATAGAATTGTTTGAGGAATGACAAAGTTGATAGTGCAGAAAGAGATGTAGATGTCACATACATGGACTTCAGTAAGGCGTTTGATGAGATAGACTGAAGGAGAAGGTGAAGTCGCAGGGGTGCATGGTGTACTAGCTAGATGGATTAGAGAACTGGCTGGGCAACAGTAGATAGAGAGTAGTAATGGAAGGGAGTTTCTCAAAATGGACAATTGTTCTGCGTGGTGTTTCACAGGGATCCGTCCTGGGACCACTGTTTGTTGTGATATACTTACAAGATCTGAAGGAAGGTATAGGTGGTCTGATTAGCAAGTTTGCAGATGAAAATAAGCTTGGTAGAATAGCAGAAAGTTGAGGGGACTGTCAGAGAACACAGCTGAATCTAGATAGATTGGAGAGTTGAGTGGAGAAAGGGCAGATGTGAGGTGATGCATTTTGGAAGATCCAATTCGAGAACGAATTATACATTAACTGGAAAAATGCCCTGGGGAAAACTGATGTACAGAGAGATGTGGGTGTTCAGGTCCATTGTTCGCTGAAAGTGGCAAGTCGATAGAATGATCAAGAAGGTATTCTTACAATTCAAGAAGTGGAGAAACACAGACCAGTTAACTCGTCACCAACAGGAGGGGATCTGTTGGAATCTATTGCATACAAGAGTAGGCAGGCCGTATTCCAGTTGTATCAGACTTTGTTCGGTTACATTCGGAATACTGCAGACAGTTCTGGTTGCCACATTACTGAAAGGATCTGGATGCTTTGGAAAGAGGGCAGAGGATTTTCACCAGAATGTTGCCTAGTATGGAGAGAACGACATATAAAGAGAGGTTTGGTAAATTAGGATTAATTTCATTAGAAAGCCGGAGGTTGAGGGAGGACTTTATTGTTGTCTACAAAATCTTGAAAGATGCAAACAGGGTGGATAGCAAGAAGCTTATTCCAGAGTGGGGGACTCAGTTACTAGGGATCAAGAATTCAAGATGAAAGGGGAAACGTTTATTGGAGATATGCTCGAAAAGTTCTTTGCGCAGAGGGTGGTGGGTGGCTGGAATGCGTTGCCAGCTAAGGGAGTAGAGGCGGTGACGATAGCGTCATTTACTATGAGGAAGCAGAGGGACACAGATCCTTAGAAAATAGGCGACAGATTTTGATAGAGGATCTGGGTAGACACAGGCTTGGAGGGCTGAAGGGCCTGTTCCTGCGTTGTGATTTTCTTTGTTAATTGTAAATACTGGCGAAAAGCGTCTGTTGATACTTGAAAGGAAAATGAAATCAAGATCAAATGTGGCAAAGCGAATGTGTGGTTACGATAATTTATTGTAGAGAACAGAAAAATGACAAGGAGACGAAACAGTTACATTGCATCTGTCTTCAAAGAGGAAGATCCAGAAAATCTCCCAGAAATACCAAGTCACCACGGGACGTTTGTAACTAAAGACTAAAATAATTCATATACAGTTACGAGGTAGTATTTGGAAACAGAACTGGGATGAGGATTGATAAGTCTGACAGACTAGATATAATTCAAACTGAAATTTCAGAGAAAACAGCAGTACACATATTGATTGCAAAAGGGGACACTGTACTTCTCTGTATTTACTTTGGTAGGTTATAAATGCATTCAAATGAATTACGAAGGGAAGAAGTGGGAGAGTGGAGGACTACAGGCCAGTTAGTTGTTATCCACAGTAGGGAATCTGTTGCAACCTATTGTAACGAAGATCTTATAGGACACTGAGAAAGTAATAGCAAATTTCAAGTGAATTGTTCTGCATTTATGAAAGGGAAGTTATAATTTACAAACTTCTTCTTGAAGATATCTCTTGTATTTGTAAATGATGGCGAATCAGTGAATGTGGTACAGTCAGATATTCAGGAGGAGGTTAAATTAGCACACACAGTAAGTTAGCAGAAAACATTAAAGCAAAGTGTATTGAGAGGAACATATGCAAACAGGGGAAAGTAAGCATTAGAGAAATTATTGGAGAACATAGGTGGTGGTAGAAGGTTGTTTGTGTGACTGAAGACCGGTGTACACTGGTGTGTCACAGGTTTCAGTGCTGTGTCCCTTTAAACGCCTTCATTTAAAGGGAATCCGAATACAGACGATGAAGAATCAACTAGATTCAAAATGTTAGCTTGCTCTCTCTTATGGATGCTGTCTGACTAACTGTGATCTTTAGCATGTGTTTGTTTCAGTGCAGATTCTGATTCTGCAGTGATTTTCTCCTATTAGTAGTAAAGAAGTTCTGCACGAGTAACACAGAGAGTTGGGAGACTGTACCTGTACAATTTTGATGTCGTGATCTAAGTAAACTATACTGATCACATATACTGAATGGGCTTTCTCCAGATTAATTTCTCAGATGGCACGATGGTCTGCTGAGGAACTTGGTCTAGGATCAAGGCGGAAATTTGTGCGTGAAACTGGAGACGCTGATTTATTGTTATATGAGAACTTCACGTCTGTTTTACTTTGGAAAAGGAGGAGGCAGGTACAGAATTCAAGAAGATGGACTGGGAAGCTCTTTTACAGATTGATGTAAAATGTGAGCAGGGATTGATGTATCAGCTGGTATAAAATTGTACCAATGCCCATGTCCAGATCAGTTACATGTCAGGCTGCTGTTGGGAATGAAAGGCGCTGATGCAAATGTTTAAATAGAATCTGGTCTGGGTGAGGTGTCCGAGGACTGGAGAACACCCTTTATAGGAAGAGTTGCAGAGATAGAGCAGGGAACTATACACCAGTGTGTTTCAGATCAGTCTTAAAAAAATTTGCACACAATACGTGGTGGTAGAAGGCTGTTTGTGTGACTGGAGACCGGTATACCACAGTGATCAGTGCTGTGTCCCTTATTACTTGTGGTATTCATAAATGGTGCAGGTGTGAATGTAGAGGGGGAGCGGGAGTGTGATAACTAAGTCTGTGTTTGATACAAAGATTGACCGGGTGGTTGGCAATGAGGAGGAAGGTCTTATGTTACAGTAAGATACAGATGGAATGGTCAGATGGGTGGATCAATGGCAGATGGAATGTAAGTCTGATAACTGAGGTGATGCACTTTGGAAGAAGGAACTAAATGGGGAATACGCAATGAATTGTAGCACACAAGAAAGCTCATAGGGAGCTTTTCCACACATTCTTGAATGTGACGCGGGAGAATAAAAGGTTACGTAAGAAGTCAATGGAAGCAGTAGGCAAAACCTTTACTCATCGAGGCACAGATTGCAAGATCTATGTAGCACTTTGGTGAGGCCAATATGGAATACTGTGTGGAGTTCTGGGAGCCACATTACAGGAAGTATGTGATTATCCTGGAGGGGATGCAGAGATTCACCTGGATGTTTCCAATGATGGAACATATCAGATATGGAGAGAGGCTGGATAAGCTCGGGTTGTTTAGTTTGAATGAGAGAAGGCTGAGGGGGACGTGATTCAGAAGTATACGATTACAAGGGACATGGACAGGATAGGTAGACAGCAGATGTTTCTTTTAGTCAAAGGGCCAAGAACAAGGGAGCACACTTTTTAAGGGAAGGATTTGAGGTTTAGAGATGATTCAGGGATTGTTTTTCACCCAGAGGGTCATGGGATCTGGAATGCACTTCCTAAGGGGGGCAGTTATCACGGGTCACTTCACAACCATTAACAATTATTTGGACGAGCACTTGGAGTGTCATACCATTCATGGCTACGGGACTGATGTAGGAAATTTGGAATAATATAGATCGTGCTGTATTTTTGATGGTACAGAGTCGATGCTTCTGTGATTGTATGGCTGTGGAAGGTCAATCATTGAACAGCTTAAGACAGGAAGTAATGGGTTTTGGAAGAGTACATTAACAAGCGTGAAATGTAAAATCTTCTCAATGTACAATATACCAAGGTGAAATGTTGGAGAAGATAATTGTAGCTTCCTTACAGTCCAAAACCAACGCATCGAGAACAGAAAAATGGCAGAGTATGAAGCATCTACTTCAGTTCTGCCTTCCTGATAGGATTTTTTTTAAAAATGCTTCCAAACAATTCTAGGTCTACTGAGAAAGAAAGGAAATACAATCAAATCACTAAATAAGCAGTTTTAGAGAAATTATTTCTACTGAAATCTGATAAATCCCCATGGAATGATAATCTATATCTCTGATTCCTAAAGGAGGTGGCCATGGGAATAATGGATACTTTGCTTGCCATCTTCCAAATTCCTGATGATTGAATTGACAGATTTGAGAGCAGCAAATATAACCCCAATATTTCTAAAGGAGGCAGTGAGACAGCAGGGAATTTCAGTCTGCTTAGCACCAGTCAGGACAATACAAGAGTCTATTAGAAAGAATGCTTGGCCAGGGAACTTTGAGAATTATGTTAATTTGAAAGTAATGAACATGGATCAAGTCAATATCAAATTATTAATGGCGAATCATATTTAAGAATCCGATTGCGAAATAGATTATGACGCAGTGAATTTGGATTTTCAGAAACATTTTTGATGACGTCCCAAGTGTAGTGTTCTGAAAATGCTACTCCTTTAACAAGATTATGCTGCCCTTGTTTTTCTTTCATAGCAGTCTGAAAAAGCAGCGAATCCGAAGAGTCTGGGTTTGACTACTTGAGAATGCTTTCAAGTCTAAAATTAAAACATGTACAATGAGGAGCGAGCTATGCTAGATCCGGTCCTGTGTAATGAGACAGAAATAATTAATGACCTCATAGTTAGGGATCAGCTTGGAAGGAATGATCGCAGTGTGGTTGAATTTAAAACACAGGTGGAGAGTGAAGATAAAATTCAATACCAGGGTCCTGTGCTTAAACGAAGGAGACTACAACAGAATGGAGGGAGGACTTGGCAAAAGTCGACTGGAAACAAATACTTTATGGTGAGAGTTGACGAGCAGTGGGGGATTTTCAAAGTCCTCAGCAAAATTATAGTTAGTGAAAAGGAAAGACTCTAAGAAAAGGGGAAGTCTGCCGTGGGTGTGTAAGTAAATACGCAAGGTTATCAAATTGAAAGAGATGGAATGCAATGTGGCCAAGAACAGCAGGAACTGAGAAGATTGGGAAAAGATTAAAGGTCAACAGAAAGCCACGAAAAGAGCTATAAAGAAAAGTAGGATAGAATAAAAGAAAAAAAAAAACTAGCACAGTATATGAAGACAGAGAGCAGATGATTCCACAAATATATAAAATGAAAATGAGTGGCTAACTTAAATGTTGGTCCTTGAGAGGATAAGAAGGAGCATTTAGTTATAGGATATGATGAAATGGCTGAGGCATTGATTAGGTATTTTTTAAATCAGTTTTCATAGTTAACGACACTAATAACTTCCAGTGATCGACGAAGAGATGAAGATTCTAGATTAGAGTGGTGTTGGTAAAGCACAGCAATTCAGGCAGCATCTGAGGAGCAGAAAAATCGACGTTTCGAGCAAAAGCCTTTCATCAGGAATACTTTGAACTGTTGTGCTTTACCAGGACCACTCTAGAATCTGGTTTCCAGCATCTGCGTTCTTGTTTTTACCAAACAGATGAGGATAGGTGAGGACGTGTGAACAATCATTATTACAGACGAGGTAGTGTTGGGCAGGCTAATGGAGCTAAGGGTAGACGAATCCCATGGCCCTGTTGTAATGTATCCCAGGGTACTAAAAAGATAGCGGGAGAAATAACAAGTGCACTGTGGTAATTTTCTAAAATTTGCTGAACTCTGGGGCAGTCCCAGCAGATTGAAAAACAGCAAATGGGACGCCATTGTTCAAAAAGGCAGGTAGATAAAATTTGTGGAATTATAAACCAGTTAACTTAATCTGAGTAGTGTGGAAGATGCCTTGACTATATTATCAAGGAAGAAATAGCAAGGCATTTTGATAGAAAACGGCCCATTGCACAGATGCAGCAAGGATGCATGAAGGGCAGATCATGCTTAACAAGACTTTTGGAAATCTAAGAAGACATTACGAGCAAGGTAGACTACGAGGCCGCAGTGGATATGGTGTATCTAGGTTTCAAAAAGGCTTTGACAGGGTGCCACATAGTAGGCTGCTGCATAAGATAAAGATGGATGGCGTTACGCATGAAGTATTAGCATGGATAAAAGATTAGTTAACTAACGGGAAGCAATGAGTGGGTATAAATGAGTGCTATCCTGGCTGGCAATCAGTGCTGAGTGGTGTGCCTCAGGGATCAGTGTTGGGGTTGCAATTATTCACAATTTATATAGATGATGTGGAGTTGGGAGCATGCGTAGTTTGTCAAAGTTTGCAGATGGCACGAAGATAAGCGGCAGAGCAAAGTGTGCAGAGTACTGTGAAACTTTGCAGAGGAACATAGTTACATTGTATGAATGGGTAAGGTCTGGCGATGGAATACAATGTTAATAAATATGAAGTAATCTATTTTGTTAGGAGTACCAGTAAAAAGGATTATTACTTGAATTGTAAAAAGATGCAGCATGCTGCTGTGCAGAGGGACCTGGGTGTCCTTGTGCATGAATCACAGAAGGTTAATGTGCAGGTACATCAAGTAATTAGGAAGGTAAATGGTACTTTGTTCTTTATTGCGAAAGAGGTTGAATTTAAAAGCAGGGAGGTTATGTTGCAGCTGTACAGGGCGCTGGTGAGGTCATACCTGGAGTATTGTGAGCAGTTCTGGCCTCCTTACTCGCAAAGCGATGTACTGCCAGTGGAGGTGGTGCAGAGGAGATTCACTCTGGTGATTCTGGAGTTGAGGGGGGTGTCTTATGAGGAGACACAGAGTAGATCAGCGTTATATTCATTGGAATTTAGAAGAATGAGGGGAGGATCTTATAGAAACATAAAAAATATTATTAAGGGATGACGTAAGAAAAAAGTAGAGAGGATGGTTCCACTGGCAGGTGAAGCTAGGACAAGATGGAATAACCTCAATATGAGAGGGAGCAGATTTAGGATTGAATTAAGAAAGAACCTTTTCACCCAGAGGCTTGTAATTCTATGGAATTCCCTGCCCAGTGAAGTAGTTAACGCTACTTCAGTAAATGTTTTTCAAGCTGAGATAGATATGTTTTGAACAATGAAGTAAATTACGGATACGGTGAGAGCGCGGGTAAGTGGATAGGAGTCCACGAGTAGATCAGCCTTGATGGTACAGAATAGCTGAGCAGGTGAGAAGGACCAGATGGCTTACTACTGCTCCTAGTCCTTCTGTTCTGATGAAAGGGGAGTGGCCAGTTCTCCCAGCGCAGACCCTCTGCTTTGATTTGTTTGGCCTGATTTCTCACAGACTGGCTGTTTACTAAAAGCAGGCAGCCAGTTGTGAAGCTATCAGGCCAAAGAAGAAGGTCCATGCTGATCCCCCCTCTCTCTGATATCTCTCCTGGAAGAACCTGGGTTTGATTTTTCCTTTCGAATTTTTCATGGGGTGTTTATGGGGATTGTTTCAAGTACTTCGAACAACACCTTAGATTATTTAGATACAGATTACTTACAGTGTGGAAACAGGACCTTTGGCCGAACAAGTCCACACCGACCCTCCAAAGAGCACCCATCCAGATCCATCTGCCTACATTTACCCCTTCACCTAACACTACGTGTAATTTAGCATGGCCAATTCAGCTAACCGGCACATTTTTGGACTGTGCAAGGAAACCGCAGCACCCGGAGGAAACCCACACAGACACGGGGAGAAGGTGCAAACTCCACACATACAGTTGACTGAGGCTGGAATTGAACCCGGGTCCCTGGCGCTGTGAGGCAGCATGCTAACCACTGTGCCACGGTACCACCCAATGGCTTTCAACCATTTTCAGATTCTCTGTTGAGAAGTGGAGTGCTACTGAAGACCAGAAAGCCTCACCTGGAAGATTAGTTGATTTGCCAACTTTTAATTTTTTTTAATATTTATTTATAAAACTTTAAAATGACAAAAGCTGGGAATAGTCTCTTTAGTTCTACTTACTGTGGAATTAGTAGCATGGATATGCTTCTAATGTTTTGTCATCCCTAATCATGTTACACAGTAATGCCCTACATTTATGTAGGCTGGATTGAAAACCAGTTCTTGGTCTTCCCATGTACCCACTCCTTATGAATTTAATTTGCTAACATCATTAGGTTAGGATAATCTGTTGGGTTTTCGGATAGGTTGTTATTCTGCATGCTATTCTCTTCTGTTTGTGTTTCATTCCGTAACCTTGAAAATAAATTCTGTTTTAATTAAAACTAAGTGGCTTGACCTGCTGCGTCACTCCTGGAATATCTGCCTTACATCTGCTTAAGGCAACAAGCAAAGTTTGAGTCTACACTACTTCCTTGAAATGAATTGAGGTGGTCTGTCCTGGCCCATAACAGTGTGCAACAGTGAGATCTAATATACTGGCATGGGTTGAAAATGGTAGAGAGCTGAAAGAAAAAGTAATTCAGAATAAGCAGTTCCTTTTTTTGGAGTGGAAAGCAATTACGAGCAGGATGATCCCGGAATTGATGTTTGGCACCCATCTATTCAGGAAGCAGATTAAACATCTGCTCGAGGGTACTAAATGTAATGTTTCAAAATCTGCTGCTGGCACCAAACTGAGAATTGATTGGGTGAGGTGAATGTAAAGAAGTTCAAGGTAATTGGGACACGTGGAGGGAATGGGCAAATACGTGGCAGATGAATAACAATGTGGATGGACGTAACACTGAACATTTTGGTTGGAAAATTATAATATCAGGCTAGCATTTCAAAAGGAATTGATGTGAAAGTGTTGATCTGTGAAGATACCAACATGCATACTTTTGTTGACGTCTTCACCGAACTCTGACGTCCATTCACAGCAGTGAATTCTGAAGCCAGACATCAATACTGGGTTTGGCACTGGCACGCTGCCCAGTGTACATAGACCCACCAAGTGGGTATATGTAACATTGAAAAGGATCTGGATCTCCCTGTACACCAGTCACTGAAAGCATTATTGGAGCAACTGAAAGCAGTTAGGAAGGTAAGTGATGTGTTGACCTTCATTTCCAGGGAATTTGAGTCCAGGAACAAGGATATCTTATTGCAGCTGAACATGACCTTGGTGAGACCCCATCTCGAATATTGTGCAGTATTGTGTGCAGTCTTGGTCTCCTTACCTAATAAAGGACAAACCTGACATTGAGGGAGAGTAGCAAAGAATGACCAGACTGATGTCTATGATGACAAACTTGTTGTGGGAGCAGCGTTTGGGGCGACTGAGTCTGTATTCCATGTGGTTTAGGAAAATGAGTGGAGATCTCAGTGAGATATATAATACTCTGACAGGGCGAGATATATTGGAAGCAGGGATGATAATGCGCCTGGCTGGGTCGTCTAAAACAAGCGGCCACTGTATTAGGTACGGTCAGGGCATTCTGCATTGAGGTGGGAATAAATGTCTGAACTCATAGACTGGTGAATCTGGGAATTCTATGCTACACAAGCCTGTGGAAGCCAAGGCACTGAATTTCGTTAAGTATTGCTTGACCCTAAAGGGACAAGGTTGCAGCAGAGGTTTGGTGTGGGGAGAAAGGATCAACCATCGTTATATTGAATGGGAAAGCAAAATTGATGGACCGAAGTTCCTAATTCATATTGTTCCAATAATTAATCACTTCAAAGGATAGACAGTATGCAGTGTTTGTGAAAAAAAAAATGAAGAGATGTTAGACCAAAAACTAGAATGGGGGAGGCTTAATGTGTTGGATGACCTTCTCCTTTCCAGATGTTTCTGTACAGTCTGTGGGAAAACTCTGTAAATGTGTCACAAGCTCTCAGCTGTTAGGAAGGAGGCATCTGCTGGATCAACAGGACTGTGTTCCCATTCCCTTTTCTGATAGCGAGACTGGTGCTGGGTGTTCTGTCCAATTTTATTCATTTAGGGCTCGGAACAGTTTGATACAATAGAATGTCTTGCTTGGCATTTTAGAGATCGTTGAAGAGTATGCTACATGTTTGTCGTCTGGAGGCACTTTAAGGCCAGAACAGGAAAGCAGGGGGCATTCATTGCCTGAAAGTACATTGGGAAGGCAATTGGTGTTTACAATCGACATTGGCTTCAAGGTCACTGTTACTGACAGCAGATTTTAGATTTTGATATCTTATTAGTTGATTTGAACTTCCACCAGCTGCCAGAGCATTAGCCTGGTCGGGATTGGTAATCCAGTGACATTTCCACAACAGCACCATCTCCACATGGGGACCAGTCGGAAACCACACTGAGCAGATAATTTCTGTGCTGCTTGACAGCTCTGTCAAAAAATAACTCACACCATTTTGCCTATCGTGATGGGACTGAGGGGGTGGTAAATTGTCAGATTGTAATGATTCTTCTCTTAAGGGACTGGACATAGTTGAGGAATTTTCCACGTTGCCAGGGAGATGTCAGAGTTGGAACTGGAATGAAACAGTTTCCCCAGGGACACGGCTTGTTATGCAGCACAAGTCTTCAGTCCTATTGCAGGAATGGTGTCAGGGCCCAATGCCTTTTTCGTACCTGCTGTGTTCAGCACTTTCTTCATGTGAGGTGCAGCGAATCGAATTGGTTGGAGACTGGCATCTGTGATTCTGTGGACATCATCTAAGGAACACGTCTGGCTGAGGATGGTGCAGACATTACATACTGTCTTTTACACTGATGTGCAGCAAATTTTCATTCATTCGGGGAATGGCGAAGTAATTACCTAGTGGTATTTTAGCTGTTAGTCTAGCGACCCAGGCAATGCTCATGTGACCTGAGTTCGAATTCTGCCACAGCAAATGGTGGAATTCAAATCCAATAAATGTTTGGAATTAAGAGTCTAATGATGATCATGAAACAGTTGCTGATTGTGTGGGAAACCCATCTTGTTCGCAGATGCCCTTTCGGGAAGGAAACTGCCATTCATTCCTGCTCTGGTCTACTTGTACCCACAGCAATGTGTTTGACTCTTAACTACCCTCCGGGCAATAAATGATGACCTACCAAGCGACACACTAATCCCATTGAACATTTTTATAAAAAAAAAATTGTGGAGTCCTCTTCTTTCGTCAGTTGTTTCATAGTTCAACTCCATTTCTAACTAGCTGTGGCAGGACTGCAGAGCTTCGATCTGATCTGTTTGCTTTGTAATCATTTCGTCCTCTCTATCAGATGTTAGTCCTGCTGTTTGCAATGTAAGTGAGTAGTCAAGTGTGGTAGCTTTAAATGCGTTGTCATCAGTTTTAGGTACACAGTCTCTGACCCTGGTATGTTCACCTACACTCGTGACTGAAACATCATTCAGCTTAATGGGAATAATGGACTGAGGAATTATCCTAGGCAAAAAGTTACAGATTGTGACTCAGTACAATTCTCCTTCTGTCCAACTTTGTTCTACACTATTACATGAATTCCCGGGTTTGAGTTGCAGTTTCTGCAATGCAATTCTGCTGTCTGTCGCCCAATTCATACCGAGACCCATTGATCCGTACTCTGTGAGCTACTCTGGTTTCTGATGTGGTAGCACTTCCATTTTCATATTCTCATTCCTCTGAGCGTTTGTTTATTGTGTCACACCTCTTACTTGTCATGTTTTTTCAAAACTCCAAAACATATTCCGTGAGGTAGCACCATGGCTCAGTGCTTAGTGCCGCTGCCTCACAGCGCTGTGGACCCAGGTTTGATTCCATCCTCCAGCGACCGTCTCTGTGGAACGTGTGCATTCTCCCTGTGGGATTCTTCTGAGTGTTTTGGTTCTCTCCCACAAACCAAAAAATTCCAGGTTAGATGCATTAGTCAGGGGTAAATATAGGATAAGAAAATGGGTGTGCTTGATTTACTCTTCAGAGGATCGGTGTGAACTTGTTGGGCTGAAGGGCCTGTTTCCACACTGTCGCGATTCTAATTCTAACATTCATCTGAACGTTTTCCCTTGCAGTTATGCCATTTTCGGTGTTTAAATTGAATGTGCTTCAGTCAGTTCTCTCCATGGCTTCTGATATGAACTCTGCAGTGTGAATGATTCCAGTCTTATGTAGTTTCAGAACCAAGATATTTGTGCATCTTTTGTTATTTTTCACTTCCCAGTGTACGGCAAACCAAGTAGGTCAGGACATTTGAGCAGCTTTGACATATACCATTGAACATGTTCAAAACCAGAAATTTCTGGAGAAACTCAGCAGATCTGTCAGCATCTGTGGAGACAGAGAAACAGAGATAGTGTTTCAAGTCCAGCGTGGCCCTTGTTCAGAACTGAAAAGGGGTCCTTATTGCCTTGGCAAAAGTGGACGAGGGATGATAGGAAACATAGCATGTGGAGACGCAATGGCACAGAGGGATGGGCTTTTAAATGTGGTGAAAGAGAAACAGATATAAAATTGGTGTAAATTAAAGTGTGGATGGCAGAAATGGGTTGTCTATATTGAGTGCAGGATAAAAAAAAGACACAGACGAGATCATTGGGAGGCCAGGAAGTGGCGGAAAATGATTCTGTGAATGTGGATTCTAGTACAGTAGAAGTGAGGACGAGGGAGATCTATCATTGTTCTGGGAAGGAGGGGACGGAGTGAGGGCAGAAGCGTTGGAGATGGGATAGTCACAGCTGAAGGCCCTGTCCACCGGAATTAGTGGATTTCTGATTTGAAGGAAAAGGAGGTCACGTCACAAGCAGTTCACTGGAATGTGGCGTCATCAAACAGAAACAACAGAGACGGAGAAACTGGGAGAATGGAGTTATCCTCCGCTGATCATGTGTAATGCGACATGCAGAAGTCCCCCCTGAATGATTGAAAAGAACCAGACATCTAAATTGAGGTTTTCTGTCTCACATCTGGTCTGAAGCGGGATGTGGAAGTAGACCCAGAGGAAGGTCAGTGGGTATACATGGACAGACATTCAAGCAGATATCCAATAATGCTCAGAAATTGTTGTTTCTGTTCAAAAAGAAGGACTCGATTAGAAGATGTACCACCCATGGTTGACAAGGATACTATGATGAGCATTAGTGTAGGGTCAGATTTAGAATGTTTATTTCAGGGATCATAAGCAGATGCGGGGCATGACTTTCAGCTCTGCATCCTAAATTCCCCCCAGAAACCCCTGCCATTGCTGTTCCATCCTTTTCCCTGTTCCTCTCCCTTCTTGATTCCAGGTTCTCCATCTCAAATTACAGAGCACATTCTCTCACATTATGGTCCCTCCCCACTTCACCTGAAGCTCTTTGATCCAGTCCACCTTCCCTGCACTGGCATCAATCTGCGTTTTGTGCTGCCAACTAGCCTCTGGTCTCAGTGTGGCTCGGCCTCTTCATTCATGCTGTTTTAGACCTCCCACTCACATCTCACTCCGGAAAGTTTCATTCTTGGAGTGACTGTATTGAAAACACCATTCTCCCTTTGCACTGAATTCACATTGTGATCCCAAATCCAAAAAGTACACCCACCCTTCATCTCACTCTGCTAACTGTGCATGCTGACCATATGGTATAAGAATTTTTTTTTTTTTAACATAGAACTGGCCAAAGTAACGTTTACACTGTAGAGATCCTCACCCCCTTTAGACAAAGCAATTTGTTTGCTTGACGTCTTATTAGCACTAGTAAGAGTTGCAAGCTGCCTTAGTATTGTAACATGGAGAAAAAACAAATCACATTATGAAGTTTGGGCTCAGTGTTGTTCACCTGTTTTTTTTAATACTGTCACAAATTTGCAGTGCTTATCTTTAAATGCTTGCTCTTGAAGCTAGAATTAGATGGAGTGTTGAGGGGTGACATTCTAGAAGTTTTAATATCATGGGAGACATGGATAGGGTGAATAGCCAAGGTCTTTTTGAGAGGATAGGAGAGTCCAAACATAGATGACGTAGCTTTAGGGTTAAAAGGAGGAAATTTAAAAGGGACAAATGGACAACGTTTTCACACAGAGGGTAATTTGCTTATGGAATGAGCTGCCACAGGAAGATGCAAGTACAGCTACAACATTTCAAAGACATTTGGACAAACGTATAAATGGGAAACGTTCAGAAGCATATGGGCCAAATGCAAGCAGATGAGACTAGTTTAGTTTGGAAAACCTGGTCAGCATGGACAAGTTGGACCAAAGGGTCTCTTTGTGCACGATATGACTGTATGAATCTAGAAAGCAAGGAAAAGGGGAAGACACGATATGATGTAAGCAAACTGGCAACAAATATAAAAGCAAGCAGCGCAAGCTTTAATGTGTATATAAAGAAAGTTCAAGATGAATGTATGCCCTTTGGTAGAAATGAAGTCAGGAAAATATATTGAGGACGTTTGGAGGGTATGCCTAGAGGGAACAGACAGATAATTTACACCAGAATTTTATATCATTCCTCACATTAAAAGGCACTGTAAGTATTTCAATTATATAATCAAAATAGCAATAGGAGCGAAGTTCTTGAACTGCCTCTAACAAAAGGAACAAGGCTTTTTAATAAACAGATAAGAGTAAGGGTACGTAGGTCAGCAGTAATTCACAGTTGGTTTTAAAAGCAGCGGTTACAGAGTGACTGGTGTTACAGTAAGAAATATTTCATAACTCTTTGGATTGCAGGAATGTTCCAGTGAAACTGGAGACCCTACAATGTGGCGCCTGTTTTCAAGAAAACAGCAAGACTGAAAGCAGTAACCATTTAGCCTCAACATTATTGTTGGGAATCTGCTAGAGTCAATTAATAAGGAAGGAATTGCAGGGCATTTAGAAAAGCTTCACGCAAAGTCAACATGGTTTTGTGAAAGGCGATCTATATATTGCCTGTTAAATCATGCAAATTCTTTTCTGGAGATCCCTGAGAATGTTACAAGTGGACATGATAAAGGGGATCTGGTAGACACGAGGCTTTCTCGAGATTTTTCAAAAGGTTTCACGAAATAAAACTTGTTACACAAGACAGAAGCTCATAATTTGACAGCTAATATATTAGCATGGGATGATGGTTGGTTAACAAATAGAAATCAGACTGTCAGGGTTAATGGATCTTCCTGATGAAATATATCTGCTGGAGTATCACAAATATCAGTCCAATGCAAGATTTAGTTACAATCTATACTGAAAGCCGGAGCTGAGTGCAATATATATCCGAGTTTGAGGATGACACTGAGAACCAAAAGGCAGGCTGTTAATTAATGGTGAGGACACCCACAAAAGGGATGGGATTGTTTTTGTGTCTGAAACATAACGTCAGCATTCTGATGCAGCAAGTAACTAGGTTGGTTCATGAGGCGGGTTCCTGGAAGGAAAGTGTTGAATTATTGAGTACATCTAAAATGGTGAGGCGTTTATTCATTGTAGTTGGAATGAATGTGGATGATATTACTGAAATTGACAAGATGCAGAGGGGGCTTGACAAGGTAGCTTTCGAGAATGTGGATCAATTCCAGGGCAGAGAGTCGAACTCAGGGTTGTAGATACAGAATAAGGGATATCGATTTCAAACTGAGATGCAAAGAAACGTCTTCTTTCAGAAGGTAGTGAATGCCTGGAATTCCCTAACCCAGAGGTTGTGGAGAGTGGGTCACTGAATGTATTTACAGACTGGCTGGATTGGGTTTTGACATATCAGCAGGTTGAGGGATACAAGGGATTAGCAGGAAAGTGGAGTTGAGCCCTGAAGTAGATCAGCCATGTTCTTATTAAATGACAGTCCTGGCTTGAGGGGCCGAATAGCCTGCTCCTGTTTCTATTTCTTACGTTTTATGTTATTCTTCTGGAGAGTAACTGGTTATTTTTCTGAAAATGGTGTTATACAATGTTGCATTAATGGAGAGCAGAGGATTTTTTTGAGCTAACGCTGGATGCGGGTACAGGGTTGTATTCACAGCGAATCTGAGTCTGTAACATGACCCACATCTGGAGCAGAAGTTACAGAGACGGGAAGGCTGAAAAGAGGAGTGCGGGTCAATTCCTGGCTCAGCCTGGATTTTCCAATTTCATTTCCCAAACTACACCTAACCATCGGGGTGACCTCGATCTGTCCCTGTGTAGCAGGTCCGAAGGGCTGAATAGAATATCAGAACATAAGGCTGAGGGACACGAGTGGGACATTCGGCCCTTTGACACTACTCAACCAGTTAATAAGGTCGTGGCTCATCTCATTGTGGTCCCAGTTGCACTTTTCTTTCCAAGCACCATCTCCCTGATTCAACTTTCTATGGAAAATCAGATGAAGCCAGCCTCGATAGAATATAAAGCTTCAGCCATCCCATACTTCTGGGAAGGAGAGTTCCTACGTGAATAAATTCCCACTTTGTGAATTTCTCCTCACTCCGGTTCTGACTGAGGTTGGAGGGTGTCACTGTTTCCTTTTCTCGTCCCACTCCTTCACTACTCACATCTCATTTCAAATGTGACCAGGTTGGTGATATGGCCGATGATAAAAGTTTTAGACTAGGTGATAAGAACAAGTCAAGCAGATTTCTTTAGTCAGACACAAGTAACTAATATAACTAACGGAGGAGCATAGTGGATCTGTGTTTCGCACTGCTGCCTCACATCACCAAGGAGCTGGGTTCAATTCCAATCTCGGGGGTCCTGTATGTGGAGTTTGAACATTCTCCCTGTGTCTGTGTGGGTTTTCTCCTAGTGTGCCAGTTTCCATCCACAGTCCAAAAATGTGCAGCTTAGAGTGGGTTGGCCATGCTAATTTGCCCATAGTGCCCAGGGATGTGTATGTTAGGTTAGTTAGTCATGCGAAATGCAAGTTTACATGGATAGGATGGGGGGTAGGTCTGGCTGGGATGCTGTTCGCTGGGTGAATGTGGATTTGATGGGCAGAATGCCCTGCCTCCACACGGTTGAGGTTCTATAACAATTTCAAGAAGTTTGGACGATACAAATACCCAGTGGGTATCTACCTGATACATGCTGCTGAAGATCTCGTATGTTTCAATAAGATCAACTCTCTTTCTATGAGTAACCATAATATCAGGCCTCCATCCCTCGAATACATGAAGTGAAACATCTCTGAACTGCTTCCAATGTAATTATATCCAATCTCAGGGAAGTAGACAAAACATAACCTCACACCCCAGGTGAGGCTTTTTTTTGTTTTCTCCGTGCTATGAGTTTTTGGAACTCTCTTCCCCGCAGACCGTTGGAGGCAGAGATATTGAATATTTTTGAGGCACAGACAGAAGGTTCATAAGTAACAACAGAGTCAAGGATTATCAAGGAATGTGCAGGGATGTGCAGCATGGGGAAATATTGACAGTGGTATAAAATGGCACTGCTTCAGAACATCTGGCAAAACGAAATGGTAATCTAGAAAACATCTTAAAATGCTAACAGTGATAGAACAGAGTTCCAACGACCATAGAGCTGCTCTGTCCTTAGAGAGAGACCACTTGTGCTCGTTTAAACTGAGGGTCACCACACCTCCGTTGATGGGTTTAGGGTGAGGCAGCGTCCCCATCATGGTACCATCTGTCAGTGTGGTGAATTGTACCGGCGCTGTTGGCCTCCAACTGCATCGCAAACCAGCCATACAGCCAACTGAGTGGGAAACAGTGTAACTGTTACAGACAGAAACAGTCACAGGCACAGGGCAAGAGAATCTTTCATAACAAAGAAAAAGGTACAATTCAGATCACGGTCAAAATAACGACTGAGGGTAAAAACGTCCTCTGTTAGAAATTGTATTTTATGAGACAAGTATTTCAAAGCCGTCTTTGGCTGAATACGATAAGGTGAGACAAATGAAATAACGAGAATTACTAATTGTGATTGGATATCGATAACCATAAAATGAGTGTAGACTTTTGATTGGTCTGTGTAAAATGTGCTTACCATTTATATAAAGCAAGACACTGGTGTGGGCTGCATATCACCCAATGCTGGATAGACCGTTTCACAGGGGTTACTGAATCAATGCTCCGGTGTGACTGTGCTGGTCCCCATGTTGGACAGATATCCAGTGGCCTGCTGAGACTTACGCAGTATTCCATCCTGGAGAGATTGCTGGGTTGTACTGAGCCTAGTCTGCACAGTGCTCCATCCTGGAAGATTGCTGAGTTGTCCTGAGCCTGGTCTGCACAGTGCTCCATCCCAGACAAATTGCGGGGTTGTCCTGAGCCGGGTCTGTACAATGCTCCATCCTGAACAGATTGCTGTGTTGAGCTGAGCCTGGTCTGCACAGTGCTCCGTGCCCAGCAGGTATATCATCTAGGTTTATACGTGTCTGGGCTGGATCTATGAAGTGGATTGAGTATCCAGTATAATTCCTTATCGAGCTATCACTCCTCCAGTTCGGCGCAGTCCGCTGTTAAACCCCGTATGTCTGCAACATGTTGTCCATTAAGTAATTAACCAATTAAAACATGAATATCTGTCCTTCTTGCGATGCACATGAGCTGACGTACCTGAAAATATATGATGAAGGTCGACTCAACCCGAAAGTTTTCTTATTTTAAATTTAAGTATGAGGTGCTCTGTTTCAGATGCAATTCGCTTGGTCAAAATATTCGACATTCAGCAAAATACAATATATTCAAACACCATCGACAAAATACAACAAAAACAAGAGCAACTTGTAATAACTTAATGCTATTGGAAAACATAACAGAATAATAGATTATTTAACTACTATAGAGTACCAACTCCAAAATGGCAACATCCTATAAACACCCGCTTTTCACAAAACAAATTCAGGAAACAGATTGTCTCACATGCAGTTCTCCAATCCAGGAGGAACGAACATCAAAAGACAATTCTGAGAGAAATCTCAGAGAGAGAGTGCAGCAGCCGGGAGAGATTTCCTGCCTTCCAAACCTGCTGAGACCCTACCAATAACTGGCAAAAGGTAAAACTAAGATTCCTGCTTCTATGAGAACTTGGCCATCACTCCACAGGACCAGACTGCAGCTTCAAATACCACAAGGGATGGAGAATATCAAGCCGTCTATGGCACTGCAGGAGCCTCTCTAAAATGCCTAATCCCACCGAAGCGTTAAATGATGGTAAGATAAGTGTCAAAGTTAAACATAAATAAAAAAAACGAAAGCATGCATCAGGCCTGGTGATCAGTCATAGATCGTCTGGGGAACCCAGCAATTCCTACCCTGCCAAAACACAGTAGAATCATCGAGCTTGTGAAGAGAAAGCATCATCTCTCTCCGTCACCTCGAACTTTACAATTGGAGATGTGCCATTCACCCAATTGTCTGCGATGTCAATACCTCACCCAGACTAAGTATTAGTGTGATCTATACGTGATGCAGTGAAATGGGTTAACTGGAGCTGTTTGTTCAGTGACAATGATTGATATCAGTCTCCATGGACCCTAACTGTGTCACTGGAGAGTTTCCCTCTTCCATAATTAAGGGGCTTCTTTGAACCTGTTGTCCCGTAGTATCAGGGGCAGCGTGATTCTCAACACGATAGGGATAGCAGCTCCAGAGAGAGGGAGAAGAAGTGAATCAGAACAATAGACTGAAATGTTCCACCAATGGATCCGAATTTGAGAATATTAGATTGGAATGTTACTACAATGAACAGGGGTTTATCTTTGGGTCTTTACTGGCTTTCTCAGGATTGGCCATCGTTAGAGTTGCGGATCGAAGCCGGACTGAGGATTATTCAGGCTGGTTACTACCCCATCCTCGCTATTATTGGTGTTCCTGGTAAGACTATCCCTGTCAATTCTGTAAACTATGATGAAAATCATTGCTAAGTCTGTTATTTGTATTTCGCAAAGACGTAAAGTATTGTATTCAGTTTCAGTCACAAACTCGGCTTCCTTTAAATTAATTTCAGACTCTTCGCTCATAACCATCGCAGAAGAAACATGACTGTTCACATCCTCAACCTGACTTTTGCCTTGAACTGTTTTATGTCTCGGTATTCTTTCTGCCATCGAATCTGCCCACACCCACCTCGACAATATCCCCAGTGTCTCCGTTTGCCTCAATGCTGTTGCTGAATTAAACATCATCTAGCCCTTTGTTAACTTCAGAATTTATAGCTCCCGTTGTATTCTGACCTCTCTACCAGTGACAAATATTTTGACCACAAACTTGTTGCCGTCACTACAGGTACTTCACAACAGGTACTCTGTATTAGATTCATAATGTCACTGCACGTGTAATTCAGAGGCAAAGGTGATGACTCTAAAGGCTTTGTTTGAAATCCTACCACCGTCGATGACTGAACTTAAAGTCGAATAACAAAAATTGGAATGAAATTGAACTGATGGAAAAAATAAACAATCAGGATTTCTTTTAATATTTCACTGATAGCCTTTGGTAAAGAAACTTAACATTATTGCCCGGTCTGGACGAAGGGCAACTTCAGTTCCACGATAAAATAGGTGGCTCCATGTTGTCTTGCAAAATGGCCTCACAGTCAAGGGCAATTTGGATGGACAACACATGCTGCCCTTGCCAGTGATGCTGACATACCATGAAACAACAACATTAAAGGTGAAATAAACCAAGGAACTGTGGATAATGG
This sequence comes from Chiloscyllium plagiosum, assembly GCF_037043375.1. Taxonomy (NCBI): domain Eukaryota; kingdom Metazoa; phylum Chordata; class Chondrichthyes; order Orectolobiformes; family Hemiscylliidae; genus Chiloscyllium; species Chiloscyllium plagiosum. Next base: position 76,916,500 of record NW_028270180.1, on the reverse strand, counting down.
AGATCTGAAATAAAATTCTCCAGTGTCCAGAGAGAGAGAGAGAGAGAGAGAGAGAGAGAGAGAGAGAGAGAGAGAGAGAGAGAGAGACAAAGGAAAAGAAAACAAAAGGATTGCTGATGATGGACTGGAAGGAAAATAGAATGACAAGTTATTCTAACATTCCTGTCTTTCCCATATTCCCGAATATCACGTACATTTAGGTATGTCCCTGATTAACGTGAGTTATGTTCCCTCTGTCTCTCTTCTCTGAGTGTGATGATCTATTCCATTGGCAATACTGGTGCTACCCTTACAGTTGCTGAGATACAGAAGAAGGAGATGTTACAGAGTCAGCTGCTTCTTTGGAGAGAGGAACTGTTACTGTGGGGCTTTACAGAGATGCAACGGCTTTCTCAGCCAGGAAGAGAAACTAAGGAGAGGGAGGCATTTTCATCATTGAATGGGTGCACCATGTGTGTGGGGCATTGACTTGCTGCTGTCATTAGAAAGTCAGTGGAGTTTCTGTGGATGGTGTTCTCAGGTTTGTTTTGTCAGCTGCTGAGTTCATTCTGGGAGAACCGAGGGTCTGGTGATCGCACTCTGGACACTGCATTTACAGCGTGTCTGGGTCCATGGTAAACAAATTGAGCGAAGACTACACAGATGGGAAGCTCTGGAAACAAGGAGGAGCAAAGCACTGCACTTTCCTTCCTGGGATTTCCAGGAAGATTTGTCTAAGCTGGACCCATTCAGGTGTAATGTGTGAAACCAGCTTGTTTCAAAAATGAGGTGCTCACTGAGCTGTGTCCCTCCTTCATTATAACCTGTAGCCTCACACCAGGGACAGGACTGTGCTTTCTTTCACCATGAATTTACCTGTTTTAATTCTGGAACTTTCCAGGAAGGAGTGGGTAATGTATTCACCATCTCTGAAGTGTTGTCCTCCGATGTATAACGAGATGACAGAAGCCACCGCCTGCTGAGAGGAATGCATTGATTCCATCTCCACAGGAGAAGGTACAGAAACCAACTTCCAGACATACTAGAGAGAAGTGGGACTGGTGAAAATGAGGAAATGCAGGAACTTAGAATTAATGCAGGTTATTCTTTCGGAAATCTAATTGAACTGAAGTTTCATAAGTTGCTGCATCTGATGAGTTACATCCCAGAGTATTGAGGAGATGAAAACAGAGCTAGTGAAAAAAATATTTATTATTCTTCAAAGCTGGTTAGATTCTGGAAAGTATCCTGCTGACTGAAAAGCAGCTATTGGAAACATAAATATTTAAAACAGGACGAAGAGGGAAAACATAAAACTAAATAGCTTGATGTCAGCTGTGAGAAAAAAAAAACATTGGAACCTTTTATAAGGAACGTGACAACTAGATACTTGAAAAAAAATGATATGATTTGTTAGATTCGGCCTAGATTCAGGAAAGGGAAATGGTCGTCGATAAACCTTTTTGTGGAGATTGTGCATTGTGCCTTCGACAATTGAGAACCAATGGGAGTGGACTATTTGAGTTTTTAGAAGACGCTTGACCTGATTGAATACAGGTGAGTGGGGAATGTGAGAGTCCATGGAAATGTAGGGGTGGAATATATACCATATGGATTAAACATTGGTAATGGAGATACGAGAAGAATGCTGTTTTTTTCTCTGGACTGAAGGCTTGATGGGTGGCAGCAGGATCAGTGTTTGGGCAATAGCTGTTCACAAGGTATAAAAATGTTTCAGATGTGAACAACAAATATCATCATGTATACTTATATTTATTAAATGGTGAGAGATTGGGAAGAGCTATTGTTGAAAAGGACCTGGATGTCCTTGGTCATAATTTGCAAGCAGAATTCTTATGGGCCAGAAGTAAGTGATATGTGGCTCTTCATGCAAAATGATTGAAGCACCAGAGTTAGAACCTATTTCCCATTGGTCGTGTTTTGTTGAGAGAGTATTTGTTTGGTTTGCTTTATAGATAATGATCTCTTTGTCACGGAGACAGCACAAAGGGGTTTTACCAGTCTAAACCCTGGCATGATGGTACCACGCGGAGTGAGTGCAGTGACTACGTGTTTAATGTGTAGGGCTCTGAGAAAATAAGAAGCTGAAACTTGATGATCATGGACTGACATTCATTATGTCCCAAACAGCTGAATAGTGTGAAAATTCTATACTTTCCATTGGATGATTGATTCCCGATAGTTTACATGCATCTGCAGAGCCCCCATTTCGATTGACAGAGAGCTACAGGCTCTGAATGAACTCGGGACACTTGAATGCACAGTTAGTGTTTGACACTGCATTGAATGTCACTTTGTGCACAATCCTGTCAGCAGCAAAGATAACTTCATTTTGAAAGAGTTAGTCATTCCACACCAGCTTCTGACCTCCATGGAGACCATGGGTCTGCCTTCTTAGAGATTGAAAACCATTATTTGGAAAATACTTTAAAAAGGTTGGCTTCATTTCGAATGCCAGAAAACCATGTTGAAGTAATACTTATGTACTATAAATAATTAAGTCACGTGGATCAATTTGGAGCAGTATATCTGTGCTGCCCCTGCAACTTTTGTTTGCAGCGTTAAAACATCTCTGACCCTTTCCTGTTCCTGTGTTAGTGGCTTGAGAAGCTGAATGACCTCTTCCTGTTCCTTTTTAATGACACCGGGAGTGAAATTGTCTCTTACTGATCCTGTGTAAGTGGGTGTGGGAGTGAGCAGATCCCTTATCTTCCTGTTTTTTGGCAGGAGGGACTGGATGGGCTATCCGCCTTTTTGCTCAGTAGTTTTGATGGGCTGAATGGCTTCCTCATATTCTTGTGAAACCAGAGTGAAGTGCTCAATGTCCTCCTGGTTTTACTGTAGAAATATACAGTGCTGTAACACGAATGTTACCCAGATTTTAATAGCACAATCTTGAATGTTGTCCAGGTCTACTTGCACATGGACACAGACTGCTTCAAGAGCTGAAGAGGGACAACTTGTTTTGAACATTATGTAAACTTCAGTGAATATCCCCACTTCTGCTAAGTTTTGACTCAATGGGCTGAAGGGCTCCTTCCAAACTGCAGGATTCCCCGCAGACAAACAGAAGATGCCTGGGCTGAGGGAGCTATCTTGAGGATCTCCTGTAGAGATGCCCCATGGCCGAGATGATAGATGCCCACCAATGGTAATCATCTTCCCTTGTGCCATGCATGGCTCCAAACAGTGGAGAGGTCACAATCGATTCTCATTAAGTGTGATTTTCCTCAAGCTCCTTGATCTCATCCTCAGTCAAATACTGCCTTGAGTTCAGGGTCAGTCTCTCTTACCTGAGCCCCTGTGTCCATCTTTTGTTCATATCAATAGGTCATGATGTAGAAGCAGAAAATGTTTTCTTCAAACAGAGGGTAGTGAATGTCAGGAATTCTCTTACACAGAGTTAGGGGAGCTAGATCACTGAAAGTGACCAGTGATGTTCTGCAGGGAGCGGCTCTGGGACCCCTACTCTTTTTTATTTCTATAAATGACTTGGATGGGGGTGTGGAATAGTGGGTTACCAAGTTTGCAGAGACACAAAGGTTGTTGGAGTGGTACAGAATGTGGAGGGCTTTTGTAGGTTGCAACGGGACATTGACAGGATGCAGAGCTGGGCAGAGAAGTGGCAGATGGAGTTCAAACTGGAAAAGTGTGAAGTGAATCCCTTTGCAAGCTCGAATGTGGATGCAGAATACATGGTTAAAGACAGGATTCTTGGCAGTGTGGAGGAGCAGAGCGACCTTGAGGTCCGTGTCCACAGATCCCTCAAATATGCTCCCCAAGTTGATGATGTTGTTAAGAAGGCATATGGTGTGTTGGCTTTCATTAGCAGGTGGATTGAGATTAAGAGCCGTGAGGTTATGCTGAAGCACTATAGAGCCATGGATAGACCACATTTGGAATATTGTGTTCAATTCTGGTCACCCAATTATAGGAAGGATGTGGAAGCTTCAGACCGGAAATTTACCAAGATGCTGCCTGGACTGGAGGGCAAGTTTCATGAAGAAAGCTTGAGGGAGCAAGGGATTTTCTCATTGGAAAGAAGAAAGATGACAGGTGACTTGATAGAGGTGTGCAAGGCGATGAGAGACATAGACAGAGTGAATAGCTAACGACTGTTTCCTAGGGCAGAAATATCTATCACAAGGGGTCATGATTTTAAGGTAATTGGAGGAAGGTTTAAGGGAGATATCCGAGGTAGGTTCTTTCGACAGAGAGTGGTGGGTGTGTGGAATGCACTGCCAACAGTGGAAGTAGAGTCAATTACGTGAAGGAAACTGAAGAGATTCTTGGATAGGCATATGGAAGAACGTGAACGGAAGCATGTAAGATAGTCTGATCATAGAGTAGGGTAAACGGGTGGTACAGCATCGAGAGTCGAATGTCCTGTACTGTGCTCTACTGTTCTTTGTTCTGTGTTCTATGGAAGTGCTCATAGAGGTTGGAGACGGATTTTGACGTATCAGAGAGGTCAGGGCTATGAAGCCCTGATCTTAGTGAAAGGCAAGGCAGGCTTGGGAGGTGAACGACCTGCCTTTGTTTCTGATATTCTCACATTCTGTTATTGGAAAATTTGATTAGATTAGAATAGATTAGATTAGATTAGATTAGATTACTTACAGGAAAGTACCTGGAAGGTCTGTTATGGAATGTTGCAGTCAAGGAGCCCAGAGGACATTGTGAGCCATCTCTGGGTGATGTATGGGGGCTGTATTCACAGTGAATCTGGGTCTACCAACAAATGGAGCACAAGTTGCAGAGAGGGAAGCTCTGTAAAGAGAAATGACGGACCGCTTTCATATCCAGCCTGGGTTTTCCAATTACATTTTCCAAATCTCCCAAACCGTGTGTGACAGTCATGAGGGAGTGAATGTTCTCCTCTGTTTCTGTGCACCAGGTGATAGCAGTAAGTGGCCTCCAACTGCTCAGATGCAGCAGGTTTGCGGGTCTGAATGGAACACAGAAACAGGGGACTGACGAGTTGGAGTGGGTGCTGAGATACTTTGAGTCTTCTCCACCAGACACTAAGATTGTGGCTGATCAGATTTGGTTTCAGCCCCACTTTCTTGTCTGTATCCCATTAGCCATGACGCAGTCTCTGTGAAATCTTTAACTAACTCAGCTGTGAATACTTGCAATCAAGAGAGGCACCACAAACTTCTGGGGAAGAGAATTCCCATTCAAAACTCCTTTTAGCATTTTTCCTCATCCCTGTGATAGAATAGGAGAGTCATACAGCATGGAAACACATCCTTTTGTCCAAATTCTCCATGCCGATCAGGCATCCTAACCTAACCTCAACCCAATGCCAGCATTTGGTCCATATCCCTCTGAACCATTTCTATTTATATATCTATCCAGATATATGGTAACTATGTAATTGTACCCGCCAGTGCACCCACCAGTTTCTGCATGAAAACGTTTCCCCTCAGGTTCCGTCTAAATCTTTCCCCTGTCATCTTCAACCTATGCCGTCTAGTTCTGGAAGTCCCTACACTGGGAAAAAATGATGTTGGCCATTGAGACTATTCATGGCCCTCATGATTTTATAAGCCTCTGTCTGTCATGTCACTATTGAGACTCCAACAGTCCAGGGGGAAAGGCCTCAACCTGTTCATCCTCTCCTGCAGCTCAATTCCTCAGGTTCCACAAAATCCTTGTAATTTTTTTCTGCACTCTCTCAAGCTTAGCAACATCCATCCTTTAGCAGTGCCAACTGAATTGTACGCAGTATTCTTAACGTGACCTCATCAACGTCCTGTAGAAGCGTAATATGCTACCCCATCTCCTATACTCATGGGATTTTCACCAGAACGAAGGACCCGGTATCCAGCATGAGCAAAACTAATGTAGTGTACAAAATCCCATGCAAGGACTGCACTAAACACTATATAGGACAAACAGGAAGACAGCTAACGATACGCAACCGTGAACATCAACTAGCCACGAAACGCCACGACCAACTATCCTTAATAGCCACACATGCAGACGACAAGCAACATGAATTCGACTGGGACAACACTACCATTATAGGGCAAGCCAAACAAAGAACAGCCAGGGAATTCCTAGAAGCATGACACTCATCCACAAACTCCATCAACAAACACATCGACCTGGACCCAATATACCGGCCACTACAGCGGACAGCTGAAACTGACAACCGGAAGTGGCAGGGACAGGCCGGAGGAAACACCACAGAAGCGCTTCACAGGAGGCTCCCAAGCACTGAGGATGTCACCTCGACAGGGGACGAAACGTTTGCAACAAAAATTTCCAGCTCGGCGAACAGAACCACAACTCACAAATGTTTGCATTAAATTCTATCTGCCAGTGCTTGGCCCTTTGTTTGTCAAGGGTGCTGTTGTACTCTGAAATAATCATCACTGTTCACTGCCCCACTTTTGTTTTGATGCTACCTGTAAACCTACTAACCATGCCTCCGATAATCACATACAAGTTGTTTAAATACATGATAAAAAAGCACTGAGCTCAGCACTGATTCTTTCAGAACACCCCGGCCCACAGGCCGACTGTCTGGAAAACAACGCATTATCTTCACTCCAATTTTGTATACAATTGGTTAGCCTTTCCTGAATTCCATATGACCTAACCTTAGTATTCTGTCTACGATGAGGAATCTTATTAAATGCCTTTCAGAAGTCTGTGCAATGTATACCACAGTGCCTTCCTCAATCTTCTTCGTCACTTTTTCAAAATATCAATCACATTAATGAGACATGATTTCCATCGTACAAAGCCATGTTGACTATCCCTAATAAGTCCTCGTCTTTCTAAATGCATGTAAATCCTATCCCTCAGAATTCCCTCCAACAATCTCCTCTACACTGGCATTAGGCTGACTGAGTCGATAATTTCTTGTGTTTTTGGATCGCTGTTCCCTTTTCTAGTCCCACTCGTCCACTAGCCACAAAAGAATTATAACTAGATTGGTGATATGCCCAATGATATAGTTCTCAGACTGTCTCAGGGTCAGTTTTAGGAACAAGTCAGACAGATTCCTTCAAACTGTTAAAAGAACATGTATATGACCAAAGCAAAGTTGCTCAAACTATGATGGAAAGAAGAATGACGAGTGGATATTGCAAACACGTACATTGACATTTCCCTTTGAAAAATACTGCACAACACACACACACACACACACACACGTCTGTTCGATATCAAACTGAAAAGGAAAATCTCTGCAAAGTTATCTTGACAGAACATTGTCCAAGTATTATTCGAACTCATGACCAAAGTAAGAATGAGAGTTTGACCCATATGCTATTCTACTTATGGAGTCATCAAGTCCTACAGCATGGAGAGAGGCCCTTTGGTCCAAACTGGTCCATGTTGACACAAATATCCATCCACATTAACCTCTTTTCCGAGCACATGTCACTTGTTGTCCATTCCTGTCCATGTAATTGTCCAAATGCTGTTTAAATATTGTTAATATAAATGCTTCACCCACAATGTGTAAAACATTGTCCATCAGTTTCCCTTTTATTCTTTCCCATCTCCCCTTAAATTGATGCTCTCTCGTCCTCAATTCCCCAACTCTGGGGAAAAACGTTTCTGTCCATTCACCCTATCCATGCCTCTCATAACCTTGTACACTTCTATAAGATCCCCCTCAGTTTCCTACGCTCTAAAGAACAAAAGTTCTCACTTGTCCAACCTCTTCCTATAATTCATACTATTGAGTCCTGGCAACATCTTTGTAAATTCCGTCTCCACACATTTCAATTTAAAAACCTCCTTCTGATCGCAACGTGACCAAAACTGAACATAGCACTACAAGTGCAGTCTCACCGACATCCTGTATAACTGCAACGTAACTTACCAACTTCTCTCCTCCATGTCCTGACCGTTGACTGCCAGTGAGCCAAAAGCCTTCTTCACTGCCCATGTCTACCTGTGACTCCATTTTCAGAGAAAGGTGGACCTGAACGTCATGGTCCCTCTGCTCAACGACACTGCTTAAGGCCTTACCATTCACCATGAAACTCCTACATTGATCTAAGTTTGCGAAAAATATTCCTCAGCCCACTTCTCCAGTTGATCAACATCCTGCTGCAATTTCTGATAACCTTCCTCACTGTCCACAATACCACCTATTTTAGTGTCACCTTCAAATTTACTAATCATGCCTTGTACATTCTCAAGAATATCATTGAAATAGATAATAAACAACAATGGGTCCAGCACTGACCCCTGAGTCATTTCATGTGTCACAGGCCTCCAGTCCGAGAGCATCCTTCCACTATAACCCTCTGTTTACTACCATCAAGCCAATTGCCTATCCAATTTGTCAGCTACCTCCGGATTCCATGCGATTCTAAACTTCCAGACCAGCCTATCAAGAGTAATCTTGTCAAAGGCCTTACTGAAATCCATACAGACTATGTCTACTGGGCTGCCCTCATCAACATTCCTGGTCACTTCATCAAAGAACTCAAGTAAATTTGTGAGGCATGATCTCCCACTCACAAAGTCATGCAATCGTTCCAGTCTAAAAACAACTATTAATATTGATTATTAAAATAAATAACAACAAACAATAATAAATAATTTTCAGTGGACAATAAATTATCCATGGTTTGTCGCGTTGGAACGTGCATCAATGGTGAAGGGCAGAATAGATTTTGTGGACAAAGTGAGGACTGCAGATGCTGGAGATCAGAGCTGAAAATGTGTTGCTGGAAAAGCGCAGCAGGTCAGGCATCATCCAAGGAGCAGGAAAATCGAATTTCGGGCATGAGCCCTTCTTCAGGAAGGGCTTCCGGATGATTCCTGAAGAAGGGCTCATGCCCGAAACGTCGATTCTCCTGCTCCTTGGATGCTGCGTGACCTGCAGCGCTTTTCCAGCAACACAGAATAGATTTTGTAACTGTGACGTTGAACTGCGTTGAAAAAAAGCAAGGGTGGCATGGTGGCTCAGTTAGCACTGCTGCCTCATAGTGCCACCGATCTGGGTTTGATTTCAGCCTCGGGTGACTCTCTTGTGGAGTTTGCACATTCTCCCTGTGTTTGCGTGGGTTTCCTCTGGGAGCTTCATTTTCCTTACACAATCCAAAGATGTACAGGTCAGGTAAATTGTCCACAGCCTTATGTGCATTAGTTAGGGGTAAATATAGGATAGGGCATGGGACCGGGTGGGTGGCTATTCAGAGGGTCGGTGTGGCCTTGTTGGGCTAAATGGCCTGTTTCCATACTGTAGGAAATTGAAAAAAATAAGCCATTTCTAATCAAACCCTGTCTTTCCAAACGTGTGCATATCTTATCCCTCAGAATCTTCTCAAGTAACCTACCTACTACAGATGTTGTTCTTCCCGGTCTATAGTTTCCAGATTTTTCTTTGCTTCCCTTCTTGAAAAATGGCATAACGTTTGCGACACTTCAATATTCTATAACTTAACCTGCGGCTAACGATGATGCAAAAATATCACGCAGGTCCCCGTAGTTTCTTCTGTAGCCTCTTGCAGTATTCTTGGATGCATCTGTTTTGGACCAGGAGATTTATCCACCTTCATACATTCTAATGCATCCAACACGTCCTCTCCTGCGATATTGACTAAGCCCAAGATATCACCACGACCTTTGTTAACCTCCCAAGCCTTCTTGTATTTCTCCACAGTAAAGAGAGAGGAGAAATATCCATTGAGAATCTCACACATCTCCTATGGTTCGCGACATGCATGTCCACTTTGGACCTTGAGGGGTCATATTCTCATGTACTTATTCATTTAACTTTAATATACTTAAAGAACATCTTTGTATTCACCCTAATCTTCTCAGACAATGCTATCGTGTGCGCTTTGCCCTTCTGATTTGCTTCTTCGGTAAACTCCTGTATTCCCTGTACACCGCCAGGGATTCCCTTGATCCCAGCTGCATGCACCCCAGCCACGCCTCCATTTTGCCTGTCAAAGCCTCAATATCTCCTGACATCCAGGGTTCCCTCTTCCTGCCAACCTTGCCTTTTACCCTCACAGGAACGTATAGACATTGAACTGTAGACATTTCACTTTTAAAGGCCTCCCACTAGCCGGAGATCTCTTCACCTCTAAACAAACCCCTCCAACCAACCCCTACAAGCTCCTATCTAATTCCATCAAAGTTCGCCTTCCCCCAATTTAGAACTTGAACATGTGGGCCGGTTTTGTCCTTCTCCATAAGTATTTTAAATCTATGGTCACTTGTCCCAGCGTGCTCCCCCACTGTCACCTCAGTCACCTGTCCTCCTCTATTTCTTACAGTAGGTCAAGTTTTACCCCTTCCCGAATTGCACCCCCTACATGCTGCTTGAGGAAACGTTACTGAACACACTTAATAGATACACCCCATCTCAGTCCTTAATTCTAAGTAATTCTCAGTCAATGTTAGGAAAATTAAAATCTACGACTATGGCAATCCCATTGGCCCTGCAAGTCTCCCCAATCTCTCTACATATTTTAATTATTCTAATTCCCGTTTACTATTAGGGGACCTATAGTACAACCCAAATAATATCATCATTCCCTTTTTATTTCTTAGCTTCCCCCACAAATCCTCAGTGGATGATCCATTAGTTATTTTATCTCTGATTACTGCTGTGGTACTCGCCTTAATCAAAAATGAAACCCCCCACACCTCCTTCCACCAACACTGTCTCGCATAAAGCACCTTTACCTCGGTACATTAAGCTGCCAGTCCTGTCCCTCCCTTCGCCATGTTTTGTAATGTCTATAATATCCCACTCCCACGTATCTATCCACGCACTGAGTTCATCGGCCTGACCTGTCAGCCATCTTACATTGAGATAGATGCAATTTAACAATTTAATGCAACAGGCATATTCCTGATGAAGGGCTTTTGCCCGAAACTTCGATTTTACTGCTCGTCGGATGCTGCCTGAATTGCTGTGCTCTTCCATCACCACTGATCCAGAATCTGGTTTCCAGCATCTGCAGTCATTGTTTTACCTAATTCCTTGCTCCCTGTCGTGTTCCTGCCTAAGCTATCTCTGCACTTTATTGTTGTGATTACGGTATCTCCTTCCAGCCTCTCACTTGCAACCCTGCTGTTGAGGATCCCATGCCGTCCCCCACGCCAGCCAATCTAGTTAAAACCCTCCCTTGTAGCACGAGCAAACCTGCCAGCCAGGATATTAGTCCCCTTCCCATTCAGGTACAACCCGTCCTTCCTGAACAGGTCACCTCTGCCCCACAAAAGATCCAAGTGATCTAAAACTCTGAATCCCTACCTCCTGTACCAATTATTTAGCCACGCATTCCTCTGCCGTGTCCGCCTGTTCTTACTCTCACTAGCACAGAACACTGGAAGTAAACCGGACATTACCACTGTCGTGGTCCTGTCTTTTACCCTTTTTCCTCGCTCTCTATAATCACTCTGCAAGACCTCATCATTATTTCTACCTGTGTCATTTGTACCAATGTGCACAATGACTTCTGGCTGCTCCCCCACCCCGGTGAGAAAGTTTTGCAGCCGCTCTGAGACATCCTGGACCCGGGAACGTAGGAAGCTATACATCATCTTGGATTCCCATTTGCATCCACAGAGTCTCTTGTCTGATCCCCTCACATATCGAGTCTGAATCATTACTTCTGAAGTTATTCGTCTCGTATAACCTTCTGACAATGGGATTTCTTCCTGAAACAGTTGGATTTGGCTGAATTGCTTTGCTTCAGGCAGTGGGGATATTCCAATGAATCATCATCAGGAATCCTCCATTCGTGGAAAAGACGACTAGTCTTTTTTTTACTCCCACACAGTGCTGTGTTGAGCGGCAGGGAAACAGAAAAGGAGCAACAGGCTGTTCCTTCACAGACAGGCTACATTTTCTATCTGTAAGTTAAATCAGTAACGTTATCAGGCCCCAGACTGGACCAAGTGAGCTCTCCTTGTATATTGTCCGAACTATATGACTCCATCACATTCTCGTCTCCAGGTCAGTGCATTATTGCTGTTGTCATACACCGAATCAATTCATTAACAATAAATGGCCCTACTTGTTTTGAAGATGTGTTAATATGCACCTGCATAATGTAAACATAAGCGTTTGATGACCTCACAATATCTGTGTTAAGATGAATACGTTTTATTCTTAAACAAATACAGAAATTGCTGGAAAAGCTCAGCCTGTCTGGCATCAGGTATGAAGAGAAATCAGAGTACAATTTTTCGGTCCAATGACCTTTCCTTTGAACCTGACTTATTATTAAATTATTTCCCCAATTTTATTCTCCCACATAAGAAGAAATATCCATCCGGTATTCATCAACTACACTCTTCTCAAGATGTTATACGGTCAATAAAACATCTCTGATTCTCAGGTCGAACTGTTCCTTCTTCGTCACGTAATGCCTTCATCCCAAGACTGAGTAAAGAGAAAAATCTTTGAAACATTTCGAAAGCAATTTTGTTTTTATCAGTTAAGGCAATTATAACGACACATAATACATCAGATGTGATCTCAGCAATGCCCTGTACTGATGCAAAAATCATCGCTAAGATCAAACACAACACCCCTTACACGAAACAGAATAATTCCATTTACTTCCAAATCACCAGCTGCATCTTCAGAGTAATTTGATGTGTTTCATGTACTAAGACATACAGGTCCCTCTGTACCACTCAGTTCTGCATTCTCCTTGCATTTAAATAATTTTCTGGTGTTTTGTCTTTTCCCCAAAACAGAAAATTCCCATCACAGAAATGTTGTACTTTTTTTTCTGGTGAAGATTTACTCAAAACTGCCCTCTGTCTGTATGCCATTGCTTGATTCTCTGCCCCTTCCCTGTCTGCATCCCATTGCAGACACTCTGCCCTCCCCTGTCTGTATCCCATTGCAGACGCTCTGCCCTCCCCCTGTCTGTATCCTATTGCAGAAGCTTTGCCCCTCCCCTGTTAGTGTCCCATTGCATACGCTCTGTCCTCCCCCTGTCTCTATCATATTGTAGACGGTCTGCCCTCCCTGTCTGTATTCCACTGTAGACGCTATGCCTTCCCCCGTCTATATACCATTGCAGATGCTCTTCCCTCCCCCTATCTGTATCCCATTGCAGACTCTCTGCCCTCCCCCTGTCTATATCCCATTGCAGACGCTCTGCCCTCCCCCTGTCTATATCCCAATGCAGACGCAATGCCCTCCCAATGTCTGTATCCTATTGCAGAAGCTTTGCCCCTCCCCTGTTAGTGTCCCATTGCATACGCTCTGTCCTCCCCCTGTCTGTATCATATTGTAGACGGTCTGCCCTCCCCTGTCTGTATTCCACTGTAGACGGTCTGGCCTCCCCCTGTCTGTATCCCATTGCAGACGCTCTGCCCTCCCCCTGTCTGTATCCCATTGCAGACGCTCTGCCCTCCCCCTGTCTGTATCATGTTGTAGACGGTCTGCCCTCCCCCTGTCTGTATCCCATTGCAGACGGTCTGCCCTCCCCCGTGTGTATACCACTGTAAACGCTATGCCTTCCCCGTCTATATCCCATTGCAGATGCTCTGCCCTCCCCCTGTCTTTATCCCATTGCAGACGCTCTGCCCTCCCCCTGTCTGTATCCCATTGCAGACGCTCTGCCCTCCCCCTGTCTGTATCATGTTGTAGACGGTCTGCCCTCCCCCTGTCTGTATCCCATTGCAGACGGTCTGCCCTCCCCCTGTGTGTATCCCACTGTAAACGCTATGCCTTCCCCGTCTATATCCCATTGCAGATGCTCTGCCCTCCCCCTGTCTTTATCCCATTGCAGACGCTCTGCCCTCCCCCGTCTGTACCACAATGCAGATGTTCTTCCCTCCCCCGTATGTATCCCATTGCAGACGCTCTGCCCTCCCCCTGTCTATATCCCATTGCAGACGCTCTGCCCTCCCCCTGTCTGTATCCCATTGCAGAAGCTCTGCCCCTCCCTTGTTAGTGTCCCATTGCATACGCTCTGCCCTCCCCCTGTCTGTATCATATTGTAGACGGTCTGTCATCCACCTGACTGTATTCCACTGTAGACGCTATGCCTTCCCCGTCTGTATCCCATTGCAGACACGCAGTCCTCCCCTGTCTTTATCCCACTGGAGATGCTCTGCCCTTCCCCTGTCTGTATCCCATTGCAGACGCTCTGCGCTCCCCCGTCTGTATCATATTGTAGACGGTCTGCCCTCCCCCGTCTGTATCCCATTGCAGACGCGCAGCCCTCCCCTGTCTGTATCCCATTGCAGATGCTCTGCCCTTCCCCTGTCTGTATCTCATTGCAGATTCTCTGCCCTCCCCCCGTCTGTATCTCATTTCAGACGCTCTGCCCTCCCCCCTCTGTATCTCATTGCAGATGCTCTTCCCTCCCCTGTATGTATCCCATTGCAGATTCTCTGCCCTCCCCCGTCTGTATCTCATTGCAGATGCTCTGCCCTCCCCCCTGTCTGTCTCCCATTGCAGATTCTCTGCCCTCCCCCCGTCTGTATCTCATTGCAGATGCTCTGCCCTTCCCCTGTCTGCATCCCATTGCAGATGCTCTTTCCTCCCCCTGTATGTATCCCATTGCAGATGCTCTGCCCTCCCCTGTCTGTATCTCATTGGAGACGCTTTGTCTCCATTTGACATCTTATTGATTGACTATCCTGATGTATGAGCAAACTGAGCTCCATCCCCTTCATCCAATTCATTGGTGTGGATTGTAATTTGTTGATGACCTCACACAAATCCCTGAAGAATTCCAATAGTTACAGCTTGCCAAAAACAAAATGTTTTCTTCTCTGTATTTCCTGATGCTGCCCAAGGCGCCCCTGGTCCTGCGTAACAGCCTGGGATGGTTATATGGCGTCCTCATGTGCTGTGTAATTTGCTGAAATGATTTGAATACTTCATTCTATTCCTGTCTAACTCCATAGTCGTGCATAATGGCCTGCCACTGCTGTATTATCACGATGCTGACTGACTGAATGGGATCTTTCTCTCCCTCTGTAACAGCCTTGAGGGTGAATTGACAGAACAACGGATGAGGTAGGAGCAGCTGTTGGTCATTCGTCCCCTCCAACTTGCTGCTCAGTTTAGAAACATCATGGCTGGTCTGATTGTAACTGAATACCCCTTTCCTGTCAGTTCCCAATAAACATTGACCCTCCTGTCCATCAACGGTCAGTCAAGGTCAACCTTGAATATCCTCAATGATCCAGACTTCACTGTTCCCGGGGGATGAGAACGCTACAGATCGCATAATCCAAAGGAGAAAGGAGCAACGTTATCTCAAATGGAAATGGGAGACCCATTTTATATTAAAGCGTGTTCACCTCACAGCAAGTCACCTACTCTTTTCAGAAACAAGGGCACAGCAAATAGGAACAAACATATACCATTCAGCCCCTCAAACGGTATCCCACAGTCCCATTGACTGTTCAGTCAAGTATTTATCCAACTTAGCTTTTACTGCACCCTTGGAAAATAATCCTGACACCTTAAGGCCACACAGCATAAGAAATTGGATTTTGGCCATTTGGCCCATCAAGTCTATTTTGCTATTTGATTCTGTCGGGTGTGTTTCTCAACACATCTTTCTCGCCTTCTCACTGTAACTCTTGTTCGTTGTTTTAATCTAACCTTTGTCTTGAAGACATGGTTGCGTCGGTGTCATTGTATGTGTGTGTGTGATTGCGTGTGTGTTTCTGTGTATACCTGTTTAATGGCAGGAGACAGGGTGGTGGTGGATGGTTGTTTTTTGAAATGGAAGCCTGTGGGCAGCGATGATCCAGAGGCAAAATTGTTGGGTCCACTTTTGTTTGTCACTTATATAAATGATTTAGATGAGAGTCATAGAAGGTATACTTCGCAGATTTGCGGATGACATCAAGTTTTGGTGTACAGTGGACAGTGTTTGTATCATGATGAACAGCTGAAGATTACAAAGATACCTTCATTAATTAAATCAATGATTCATAGAGGTGTACAACAGGGAAACAGACCCTTCAACTTGTTCATGACATCCGATTATTCTAAATTAATCTACTCCCATTTGCCAGCATTTGACCCATATCCCACTAATCATAAAGCCATCCAGTTGCATTTTAAATGCTGTAAGTGTTCCAGCCTCCACCAGTTTCTCTGGCAGCTTATTCCATAGAAGCACCATCCTCTGCAGGAAAAACAGTTGTTCTTCATTGTCTTTCAAATATTTCTCTTCCCACCTTCAACCTGTGCCTTCTAGTTTTAGACTCTCCTACCCTGGGGGGAAGGAACCTTGACCACTCACCCTAACCATGCCCGTCATAATTTGATAAACCTCTAGAAAGTGTAAATGTGACTCCAATTAAGACGGTTGGCTGAGTTTCCAGTCATCCTGGGTCTATAGTCTCAAATTCAGTCGTCGTACCTCTTCCATCTCTATCAAGGCACGATTCCAAAAAAGTTTAATCAACTTGTTCAGACATATTATGAAACAGCTCTGTGGGATTTGGAACTAGAATTTTTGGCGCAGTGATAGGGCCACTACCATCATTCAGCATGAGCCCCTAAAGCTGCAACATGATGCGCCTGTGTGTTTGTTCATCAGCTTGTTGTAGCATGCTGTGACACAACTCCACAGGACATGAATACACACCACCTTCTCCAGAGATAGGGGCACTACCAGACATTCATGGACTGGAATCGAATCCAGAGCTCCGGAGCAGAAACGTGGGCACCATCCATTAAACAAGGCCAAAATCCTGCCCAGATTGCGGGACATATTTGAAATGTATGGATTTATTAAATTCTGGTTAACATGACCAAATTAGACAGGGGACATTTCTAATTGAAAAAAAAAGTGCAAGTTATGAGCCTCAACTAAAGGATGTTGAGTGCATTCGCTATGCCATTGAGGTAACCAATGAAAATCTACAATTGCTTGGCTATGATTTCAGGTTTAAATGGCTATTACCAGTAGTCTGCTATATTAGGGAAAGAAATCATGCAGACACATTCTGCACTATGAAGGATCTCGAGTAGATTCAACACTGAACACCAGAGAGGAGAAAGGAGCACAATTCTGGGCCCCGAACACCGGTCACTATTTCAAATCTCATTTGGCTTCCCTCTTTCTAAAATCATTCATTGATACAAGGCAACTGTTTCCTTTCCAGCTTTTGCTAACCGACTCCTCCCTCTGCCTGCGCAAGGCAAACCAAGCTCTCGGTCTTTGGGAAACTCAAGGCTGGTGTTTGTAGGCCTTCTGGAGAGGGGATTGTCGTTTTAATCCGAAGGGGGAGTGTGAGGGGGCAGTAATATCATTCACTGGGCTGAGGTGTGGCAGATGGAGTTTAACATGGATGCATATGAGGCATTGCATTTTGATTAAACAAACAAGGCGAGGGCTTATACAATTAATGGTGGGCTTTAGTAGTTATTTAGAAAAGAGGGACCCAGGGGCGCAGGTATAATTCTTTCAAGTTGGTGGCGTAGGGTGTTTAAGGCTACTTCATTGCTCATACCTTTGAGGTTAGAATTTAGGAAGTCATACTGATATTTTGCAGGACATTGATAAAGCCTCTTCTGAAGTACTGTGTGCAGTTCTGTTCTAGGAAGGAGATTATTAAGCTGGAGATGGTTGAGAAGAGATTTACCAGAATGTTACCAGTAACACCTCATCTTCTGCCTCGGAAGCCAACAAACACACGGCATAAACATCGGATTCACTGGTTTACAAATCTCCCCTGACCAACCCAGATCCCAGATCCAAACTCCGGACTCATATCTGCCCTCTCGAGGAGACCTAATGTCCATCTTCTTTCCCATCATCTCCTCCACACTTCCCACCGATCTATCACTATCACCTCCTACCTTCACTCACCTATCACTGATCTTTCCCCCAGCATCACCCCATCACCCATTTTCTCTTAGCCTCTTCTCCATCCCCAGTCCTGAAGAAAGGTCCTGCCTGAAACGTCGACTCTCTTGCTCCTCGGATGTTGCCTAGCTTACTGTGCATTTCCACCGCCATGCTTTACCCACACTGAATTATCCAATATCTGCAGTCCCCACAATCTCTTAGGTACAATTCCCTTTTAACATAGCCATGTCACAGTCTGTTATAACCGCACGTAGTCTTAGGGATATTTTCTTCTCAGATCATGGACGATAAATGTTCTCTCAATGTCTTCCTGATATTGCAGTGCCTGATCAGTGGACACAGAACGTATGTTTCAATTTATAAACGGAGAAGCATGCTTATATTCTGATAATTGCTCCCATATCCAAGACGGATTGAATGGTTACACATGATTGATCTACCAGACCCAACATTTGTTCCCTCAGTCTCCCCCACATATCCTATCCAGAATATGTAACTTTTAATCATAATGTTGAATTTTAATAAAAAGCATTGAATTGAAATGGGTTAACGGGAGGTATTTGTTCAGTGACCGTGATTGATGTCAGTCTCCGTGCATCCTAAATATGTCACTGGAGGGCTTTCCTCTTCTATTAATTAGGGACTCGGTTCAATGTGTTATCCCATAGTATCAGCGGGAGCATCACCGACAGCACTAACAGGCATCAGCAGATCCAGAGAGAGGGGGAGGAGAGATCAGAATCTGAGAACATTCGACTGAAGTGTTCCAGCAATGGACAGGAGTTTATCCGACTGTCTTTACCGTCTCTCTCAGCCTTGGACCTCATTAGTTTTGCGGATCTATGATGTACTGATGGTTATTCAAGTTGGTTACTATCCCATCCTCGCTAAGTTGGTGTTTCTGGTAATTCATTCTATCTGTTCATTAAGCCAGGTTGGACTGAATTGCTGCACATAGTATTTAAAATTTAGAAAGGTGGATGTCAACATTTTCAATTCCAATGAAATATTCCATTCCTCACAAATTGTATCGAGCAAATTACTCATGACAAATTGCTCACCAAATTGTGAGGAGAACCGGACTGTTCTCAAACTCCATAATCCTTCTAGCCCTGCGCAGATCTGCATTTCTATATCCTCCCCAGTCACTAATCCTGTCCAATACCACCATCATGATATCCCCGACTCTTCCTCTGCCTCAGTGCATCTTCTGAATAAACCATCAATTGTGCCTTTGTTAAATCTGGATACAATTTATCAAGTCCCTTGTAACCACATGTCAATTACAGAATAATTGCTCTTGAATATGTTGAACTTGTTTACTGCACAGATTCTGTCAGATGGGCAGACACTGCATGCTGCTCAAATCATTGACATATAATCCAGAGGCACAGAATAATAATCTGATGATATCTCATTAACGAAATTGATGTAATTGAACTGAAACTATCATCATTTGTGAGAAAAGGCCCATTTGCTTGCTCCATGTCCTTCAGAGAAGTCAATTCGTTATCCTTCCCCAGTCATGTCTGGGCAAACCCATAGCAATGTGTTTTACTCTTGACTGTCCTGTGGAACAGCTGAAACAGTCACTCAATTCAAGCTCAGCATAACATGCTGGCTTGACCATGGCTGCACACATCCCGTGACAGAAGAACAAAAGTAAAGTTAGCTCCCTTCCTCTGCCTGTTTTCCTTATTTGGACACTTCATTCCCATTCAGGTCGGTGACCATTCCCTATTTCAAGTGCAATCTTTCTGACTGAGTCTCTCCCCATGAGTGATGTTCATCTCCATGGGCACCTCTGGTGCTGGCTTTACTAATGCTGACATGCAGATGTAAGGAACTTTTAAATTCCACAACAGTGACAGTGCATAGAGAAGGAATGGGTTTTTATGTCATAATAAAGATACGGAGACCAATAAGTGAGGGAAAGGAATTATTGTGATCATCACTGAGAGTGTAGTTGAGGCAGTATTTGGGGTATTATGGACAGATTTTTCTCCTTTAAAAGAAACTATCTCATTGCAATAGAGGCTGTGTAAAGGAATTTCACGAGACTAAACCCTGTGCTGATAGTAAAAGAGGAGTGAGTGAAGGTTAATCTGTAGTACTGTCAGACAATAAGAGTTCATTGCATTGAAACTTGATGGTGATGGACAATCACTCGTTATGTTCTACACAGACACAAAGAAGGTGATAAATTCCATCGCTTGTATTTTTTATTTTTACTTGGGATGCATGATTCTGAATATTTAAGTGCCTCTGAGGATAAAATCTTCAGTCAAATCCTGCCTTGATATCAGGGTCAATTCCTCTTACCTGAGCAGGTCAGTTAAACACTTTTGTTAATGTTAATACGTGATGGTGTCTGTGTGGAGAGTATTTTCTTCACACAGAGGGTAGTGAATGTCAGGAATTCTCAGGTCTAGAATGTTAGGGGAGCGATATCACTCCAAGTATTTAAAGAGGAGGTAGATGGATTTTTGACCTGTCAGAGAGCTGAGGGGTGTGAAGAATTGCGCATTAAAGAAGAGTTAATGCCAACAGCAGGTCAGCCGTGATAGCATACAATGGTGTCAGCATCCAAATTAAGTATTCCTGTTTTTATGTTCTCATATTCTTTCTTTGGAAAGTTAATGGTTTTAATTTTCCTGGAAATGTTGTTATTGAATGTTGAGGACAGTGAGAGAAAAGAATTTTGTGAGCTATCTCTGGGAGAGGTATGGGCCCGATATTCACATGAATCTGGGTCTACAACATGACCAACAAATGAAACCCCACTTGCAGAGAGGAGACACTCTTTAAAGAGGTGGGAGACCACTTTCATACACAGCTTGGATTTCTCATCACAAATTCCAACCCACAGCAAACGACAGTGTTGAGGGACTGAATGATATTCTGTAATACTGCGAACCAGGTATTTGGAGCATGTGGTCTTCATCTGCTCTGATACAAGTGGTTTTAAGGACTGAATCGAACATAGGGACAGAGAACTGGGGTGCAGGAGTGGGTCATTAGACACGTTGTCATTGCTCGGCCAGACAGTAAGATCATGGCTGATCTGAGTGTGGTCTCCGCAGCACTTTTCTGTCTGTCCACAATGTTCCTCCATTCACATGTCTGTCAAATGTTGCAAAACACAACTTTGAAAAAATGCAAGCATCCAGGCACCATACTAGGAAACTGCACAAAGCCAAAGTACACAGACAGCACAATACTGGAAGGCAGCAGGCATGTATCTATCAGTCTTGTTCCCATCCAATTAATTCTGCTGCAGTTTATCATTTTAGATTTGTTCATGGAATGTGGGTGTTTTTGATAAGCCAACATTTAAGGACCATGTCTAATTACGCAGGAAGTGATGGTGTTGAGCTGCCAGCTTGAGCTGAAAATTCTGGGGAAGGGAATACCCTTTTGAACAGCCCGTGCGAATTTCTCACATCTGCTCTGACAAATGTTGGAGGGTCGCTGTGTCCTTTTCCAGTCCCACTTCTCCACTGGTTACAACAGGTTTGAAGTGTAACCTAGCCCAGTCTCTCGAAAAATGTGAGACACAGAGTCACACACGTACAGACACATACACAATCACACATGTCTGAAGACGAAAAAGAATAGGAAAAGGTTTCCAGAGTTTCATAGTAGTTGAACTCATTTCAAATGAAAAAGAGATAATGTATCCCAACTGATACTCTGTCTCCGGCGTTATTCTACTCAAACAAGCTGCTGGTATGAGACTTGTTCCTGGAACAGTTGGATTTGGCAGAATTTCCTTTCCTTCAATCAGTGGAGCGATTCCCATGAATCCTCAACAGAAATGCTTCAGGTTTATTGAAGATGACTCAGGGATTTTTTCCTCTCATATCTTGCTGTCAGAAGGGACAAAGTGAGGGGGGGGGGCAATAGACTGTGGCTTACGACCATAAGATCATCGGATATAGGAACGGAAATTAGGCCATTCAGCCCATCGAGTCTGATCCACGATTCAATTATGGCTGACATGTTTTTCAAGACCATTCTCCTGCATTCTCCCTATAACCCTTGATCCCTTTGATACTCAAGAATCTAACTACCTCTATCTTAAATATACACAATGACCTGACCTCTACTGCCTTCTGTGAAAACGAATTCCATAGATTCTCCACTCTCTGGCTGAAGACGTTTCTCCTTACCTCCGTTCTTAAAGTATTTCCCTTTACTCTCAGGTTGTATCCTTGGGTCCTAGAGTCTCCTACCAATGGAATTCTTCTCACCATCCGTACTGTCCAGACCATTTAGTATTCTGTATGTTTCAATTAGATCCCCCCCACATCCCTCTGAACTCCATCAAGAACAGAGCCAGAGTCCTCAAACATTCTCATATGTTAAGCTTTTCATTCCTGGGACCATTCCCGTGTACCTCCTGTAAACTCATTCCAAGCTCAGCACATCCTTCCTGAGATATGGGGCTCAGAACAGCGCACAATACTCCAAATA
This sequence comes from Chiloscyllium plagiosum, assembly GCF_037043375.1. Taxonomy (NCBI): domain Eukaryota; kingdom Metazoa; phylum Chordata; class Chondrichthyes; order Orectolobiformes; family Hemiscylliidae; genus Chiloscyllium; species Chiloscyllium plagiosum. The sequence goes on along the minus strand of NW_028270180.1, from coordinate 76,894,220 downwards.
TGGTCTGACAAGAGCCTTATAGAGCCTCAGAATTACGTCCCTGCTTTTATATTCAAATCCTTTTCAAATAAATTCTATCACTGCATTTGCCTTCCTAACTACTGACTCAACCTGCAAGTTTATATTGAGAGAATGCCAAGTCCTTTTGCACTTCAGACATCTGAATTTTCTTGGTAGTTCTTTTTTTTTTCCTAACAAAGTGTATGTTCCCACAATTTCCCACTTTGTACTCCATCTGCTATTTCTTTGCTCATTATCCTAACCTAGCCAAATCCTTCGTGAACCTCCCTGCCTCTTCGACGTTACCTGTCCCTATACCTATTTTTATTTCATCTCTTCAAACGTAGATAGAATGCCTTCAGACAGACAACCAAACTTCTATCCATGCTAGCACCTTGCCTCTAACACCATGGGCCCTTTCCTTACTCAGTAGCCTCCCGTCGACACATTGTCAAAGATCTTCTGGAAGTCCTGGTGGATGACATCCATTGGCTCTCCTTGTTCTAAGCTGATCGTTACGTCCTCAAGGTTTTCTAGCAGATTTTCCAGGCATGACCTCCCCTTGATGAAACCATGGTAACTTTGTCCTACTTTGCCATCAACATCCATGTATTCAGAAATCTCATCCTTCACAATGGATTCCAGGATCTTACCCACAGCCAAGTATAGATTAGTCAGTCTGTAATTTTCCGGTTTTTTTTGCTTTACTTTTTTAAACAGTGGTATCACGCTAGCGAGTTTCCAGTCCTCTGGGAATCTCGCTGATTCGAGAGATTCCTGAAGGATCACCACCAATGCCTCCCCTGTCTCATCAGGTATCTGCCTTAGAAATCTGGAGTGGAGTCCATCTGGTCCAGGTGATTTACTTACCTTCAGGCCATTCTGTTTTCCCAGCACCTTTTTCTAGTTGATGCCCACTTTACTCAGGTCTGTCCACTGAGTCTTTTCAATGTTTGGGATATTACTCGTGTTTTCAATCGTGAAGACTGACACGAATTAATTTTTCAGCTCCTTAGCCATTTCCTTTTTCACATTACTATCTCTCCTGTGTCAATTTCTAGCGATCAGATACCCATTTTTGCCTCTCGTGTGCCCTTTTTGTATCGAAAGAAGTTCTTACAGTCTTTCTTTACTTGACTGGCTTGCTTACCCTCATATTTAACTTTCTCACTCCTTATTTCTTTTTTTTTGCTCTCTGTTGGTTTTTGCAAGTGTTACGACATGGGGGTGAACGCCTCTGTTAATTAAACCAAACACCTCACCTCGTAATCTATTAGAATATGAATGACAGAGAACTTCCAAAGAAAATAACGCCAATTTATTTTTAATGATAAAAGTTAACATTATGCCACAACTATTTACAACTTAAGCCAACCCATCCCCCACAACTGCCCCCAAATCTCTAACAATATGCTGTTTCAATAAGACACTTAGGAAGATTACATCAACTTAATTTCAAAACCACACAGCCACTGCCGTCCTCTGTGATGTTACGCTCCTGGCTGCTGAATCCCCTGGGTCGTCGTATTTCTGTTTACTGTGAATATGTTTCATATGAAAAACAAATATATGATTAGTGAGTATTTCCTAATTTCTTGGTTGATCCCCAGACTTCTTCCGTCTCGATGGCATCTGCTCTCTCCCTAATTTTCAAAATGATGCATTTTTATGTCCCCAGCATCAAATTGTCTCACTGGTTCAATGTTGGCAAAACAATAAATTCAATCTCGATTTGCTTTCAGTGACAGAGAGCGAAGGAAAGAGAGCATTGCATTCAATCGTGAGAGTGGTGGAGCAAAAGCCTTGTTCGGGGGTAGGTGCTGTAACAGATATACAGAGAGTGTGAGGGAGTGGAGAGAATAGCGAGACATTTGTTCTGGTCGAGCGGGGAAGGTTATTGATGCTTGTCCTGTCTTGATGAGCATTTCATCAGGTCATCTCAGCATCAGGGTGAGGCTCCCCAATGTCTTGTCCACGTCTATCACTAATAATACCACAGAGTATACATCCCACAGCTTCTTCAGAATCAGTTTGTATGGATCTTGCAAACAAAAAGGAGGAACACACATTGGTACCTTACATATCTTCCCAAAACTGTTGTGCAACTTTGTGCATCCGATTCTCTGGAAATTAGATTTGCAAATATCATGGGTGCTGCAGTAATACTGGATGGTCTAAAATTGCATCTAAATTGCGTTAACTAAATGATTGCTAATGTTGTGAAAAATAAATTTCATGTGTATATGAGATAGATTAAAAAGTATGTTGTAAACCAAAGTAGAGAGCAGGTTATTTCGGGCGTGGTGTTGTGTGGTCAGAAGAATTAATCACTTACAGTGCGCTGAGGGAGCTATTGGGCAATCGTGACATTAATATGTTGCATTTTACACGGCGCCTGCAAGCAATATAGAATTTTTGAACATTACACTCAAATATCATGGAAACCCGAAGGCTAGAGGGTCAAGTGAATTGGAAAAATACAATATGACATTTTGTGTGAGACAAACATTGGCTGTTAGTGATAGAAACACTGTAAAGTCTTAAAAATACGTACATGTCATTAAGTTACAAACACCAACGAAAGGGAAGGTGACCCATTAATAGTTTACATAAGAAATTAATGATTGAATTAAATCTAAGGAAGCAGCTTCAGAAGAATTCCAGATATTGTGCAAACCTGAACATTCTGAGAGATTTACTTTTCTGAAAACAAAAACGAAGGAAGTGTTAAGGAAATCAAAAACAACATGAATACAAACAAACAGGAAACACAAAGACTGCTCAAATCTCCGATCCATATACCAAATAAAACAAAAGTAAGGCCAAATGTGGAAATTTGTAAGGTATAGGAGAATTTATTGTAGGGAGCAAGGAAATGGCAGAGAAACTAACCAGCTACTTTGCATCTATCTTCATGGAGAAAACGCCAGGAACTCTCCGTGTCAAGTGATCACATGGGACTTGTGGAACTAAAGACATAAAGTCCATTCATATCAGCAACAAGGTAGTACTTGAAAATTGAACTAAATTGATCATTGCTAAGTCTGATGGGCCAGATATGCTTCATATCAAAATGTCAGAAATAAAACTGCATATTAATTGAACTGTCGGTGACTGTGTTTTATTTTCATGCAGATCCTGCAAAGGGCAAAGCAATTGTAGATAATTGAAAGGTAGTAAACATGATCCACCTATGTACACAGGGAAGAAGAGATAATGTGGAGGACTGCAGACCCATTAATTTGACATATGTATGGAAAGAGTTGGAATCCATTATATAAGATGTGATATTGGGCACTTAGAAATGAACAGCAAAATTGCAGAGAATCACAATGCATTTCTGACAGAGAAATCATGTCTGACAAACTTCGGAATGATTTGAAGTTGTTTCTTGCAGCATAGACCACAGACAACCAGTGGAAGTAGTGTATTTGGATTTTCAGAAGTCTGGGTGGGCGGGAAAAATTTCTGGCTGTAGCAGCTGCTCCTTTGTTTGAGGTATTTTAGGTGTTGGAGGTGATTTGCTCGAATTCCAGAAGCAGCAATTACTGTTTTGTATGTACGTGCATTGTTTTGGAACTTTGGGGAAAAAAGTCAAAGAAACAGCAGTTATAAGAGGGAAAAGAACGGACAAAGGAAGCACATGGTGAGGGGAAGAAACTGAAGGACAGTGTACCTGCACAGTTACTGCCTTTGCTGTTTGAATTCATGTATCGCTAGATATCGGAGTGCCTCTAGGAAAATTAACAAACAGTGAAATTTACAACTGGTTTGGAGGAACTGTTTGAGCAACGTTCCCTGCCAGATAGTGGATTATTTTAAATGTGTCCTACAGAAAGTCTGCAGAAGTAAGTAGAGTGGGTTATTCCTGAATTATATATTTTTGAGATATATCTTTTGATTAATCTTAAAATATAAGCCATAAATATTAATATAACCTTGTGCAGTGTTTTGTAGAGGAATAAGACAGTTTTGTTTTTCTGGGTCTGTAGATTGTGAAGGAGCACAAATGGCCTTAGTAGAATCATATACGCTTTTTGTCAGATGTGGGAGTTTAAAGAGGATTTAAGGTTTACTGCGGATTATATCTGCAATACATGCTTCTGGTTGCGAATCCTATCAGTTCGAATGGATCGGTTGGAGAGACAGTTTAAGACAATGTAGAATTGGTAACAGCAACAGTATGTGATGGATGGCAGTTATAGAAAGGGGGGAAGTCTCAGATACAGCTACATAGATGGGTTAACTCCAAGAAATACTAGATAATGAAGTAGCTAGTGCAGGAGTCTTCTGGGGCTGTCACCATTTCAAACAAATATGCTGTTTTGGAAAGTGTAGCGGGTTATGGATTCACACGGGAACGTAGCACAAACAGGCAGGTTTGTAGTATGGAGACTGGCTCTAATGCAACAAGGGATACATCGGATTCCATGAGGTCAATTGTGTTGGGGGACTCTCTCGTCTGGGGTACAGACAGACGGTTCTGTGGACAGCAGAGAAATAAGCAGATTGTTGTGTTGCTTCCCTGGTGCCAGGATCAAGGATGTCTCAGAAAGAGTGCAGAATGTTCTCACGGGGGAGAGGGTCCAGCAAGAGATCACTGTCCAAATTGTAACCAACGACATAGGAAGGGAATAGTTTGAGATTATGGACGGAGATTGCAGGGTGATAGGCAGAAACTTAAAAAGGAGGTTCTTGAGAGTAGTAATATCTGGATTACTCCCGGCGCTACGAGCTAGTGAGGGCAGGAATACAGGGATAGAGCAGATGAATGCATGACTGTGGAGCTGGTGTATGGGAGAAGTATTCACATTTTTGGATCACTGGAATCTCTTTTGAGGTAGAAGGAACCTGTACCAGAAGGACGGATTGCACCTAAAATGGAAGGGGACGAATATACTGACAGGGAGATTTGCTAGAGCTGCACAGGAGGATTTAAACTTGTAAAGTGGGGGGTTGAGGTTCAGGGGGCAGGGAGATAGTGAGGAAATAGATCAATCTGAGATTGGTACAAGTGAGAACAGAAACGAGTCAAACAGTCAGGGCAGGCAGGGACAAGGTAGGACTAATAAAGTAAACTGCATTTATTTCAATGCAAAGGGGCCAAACAGGGAAGGCAGATAAACTCAGGGCATGGTTAGGAACAAGGAACTGGGATATCATAGCAATTACAGAAACATGGCTCAGGGATGGGCAGGACTGGCAGCTAAATGTTCCAGGATACAAATGCTACAGGAAAGATAGAAAGGGAGGCAGGACAGGAGGGGGAGTGGAGCTTTTGATTAGGGATAGCATTACAACTGTACTGAGGGAGGATATTCCTGGAAATACATCCAGGGAAGTTATTTGGGTAGAACTGAGAAATAAGAACGGGATGATCAACTTATTGGGATTGTATTATAGACTCGTTAATAGTCAGAGGGAAAATGAGAAACAAACTTGCAAGGAGATCTCAGCTATCTGTAAGAAAGTAGGGTGATTATGGTAGGAGATTTTAACTTTCCAAACATAGACTGGGACTGCCATAGCGTTAAGAGTATAGATGGAGAGGAAGTTATTAAGTGTGTACAAGAAAATTTCCTGATTAAGTATGTGGATGAACCTACTAGAGCAGGTGCAAAACCTGACCCACTCTGGGGGAAATAAGGCAGGGCAGGTGACTGAGGTGTCAGTGGAGGAGCACTTCGGGGCCAGCGACCATAATTCTTTGAGAGTTAAAATCGTTGTGGAAAAGGACAGACCAGATCTTAAAGTTGAAGGTCTAAATTGGAGAAAGGCCAATTTTGACGGTATTTGGCAAGAACTTTCAAAACCTGATTGGGGGCAGATGTTCACAGGTAGCGGACGGCTGGAAAATGGGAAGCCTTCAGAAATGAGATAACAAGAATCCAGAGAAAGTATATTCCTGTTAGGATGAAAAGGAAAGCTGGTGGGCATAGGCAATGCTGCCTAACTAAAGGGTTTGATTAATAGAAAGAAGGAAGCATATGCCAGGTAGAGACAGGATAGATCGAGCGAATCCTTAGAAGAGTATAAAGGTAATAGGTGTATAATTAGTACAAAAGTAGTTCGCGAGTTTAGATCTCACAGAATACAAGGACATCTAGCCATTTGGATACAGAACTGGCTCAAAGGTTGAAGACAGAGGGTGGAGGTGGAGGGTTGTTTTTCAGACTGGAGGCCTGTGACCAGTGGAGTCCCACAATGATCAGTGCTGGTTCCTCTATTTTTTATCATTTTGATAAATGATTTGGATGCGAGCATAAGAGGTATTGTTAGTAAGTTTGCAGATGACAACAAAATTGGAGGTGTAGTGGACAGCGAAGAAGGTTTCCTCACAGTACAACAAGATATTGATCAGATGGGCCAATGGGCTGAGAAGGGGCAGAGGGAGTTTAATTCAAATAAATGAGAGGCGCTGCATTTTGGGAAAGCAAATTTTAGCAGGACTTATACAGTTTATGGCCAGGTCCTGGGGAGTGTTGCTGAACAAAGAGACCTTGGAATGCAGATTCATGGGTCCTTGAAAGTGGAGTCGCAGGTAGATAGGATAGTTAAGGCGGTGATTGGTATGCTTTCCTTTATTGGTTAGAGTATTGAGTATTGGAGTTGGGAGGTCATGTTGCGGCTATACGGGACACTGGTTAGGCCACTGTTGGAATATTGCGTGGAAGTCTGGTCTCCTTCCTATCAGAAATATGTTATGAAAACTGAAAGGATTCAGGAAGGATTTACAAGGATGTTGACAGGTTTGGAGGATTTGAGGTTTCAGGAGAGGCTGTACAGGCTGGGGCTGTTTTCCCTTGAGCGTTGGAGTCTGAGGGGTGACCTTCTCGAGATGTAAAACATTGTGAAGGGCATGGAGAGGATAAATGGATAAAGTCTTTTCCCTGGCGTCGGGGAGTCCAGAACTAAAGGGCATAGGTTTAGGGTGAGAGGAGAAAGATGTTGGGTGGCACAGTGGTTAGAAATGCTGCCTCCAAACGTCAGAGACTCGGGTTCAATTGTCACCTCAGGCTGTGTGGACTCTCTGTGTGGAGTTTGTGTGGACTCCCTATGTCTGCGTGGGTTTTCCCCACAATCCAAAAATGTGCAGGCTAGGTGAATTGGCTATTCTAAATTGCCCATAGTGTTAGGTTAAGGGGTAATGGGTCTGGGTAGGTTGCACTTTGCCGGGTCAGTGTGGCCTTCTTTCCACACTTTAAAAAATCTTAACGTAAAAGAGATCTAAGGGTCAACCTTTTCACACAGACGGTGGTACTTGTATGGAATGAGCTGCCAGAGGACGTGGTGGAGGCTGTTACAATTGCAGCATTTAAAAGACATTTGGATGGTTATATAAATAGGAAGAGTTTGGAGGGATATGGACCGGGTGCAGGCACGTGGGACTAGATAGCGTTGGGATATCTGCTATACATGGACGGGTTGGACTGAAGGGTCTGTTTCCATGCTGTACATCTCTATGCCTCGATAACTCGCACAACGAGTTCGTAAATGCAATTAGTGTGAATGGTATTTGGAGGAATACGTGTAATTGGAAAGTTAAAGTTAGGTTGGAGTTTGTTTAAGGGAATCGGAATATAGAGGTAAAGACATCATGACGCAGTTGCATAGAGTGTTGGTGAGAGTGTACCTGAGGTATTGAGTGCAGTGTTGGTGACCTAATCTAAGAAAGATTACACTGATCACAGAGGACGTGCAATGGACATTCTCCAGATTAATTTCTGGGATGACAAGATTTTCTGATGGGGAGATTTGTCTTGCGACCTCTCCAGTTTCAAAGCATGAGAGGTGACCGCAGTGAAATTTCAAAAATCTATGATACATGTGATGAGGTGGAAATAAATAGGATGTTTCTCTAGCTGTCTACTCAATATTTAAGGCAAATAATGACAGGATAAGGGATATGACATTTAAGACCCTAATAAGGAGGAAATTCTTCCCTTGGAGGGGATTGACAAACACAGGGGCATGGAAGCCTGCTGGCAGGGCAAGATTAAGGAGAATCCCCAGATATTCTTCACGTATATCAAGTGGAACAGAACAACCAGGGAACATGTAGGGCCTATCAGTGACTTGCCAAGTTGCATCCCAACGCAACTTCATGGTAGAAGCGTGTTTTTGTGACTGGAGCCCAATTTCCCCTGGTGTACCGCAGAGATCAGTGCTGTGTCCCTTATTATTTGTAGTATTCATAAGTGATGTGAATGTGAAGTGGGTGGGGGAGTGTGATAAGTAAGTTTGTGTTTGACACAAAGATTGGCCGGGTGGTTGGCAGTGAGGAGGGAGGTCTTATGTTACAGGAAGATACAGATAGAATGATCAGATGGACAAAACAATGGCAGGTGGAATGTAAACCTGATAAATAAGAGGCGATGCAGTTTGGAAGAAGGACCCAGACAGGGGAGTACTCAAAGAATGGCATCACACTAGGAAGCTCAGAGCGTGCTTCTCCACACATCCCTGAATGTGACTGGATATGATAATTGATGAGTTCAGCATGACTGTAGATAAAGCCTTTATTCATTTACCCAAAGATTATACGAGTTTTATATAGCACTTTGGTAAGGCCAAGTGAAATATTGTGTGCAGTTCTGGGAGCCACATTACAGGAAGGATGTGATTGTACTGGATGAGGTGCAGAAGAGATTCACCAGGATGTTCCCTGGGATGGACCATATGAGCTGTGGAGAGAGGCTGGGTAAGCTCGAGTTATTTATTTTGGAGCAGAGGAAGTTGAGTGGATAAGGGCATGGACAGGGTGAATAGACAACAGCTGTTCTTTTTATTCAAAGTTTCAGATTCCTTACAGACTGAAACCAGGGAATGGAGAATGGAGAACAGAGAAACATGACACAGCGACTTCACTTCTGCCTTCACAGAAAAATACATAAACAAAGCCTTCCTAGCAATAGGAGAAAATCTGAGTCTGATGAGAAAATGATGTGGAATGAAACTAGTAAACAAACTAATTTGGAGAATTCATTGGAACTGAAAATAATGGGCACAGGTTGATAAAATGGGAAATATATTAGAGAAACTGACTGGTAGATTAATTACAGAAAACACAATAGAGGCATTGAACTTGGATTTTCAGCAAGAATTTCTATGGCGTCCCAAGCCTAGTGTGCAAAGTAAAAGCACATGGGATAGGGGGTAATATATGAACATGGTGTTAAAATGGGAGTGTTGACAGGAAACAATGAGTCCGAATAAATGGATGTTTTTTTTTTGGAAGGCTCATGAGGCATCGCAATGATTGGTGCTGGGGCGCCAGATATTCACAATACATCTCAAACATCTCGTTGAGGGAATCAAATGCAAAGTTTCCAAGTCTGCTGACGGAACTAGGATTTTGAAAGTGAGGAGGATGGGAAAAAAACTTCAAGGTGATTGAAACAAATGGAGCGAATGAGGAAACATGTGGCAGATGAAGAGCAGTGTAGATAGATGTAATGTTGTCTACTTTGTTGTGAAATACTAAAATTTCAACCAACCATTGGAAAAGGGAGTGATTGAGAAATGTCGATCTATGAAGGGAACTGCACTTTTCTTCTGTTATTTTTTGGACAGACATCTGAGTTCCATGCAGGGCTGTGAGTTCTGAAGACAGAAGCCAATACTGGGAAAAAAATGGCACAGAGACCAGTTTACGCAGACCCACCATGTGGGGAGCTGTAACATTGAAAAGGATCTGGGATCCCCCTGTACACCAGTCACTGAAAGCAATATTGCAGGAGCAGAAAGCAATCAGGAAGATAAATGGGGTGTTGACCCTCATTTCGGGTGGACTTGAGTCCAGATGTAAGGGTGTCTCAGTGCAGCTGTACAGGCCCTTGGTTCGACCTCAACTCGAACATTGTGCAGTATTGTGTGCAGTTTTGGTCTCCGTACCTAATAAAGGACAAACCTGACATTGAGGGAATGCAGCGAAGGATGAACAGACTGATCTCTGGGATGACAGACTTTTTGTGCAGCAGAGTTTGGGGCAACTGAGCCTATATTCCATGGGTTTAGGAAAATGAGTGACGATCTCAGTGAGACAGGGTTAGATAGATTGGAAGCAGTGATGATACTTCTCTTGACTGGGACGTCTAAACCAAGGGACGACAGTATTAGGAACAGACAGGTCACATTGCATTTAGGTAAGCATAAGTGTCTGCACTCAGAGACTGGTGAACCTGGGAATTCTATCTCACATAAGGCTGTGGAAGACAAGGCACTAAAGACTAATAAAGATGTCTGAACACCTAAAGGATGGGGGAGAGAGCAGGAGTGTGGTGTAGAAATAAAGGTTCAGCCTCAATATATTGAATTGGATAGCAAACTCGACAGACCAAAGGGATTACTGCAGTTCCTATTTTATAGCTTCACAAGGTTAATCATATTAAGGGATGTGTACAGTGTGTGGGGAAAGTGCATTGAGGAGATGTTCAGACATTAACTAGAATGGGGCAGGCTCAATGTGCTGTCTGGCCTATTCCATTCCCGATGTTTCTGTGCGGTCTCTGGGAAAGCTCTGTAAATGTTGTCACAAGTTCGCAAATGTTAGGAAAGAAGTCTCTGCAGGGTCAACAGGACTGTGTTTCCCGTTCCCTTTTCAATACTGAGGCTGGGGCTGGATGTTCTGTCAGGTTTTTTCCTTTAAGACCTCGGAGCAGTTTGATACAATAGAGTGTCTTGCTTGGCTTTTTCAATGACCATTGAAGAGTCTATCACATGCCTGTGTGTCTAGAGTCACTTTTAGGCCAGACCAGGAAACACGGGAGATTCACTTCCTGAAAGTACATTGGAAAAGCAAATTGGTGTTTACAATCGACATTGACTTCAAAGTCACTGTTACTGACACCAGATTTGAGATCTCGATATTTTATTAATTGTTTTAAATTCCACCAGCTGCCAGAGCATTAGCCTGGTTTGGATTATTAATCCGTGACTTTTCCAAAACAGCACCATCTGCACATGGGGGCCTATCGAAAATCGCACTGAGCAGGATATTTCTGTGCTGCTTGACAGCTCTATCATAAAGAACTCCCAATTTGACTATCGTGATGAGACTGAGGGGGTTGTAATTGGTCAGATTGTAATTATTCCCAGCTTAGGATCTGAACATAGCTGACTAATTTTCCACATTGCCAGGGAGATGTCAGAGTTGGAGCTGGAATAAGACAGCTTCCCCATTGGCGCGGCTTGTTGTGCAGCACAAGTCTTCAGTCCTATTGCAGGAATGGTGTCAGGACCCATTGCCTTTGTCGTATCTATTGTGTTCAGCTGTTTATTCATGTCACGGACAGCGAATCAAATTGGTTGAAGACTGGCATCTGTGATCCTCTGGGCATCATGATGACGGTGAGTTGAATCATCGACTCAACACCCCTGGCGAGGATGGTACAGATACTATTTCCTTGTTTTTTACACTGAAATGCAGAGCTGATTCATTGATAGAATGGGAATAATTGTGGAGCCCTCTCCACCAGTTAGTTGTTTAATCGTCTATCACGATTTTTGGCCGGATGTGGCAGGCTGCAAAGATTTCATCTGGGTGCACTGACCTTGTGACAATTTCTCTCTCTCGATCATATGATTTGGTTTGATTTGATTTGATAGGAGTCATTGTCGTATGTATGTAAGTAGAGTGAAACTCTTTGTTTATACACAGTTCTGGCAGATCATCGTGAGAGTTGGAGCTGCCTTTTTTTCGAGACATGGAGTGACCGAAATTTAAAAGTCTACTTCAGCTGTCTGTTTCTGAAGACCCACAAAATAGCCAGAAATTAAAATAGATTGCTTCAGCATTCGTGCAAAGTGCCTTTGAGAAGGAAATTATTCCAAGGCAAAAGAAAGGATAATCTGATTCGCAAGATTCTGAAACATGCCAACATAGTGATAAAGAAGGTTCTTTTTTAAAAAAAAAGATGATTTGTAACAGAACACAGATGAAATAATGATATTGTAGCTCAAAAACTTTGAAGAATCACTACAAAAGGTAATTATTCTGATCTCAGTAAGGATTCTTTTCATCCACAAAAACAGCAACTCAAGTCATTTTTCAGAAGCGAGCTGTGCCTTTGAAACTGTCTACAATAGTAATAAGTTCTTGTTAAATATTTGGTAAATAATCATGGACACAAGATTTCAACGTAATTATAAAACCTTAAAGAGATGCCTGGCGTGCCTTGTCTAATTCGCTAAGAAAAAGGTTAACCGTAGAAATAATAATAATATTACGAATTTTGTATTCGAATCAGCTTTTTAATGTAAAATGTGATAATGGAATTTGATAAGTGATAGCCTGCCCAATGGAGAATAGAATTCATGCAATTCTTCAAAATAAACAATGAGGGGTATGACTCAAAAAAAGCACAGCCACTAACTTTGGAATGCATTATAGAAAGATCCCAAGGACTAGAGATAACAAAAATCGTTAAACATCCGAAACAATTAAGAACCTCGAGCTGTCCATGCGAGTGTCCATCATTGATCAGTTGTTTTACAAGATTGGTTCTGCAGAAGGAAGTGGAGGGGACACTGACAAGGCTGTGTACGATCATTGCAACGCAGAACGTATAAAAATACTGTCTTTTTACTGTAAACTCGAAGTGGGTCATTGATTTGCCTTCTGATCTGAGCTAAAGATTAAGGAAAGGATTGTCTTCTCGTGTCAAAGCCAGATTCGAGGAAGATCCTTTGGTATTCTCCCAGCATAAACCAGGTTTTGCTTGAACTGAAGTTCATTCCGTGCCTGTGTCCTGTCTGCCTCCAGAGTCTTTGCCCCAAGCTGGGGAATCTCGCTCCTACAATAAGCAAGGACATACCGATCATAGGGTAAAGGAAAAACTTAGACTGAGACATAAAGGCTACAACAGAAAGGGCATGCAATAGGCAACATCAATGTGAGCAAGATCAGCATAATTTGAAGTTAGAGAGTCCATTCCTCAGTTTGAAAATGGCTGGGAAGATCTGCTCATGAGCCGCTGGTTGTGTGTTCAAGCTTCTGTATTGTCTGCATGATGGAAGAGATTGTAGAAGATCCAGGGTTCGATGGGTCTTTGATCATGTTGTCAGCCTTTCCGCGGCAGCGAGCTGTGTAAATGGGGACAATGGATAGGACGTTGATTTCCGTGATGGCATGGGCTGTGCACACAATCTTCTGTCATTTCTCTTACTGTCCTGGACAGGGCTGTGGCCACACCAGGTCATTATGCACCCAGATAATTTGCTGTCAGTGGTGCATTTGTAGACATTGGTGAGGGTCCTTGTGGACATGTTAAATGTCCTGAGCTGCCAGCGAAAGAAGAGGCGTTGTTGTGCCATCTCGACTGTCGCATCTACATGGGAAGTCGGTTATCGTCACACCAAGCAACTTAATGCTTTCCACCCTTTCAACTTCAGTTCCATTGATGTAGATGGCGGCATGTTCTCCTCCTTTCTTTCTGAAGTCATTGATCAGTTGGTTAGTTCTGCCGATGTTGAAAGAGAGGATTGTCTCAGTGCAGCACATCACCAAGTCTTCTATTTCCGTTCCGTATTTTGACTTGCCATCATTATATATCTGTCCTATTATGATGGTGTCATCAGTGAACACGTCGATGGCGTTCGTTCAAAATTTGGCAATACAGTCGTGGGTGTACAGGGAGTATAGTAAGGGGATGAAGACACATCCTTTGGGATTTCAGTGTTGAATGTTATCATGGAAGAGACACACTTACCTATTTTCACTGCTTGTGCACTGTCGGTCAGAAAGCTGAGGATCCAACTCCAGAGGGAGGAGCCGAGACTAAGGTCAGGGAGTTTGGTGATCAGTCTGAAGGGAATAATGGTGTTGAAGGTGAACCTATAGTCAATAAGCAGGAATCTAATGTGGGTGTCCTTGTTGTCCAGATGTTCCAGGGATATGGCAGCCACTATGGACCCATTCCACTGATAGGAAAATTGTAGGGGATCGAGGCAGGCTAGGAGACTGGAACTGATGTGGGCCATAACCAGGCTCTCGAAGCACTTCATGCCACCCACCAGTCTCCTGCGCTCTAAAGAGAAATGTCCCAGATTATCCAACCTCTCCCTATGACTCAGACCCTTGAGTCCTGGCAACATCCTTGTAAAGTTCCAGTTTAATTCTATCCTTCCTATAGCAATGTGACGAAAACTGAACACAACGTTGAACTTGGAACTATTTGCAACTGTAAGTTTTTACTCTGCTGCCAATGGTTAATGCTGCTGTGATACTATTTTATTATTTGTGTTATTCTGAAATCTTATTATTCATTAAATCTTCTGATGGCAATCCCCTCGTGTGAACGTACTCCTGACTGCGTGAATTTGAATCAATCTATTTTGTTTGGGCAGATATTTTGAGGTCGCTGCATATCAGAGAACAGGAAGAGGTGATGGATGTTTGTGCAGTGTGTATCCTTTACTGGACCAGCTTGTCTCTCCAGGCACCTAAAGCTTTTATTGTGGGTCAGAGTACCTCAGAATTGTTACATCACAGAAGGAAGCTATTCAGCCCATTGTCGATCCATGAACATAGGACATTACAGCTCAGTACCTGCAACATTCTTCAGCACTACCCACAGCTCCACCGACCTTATTGCGAACCGTAAATTTACTAACTCATCCTTCTATTCCCTCATTAAGGTCATTTTCAAAAAGACAAACAACAGTCGCCCCAAAACAGATTTTTACAGTATACCACTCGCGACTGAACTCGAGGATGAACATTCCCCATCAACTATCACCCTCTGTCTTCTTTCAGCTAACCAATTTCTGATCCAAACCACTAAATCACCCTCAATTCCACGTCTCCATATTTTCTGGGAGAAAGTAAGGACTACAGATGTTTGAGATCAGAGTCGAAAGTGTGGTGATGGAAAAGCACACCACGTCAGGCAGCATCCGAGGAGTAAGGAGAAAGTGAGGATTGCAGATGCTGGAGACCAGAACACTGATTCCTGATGAAGGGCTTACAAATAAAACATCGACTCTCCTACTCCTTGGACGCTACCTCATCTGTTCTGCTTTTCCAACACCACACTCTCCATATTTTCTGCAATACCCTAACATGGGGGACTTATCAAATGTTTTACTGAAATCCTTATGCCCCACTTTATCCTCATCCCCCTGTTTGGTCACCTTCTCAATTAACTCAATAAGATTTGTGAAGCATGACATACCCTTCACAAAACCTTGACAATCCCTAATCAAACGATTCTGTTCTAGATGATAATAAATCCTATCTCTTATAATCCTTTCCAACACTTTACCCATAACCAAAGTAAGCCTGGTATATAATTACCAGGGTTGGCTCCTCTCCATTTCTTGAACAAAGGAACAACATTTGCTATCGTCCAGTCTTCTGGCACTATTCCTGTAGACAATGGCAATGTAAAGATTTGAACCAACGGTTGTGTATCCTTCTCCCTAACTTCTCAGAGAATCCTAGGATTAATCACATCTGGCAAATGGGACTTATCTATTTTCACACTCTTTAGAATTGCTAACATCTCCACCTTACGAACCTCAGTCCCATCTAGTCTAATAGCCTTTACTCCTTATAGGCATCGACAGCATTGTCTTTCCATTGTGAATACTGATTCAAATATTTATTTCGTGCCTGTCCTATCTCCTTGGACTACACACACAACTTCACACTACTGTCCTTGATTGGCCCTAATCTTAATTTGGTCATTCTTTTATTCCTGACATACTGATACAAAGCTTGAGGGCTTTCCTGGATCCTACTTGCCAAAGACTCCTTATCCTCTCTCTTGGCTATTCTTAACTCTTTGTTTAATTCCTTCCAGGATAACTTGTAACACTCAAGCGTCCGAACTGAGCCTTCAAATTTCATCTTTACATAAGCCTCCTTCTTCCTCTTGACAAGAGATTCAACTCCTTCAGTAAGCCAGAGCAGTCTCACTCGACCACTTCCTGACAGGTATAAACTTATCAAGGACACACAGTAGCTGTTGTTTGAAAAAGCTCCACATTTAAATTGTGCCCATTCCCTGCAGTTTCCTTCCCCATCCTATGTATCCTAAAACCTTTCCTAATCGCATCATAATTGCCTTTCCCCCAGCGAGAACACTTGCCCTGCGGTATAGATCTTTCCCTTTCCATCGCTAAGGCAGACATGAATGAATTGTGTTCACTATCAGCCAAGTATTCACCTACCTCCAAATCTAATACATGGCCTGGTTAATTACACAGTACTAACTCCAATTTAGCCTGGTACCTTGTTGACCTATGTACATACTGTGTCAGGAAACCATTCTGCACACATTGGACAAAAACTGACCCAGATAAGTTAATTGAACTGTAGCGTTTCTAGTCAATATTTGGAAAGGTAACGTTCTCCATAACAACTACTCTGTTATTTTCGTTCCTATCCAGTATCATCTTTATAATCCTTACTCTACATCTCTGGAACTTTTCAGCGGGCAATATAGAACTGTCAACAGGGTGACCTCTCCGTTTTTGTTTCTAACCTTTCCCCATACTAACTCAGTGGACGAGTCCTTATCAAACATTCTTTCTGCCAACGTAACATTGTCTTTGATTAACAATGCCATCCCCCACAACTTTTAGTACCTTCCTTGTTCTTAATAAAGCATACAAACCCCGGACCCTCCAACGATCAGTCCTTCCATGCTCTATCCATTTCTCCAAAATGGCTAAAACATTTGTGAAAAGATTTGTAGCTCGGGTGCTCGTTGTTGTGGTTCTGTTCGCCGGGGTGGTAATTTGTGTTGCAGACGTTTTGTCTCCTGTCCAGGTGACATCCTCAATGCTTGGGAGCCTCCTATGAAGCGTTTCTGTGATGTTTCCTCCGGCATTTGTAGTGGTTTGTCTCTGCCGCTTCCGGTTGCCAGTTCCAGCTGTCCGCTGCAGTGGACGTTACACTGGGTCCAAGTCGATGTGTTTGTTGATAGAACCTGTGGATGAGTGCCATGTCTCAATGAATTCTCTGGCTGTTCTCTGTTTGGCTTGTCCTATAACAGTTGTGTTGTCATAGTCGAACATCAAGCTGTACAACTGCACAATTTGGAAACAGGGAGTGAATGGAGGGATGTTAAACGAGGGTGAGTTGGATAGATTAGAAGACAGCATGAGGGGAGATAGACAGGAACAGATAGAAAATTGAAGTTTTATTTAGAAATGCTCACGGACTGCAAGGCCTTTATATTGTGCCATACCCTGTGAGCACTCTGCGGATACTGGCTGTGGTTCCAGAGCGTTTATCTTCAATAATATCACAGAGCTGAGTTGCTGATAGTTAAACAGAGTCTGAAAGGCCAAGTGATTTTTTTTCTACAGTGAGAAGATGATTTAATTTAAACAGACTGGGTGAACAGCAGCAGGAACTGAGAATCCTGCGTCAGAGAAACTGAATGAGGTGGATCATTGACAGAGGGGAAATCAGCATCTCAGCTGTGGGCCAAATAATGATTGAGAAAGATTGCACACCACTTCCCTGGTTTTCCAATACACATTTGAAT
This sequence comes from Chiloscyllium plagiosum, assembly GCF_037043375.1. Classification (NCBI taxonomy): domain Eukaryota; kingdom Metazoa; phylum Chordata; class Chondrichthyes; order Orectolobiformes; family Hemiscylliidae; genus Chiloscyllium; species Chiloscyllium plagiosum. Next base: position 76,876,722 of record NW_028270180.1, on the reverse strand, counting down.
TTATGTAGCTCAATATCATGAGTGTATCTTATCTCTTTGTACTTTCCATAGTTTAGTACGGACAGAAAATCATTTTGTCCTGTATTTTGTGTTCAATAAACAGATTGTACTCCTCATTCCTCCCTTTAAATGTATTCTTGAATCTGTTCTTCATATGAGTTATAAAGCGTAACATTCCAATACTGATGACTGGGGAATGTTATTGTCCCTCCCTCCAGTCTGAACTTCCATGTTCTCAAATTCTCTGTTTTCTGTCTCCTCCAGAATGCAATAATCACACTGTAATTGAAGTCCAGTAAATGACACTTCATCACAGTTCACTAACATCGATAACATCAATAGAACAGGCCTCATCTGCCTCTCTCCGAAACTGGAATAACATCTGAATTGCATTTGTCACGTTCAATTCTCTGTTAACATAGCCATGCCATTTGTTTGTTATAACCCATGTTTCTCAGACACACATTCCCCTCAGATTATGAACTATGAAAATTGTCTCAATGTTTTATTGAAATTATAATGCTTGGTCAGTAGTTCCAGGATGTATGTTTCCATTTATAAACAGAGAAGCATGTTTACGTTCCGAGAAACTTATGACATTTCTCCTGCATCCAAGTCAGATTGAATGGTTGCACTCAATTGATCTACCTGCCTCAAGATTTGTTCCATCGGTCACCCACATAAATCCCATCCAGAACGCGAAAGTTTGAATCATTGTTTTGGATTTTAATAAAACAATATTGAATTGAAAGGCGTTGGCTGGAGCTATTTGTTCAGTGACTGTGATTGATGTCAGTCTCCGTGGATCGTAAATTAAGGACTCGGTTCAGTGTGTTATCGCAGTATGGGTCGGAGCATCAGTGACTGGACTAACGGGGATCAGCAGCTTGAGAGACAGGGGGAGGAGAGATCAGAATCTGAGAACATGAGACTGGAATGTTCCAGTAATGGATCAGAGTCTGAGAATGTTAGACTGGAATATTACAATAACAGGCAGGAGTTTATCCTGGGGTCTTTGCTACATTTCTCAGCCTTGGATATCTTTAGCATCACGGGTCGAATATATCCTTTGGATTATTCAAGGTGGTTATTATCCCATCCTCGCTACAGTTGGTGTTCCTGGTAAGTCATTCCATCTGACCATTAAACTGAGTTGAACTGAATTGCTGTTCACATTCAAATTTTAGAATTTGCAAGTCATCATTTTCAGATTCAGTCAAAAATTTTATTCCTTACAAATTATAACTATCAAATTACTATTCACAACTTACTCAACAATATGCGAGGAGAAACCAGACTGTTCTTAAACTCAAAGATCTTTTTCCTCCATACAGATTTACATTCCTATATATTCTCCCCACTCACCAATCCTGCCCAAGGCCACGATCAGGATATTTCAGTCTCCTCAGTCTCAGTGCAACTGCTGAATAATTGATCATTTGTGTCTTTGGTAAATCCAGATATAAACGTTTCAAGTCTCTTCTAATTTTGCTTACGTCACAAAATATTTGCACTTGAGCTGGTTAATTTGTTCTCTCCACAGAATCTGTCAGATGGACAGACAGTGCATGGTGGTCAAGTCATTGACTCATAATCAAGTGTCAAAGAATAAAAATCTTTTGGTGTCTCATGAAGGAAGTTGATGGAATACAAATGATTTCATCACCACTTGTTTTAACAAAGCCTATCTGTTTGCCTCATGTCCTGTAGAGAAGTCGATGGGTCATCTTTCCCTGGTCAGGTCTCTGTGTGACTGCAAACCCACTGCAGTGTGTTTTACTCTGTATTGTCCTGTGGAACAGCTGAACTAGGTACTCAGTTCAGGATCAGCATAACATACTGGTCTGACCAGGGCTGCACACACCCTGTGAGAGCAGAACAAAAAAAAAGACCACTCCCTTCCTCTGCCTGATTTCCATGTCCCTGCAAGTCATTTCCGTTCAGGTAGGTGACCTTTCCCTGTTTCGAGTGAATTCTTTCTCATTGAGTCTCCCTCCGAGAGTGATATTCATCTCCATCGGCACCTCTGGTGATGACTTTATTGATGCTGACGTACAAACGTAAGGAACTTCTAAATTCCACATCTTTGGCAGGGTAGAGAGAAGTAATGGCTTTTTACAGCACAGGAAACAAGCCGAGAAAGCCAAGTGAGGGAACAGAATTATTGCAATCAACCCTGACAGTGTTGTTGAGATAGTATTTGGGGTATTGTGGGCAGATTTTCTCTCTTTTATAAGGAATAATCTTCTTGGCAGAAAGAGTATAAAGGAGTTTCACCAGACTCATTGTTGGGATGATTGTAACATCGGAAGTGCATGAGGATTAATCTGTCGTGCTTTGAGGGAATAAGGGATGATTGCATTGAACCTTAAGGGGATGAATTGTCACTCATTATATTCCAAACAGACACTGATACGGTGATAAATTCCATGGCTTGTTTATTACTAGGTTTACATGATTGTCGATAGTTTAAAAGCCTCTGGGAACGTCCCTCTCACCCCACGCCACTCGATTGAGAGAGAGAGAGACGGGGTCAGTCTTTGACTAACCTCTCCCCACATTATGAACGTCATGTAATCCATAATCCCGACAGGAGCCACAGTACCTTCATGCTAAACAGTTACCAATTCCCATCAGCTTCTGACCTCCATGGAGAACATGGGTCTGTCTTCAGAGATAGAAGATGCCTCTTTGAGACTTGGTACAAAACATTTGGCTTCCTTCCTCACTCCTGGCGAAACATATTAAAGTATCATGTGTTCCACAGACAATGGAGCCACGAGGAACATCGTGAGCCGTCTATGAGTGCATTCTCTGGTCGATTGGTTTTTCAGGTTGGAGCATCAATGACACCCACATGTTCCTGTATAAATGTCTTAAGGGGCTTAATGGCCACCTCCTGCTCCCATAGAACAGTATTAAGGGTCTGATTGGGCTCTGCCTGTTCCTGTTTAACAGCTCAATGTACTGACCAAAGCCCTCCTCTTTCTGGGGACCAGGTAGCACGATTGAATTGACTGTCCCTCTTCTTCTTCAGTCGTTTGGATGGGCTGAATGGCTACCATATATCCATGTAAGCAGTTTGAGGTGCTGAATGAGCTCCTCTTTTAACTGTGGAAATGTGCAGTGTCTGGCCGTGCTGTTACATGAATGTTACCGGCACTTTAACAGTACAAACCTGACTGCTGTCCAGGTCTTGCTGCACATGGACACAGAAACTGGTTCAGGAGCTGAGGAGGGACAAAATGTTCTGAACATTGTGTGATCTTCAGTGATCACCCCGCTTCCGATCTTATGATGGATGGGGGGAGAGTGGTGCCAGGGGTGTGGGCGCGTAGACGTTGATGAAGGAGCTGAAGATGTTTCTGCTGAGGAAGTGAACTTGAGAATCTCCTGAACAGATGTCCTGGGGCTGAGAAGATTGTCAGCCACCGCCCACAAACATCTTCCTTTGTGCTCTGAAAGACCCCAAGCAGTAAGGAGGGAACACCTGATTCCCATTAAACTCAAATACGTAGATGGTCCCGATGACACCCTCAGACAAATAATCCTTGATACCAAGGGCATTCACTCTGTTCTGAGCCCCTGTGCTCACCTCTTGTTCAGATCAATAGGTGACAGTGTCTGTGTGGGGAGTCTTTTTCCTCTCACAGAGGGAAATAAATGTCTGAAGTTATCTGGGCTAGTGAGTTAATGGAGCTTAATCACTGAAAGTATTTAAAGAGGAGGTAGATGTATTGCTGACCTGTCAGAGAACTCACTGGTGTGATGGAATGAGTATTGAAGAGGAGTTAATGCTAACAGTAGATCAGCCATGATCATATAAAATGGCTTGGCCGTCCAAATTACCTGATCATCTTCATATTTTCTTTAATTACAAAGTTAAAGGTTGTAATGTTCCTCGACGTTCTGTTATTGAATGTTGCAATCAGACAGAGCAAAGCACTTTTGAGTAAACTCTGGGTGAGGTATGGGGCTTTATTCATAATGGATCTTAGTCTAGACCATGACCAACAAATGAAGTACAAGCTGCAGAGAGGAGGCACTTTGTGAGGAGACCAGAGGCATCTTTCGAAGTCAGACTGGATTTCCAAATAACATTTTACAACACTTACCAAACCCTGTGTAACAGTCTCTAGGGATTGAATGAGATCCTGTGTTCCTGTGGACCAGGTATTTGGAGCAAGTGACCTCCATCTGCTCCTCTGCAGGAGCTGTGAGGGATTGAATGCAACATCGTAACATGGCACTGTGGAGCAAGAGTGGGTCATCAGACAATGTGTCACTGCTCCACCACGCACTTTGATTTTATGATGGTCTCAGCAGCACTTTTCTGTCTGTGTACCATTTTTCTACACTCATTTAGCTGTCAAATGTTTACCATACACAATTTTGAGTAAATGGAAATAGCCAGTCATCACAAACTTTAACAGCCCTTTGAGAATCTCTTGATCGTGTTCTGGCCAATGTTCCACGTCACTGATGTCTTTACCCACTCCTGTATTGGTGAAAGCAAATTTTAAATGCAGCCAGTTGAGTGTTGTGGCCAGTGAAATAGGTATCAGACTGTGTAATTTTCTATAAAAATGTGAGACACAGAAAGTTGAACTCTGAACGAATGGTAAAATGATCGAGTGTTCCAAAGGTTTCTCTGCCTTTGAAGTTATTCTGCTCACACAAATGTGTGGGAATGCGCATTTCTTCCCAGAACAGTTGGATTTCGCTGAACCCCCTTTGATTCGGGCAGTGGAGAGATTCCTATGAATCCTCATCAGGAATCCTCCACAAATGGTAAAGATGACTCAGGGATTTTCTGCTCTTACACCTTGTTTTCAGGCAGAACAATGTAAGAGAGCGAGAGAGACCAATTGGCTGCTGCTTCTGAGGCAGGCAATATTTTTCTCCCTCTCTGTGTGGAAAAATACTGTAATGTCAACTGAACACCAAACGGGACCATATGCGATCTCCATGGACGTTCTCTGGAATAGATGATAATAGACTGTGTGCTGTATGCAGGTGTTTCATTGCTGTTGTGCACAGTGCCTTTCATTAGCAAAAAAAGTGCCTGCTTTATAATTTGATGACATCTTTATATGTGTCTGCGTAATTTTTATAATTGGGTTGATATCTTCATAATATTTGCGTTTATATCAACAAATCACATTCATTAAAATAACTTTAGTCTCCTTAAGAAGACGGCACGGTGGCACAGTGGTTAGCACTGCTGCCTAGCAGCGCCAGAGACCCGGGTTCAATTCCCGACTCAGGCGACTGACTGCGTGGAGTTTGCACATTCTCTGCGTGGGTTTCCTCCGGGTGCTCCGGTTTCCTCCCACAGTCCAAAGATGTGCAGGTTAGGTGAATTGGCCATACTAAATTGCCCGTAGTGTTAGGTAAGTGGTATGGGTGGGTTTCGCTTCGGCGGGTCGGTGTGGACTTGTTGGGCCGAAGGGCCTGTTTCCACACTGTAATCTAATCTAGAAAATATGTATCCAGCTGAAACACTTTTCTGAAAATCGTGCTTCAATAAGATTTCTCATCTAAGACCTTAGCACATAATCCCCGATAACAAAAGACCTTCATTTCAGGAATGAGTAAAGGGAAGCATCTTTGAACACCTTCGAAAGGAATTACATCCTTTTTTCAGTATAGAGGATCAAAACTGCACCCAGTGTATCTGATGTGGTCTCAGCAATGCCCTGTACAGATGCAGTAACACATTCCTGATTAAACCTAATACCCGTCGCCACAAACAGCAATATTCCACTTACTGTCCAAATCACTTGCTACATCTGCAGACAGGCTTCATATGATTCATGTGCCAGAAATATGAAAAAAAAATCTGCATCACAGAGTTCTACGATATCTCTCCATTTAAATTGTTTCCTACTGTTCTATCCTTCCTTCCACAACAGACAACTCACGTTATATTATTTCTGCTGAAGGTTTGCTCACTAACCTTCGCTGTCTATATCGCAATGCAGATTCACTACCTCCATTTGAAGATATGTTGAATGATCATCTTGGTGTATAAGGTAATTCAGCTTTGATCCATTCAGTCCCTTCATCCAGATATTTGACATAGATTATTGATGATTGATGACCCCGCAGTAACCTCTGATTCAAAACTAGTAACAGTTTTGTAAAAATATGCATTTATCTCTACAGTGACAGCAACCCAGTTCCTCTGCAGCAGTTCAGGCGGGTTGAATGGCCTTCTCCTGGGCTGTATAATGTACTCAATGAGCTGAAATGCTTCTTTCTATGTTCCTGTGTAACTCCTTCGAGGGCCAGAATGGTCTCCTCCCAAATCATTGTAAAGATCCGATGTGGCTGAATCGGATGATCCTCTACGCTGCAACAGACTCGGGTGGTGGATTAAGATAACAGCACTTAGGGTAGGGACAACATTATATCTCTGTAACACCATCGAGGGCTGGATTGAAGGAACAACACATTGGATAGGGGCGACAGTTGACAATTCGGCTGCACCATTCAGAATGCTCATGGCTGATCCGATTGTGTCTGACCATCCGACTCCTGTCTGTTCCCAATAAACATTGACTCCTGTCCAGCAAAGATCAGTTGAGCTCAGCCTTGAATATCTTCAATAACCAAGTCTTCATTGCTCCCTGAGGTTGAAGACATCACAAGTAGCACAACAGCCTTATTTCATTATGGGATCAATTATTTTAAAACGGTGTTAACCTCATATCAACTCACTGCCCCTTTTCGGATATAAGGATACAACAACTAGGAATAGACATAAACCATTCCGCCCTCCAAATCTGTCCCACATAACCACTGACTCTTTCCAGTCAAATATGTACCAAACCCAGCCTTTGCTGCTGTCTCAGGAAGAGAATATCTTATATCATAACACCACACAAGCATTAAAGAAAGGAACAGAATTAGGCCATTTGGCCCATCAAGTCTGACATGCCATTCAATCATTTCTTATAAGTTCCTCAAAATCACTCCCCTACCTTCTCCCTAGAATCCTTGATCGTCTCATAAATCAAAAACTTATTTATTTGTGTCTTAATCACACTAGTGTCTGTGTGTTTGTGTGTGTGTACGTGTGTGTGATTGTGTGTGGGGGCATGTTTGTGACTACGTCTGTCCGGCTGTGTATCAGCCTCTGTGTTTCTATCTGTGTTTCTGTCTATTTGTGTGTGACTGTATATGTCTCTGTGTGCTTCTATGTGTGTGCATGCCTATCTCCTTGTATGCATTGTGCATGTTAGTATATTGTGGTGGTTACCAATACTTCTGTGTATTTCAATGCCTGCACCTCTGTCCAATGGGATATCTGTTCTTTTGCGAGGGAGAGAGATGAGTTTGGAACTGACAGTGGGTTTAAATTGAGAATTGTTCTTTACTGGATATTGCTCCTTACTCGGTTGGTGGGACGTGGATGTTTCAGAATCCCCACACAAGGCCTCCTTGTCCTCTCTAGCTCTTTCTAGGATGTTCCACACATGTCAGGGTAGGGGGCTGAAGGAACGGATACCGGGCACTCCACCACCGGCTAGGCCTTTGCTGTCCAATTCCAAGCTGTTTATCCTGGAATGGGAGAAGAGGAGGGAAGCAATGAGGGTAGGAGTGGGTGTCCCCGCTGTTAGTGCTGGAGGGGTTAAGGGTGAGGTTTCCGGAGGGAGTCTGACCACAGTGTTATATCCATGCAGTGTTATTAGTGTGCGGGGCTACTGGGCCAGTGACAGAAAAATTGGGGGAGGGAAAATGCTGAATGCAATAGTGAGAGTGGTCGTGCTTGAGCCTTATTTGGTGAGAGAGCGTGAGCTTTGCTCGGGGATATGTGTTAAAACAGATAAACAGAGATTATAGGATGGCTCTTATCCTGTCAGAGCAGGGAGGATATTGATGCTTGTCCTGTATTGAAGACCAATTCTTCAGATCATCTAAGCGTCCAGGTGGGCCTCCCCAAAGGTCTTGTCCAAGTCTATCACTAATAACGTTTCAGACCCTGTCCCTCAGATCCCACAGAATCAGTTGAGGTGGATCTTACAAATAGCAAGGAGAAGCAAACATTGGTGTGTTATATATCGAGACCAAAACTGTCGCGCAAACTGGAAATTGGATATGCCAGTATATGTAAGGTGAAGCAATGACATAGTGATATTATCGCTGGTGTCTTAGCCCAGAGATCTAGGTAATGTTCTGAGTACCCGAGTTCGAACCCTGCCATGGCAGATGACGGAATGTGAATTCAATAAGTATCTGGAATGAATGGTTTATGAAGACCATGAATCCATTGTCGATGGTTGGAAATACTCATCTGGTTCACTGCTGTCCTTTAGGGAAGGAAACTGCTGTCCTTCCCTGGACTGGCCTGCATGTGACTCCATACCAAGGTAACGCTGTTGACTCTTAACTGCCCTCTGGCATGGGCAATAAATGCTGGTTATAAATGCGACGCCCTCAGCCTGTGAATGAGTAACAAATAATTGTGGGTGCGGCAGTAATAATGGATGGTGTCAATTTGCATTTACCGAAGTGACTGCTCATGTTGTGAAAAATAAATTCCATAAGTGTATATCAATAGTTGGAGAGGAGGTTATGAACCAAACTAGAGGGCAGGTTATTTCGGATTTGATGTTGTGTTGTCAGGAGAACTAATTACTAACCGTGCACTGAAGCACCTTTGAGGAATTGTGACGCAATATAGAAATTTTGAACATTATAGTCAAACATCGAGGAAGCCTGGAGGCTAGAGGGTCAAGTTAGTTCCAGTGAATTGGTAAAAAATAAACTATAACATTCAGTGAGAGACAAGCAATGTTGTTTGAGTCATAGAGTCCTACAGCACAAAAATATTCCATTCGGCCCAAAGTGGTCCATTCCAAACAAAATGTTCATTTACACTAATCCCATTTCCCTGCTATTGCCCGGTATCCTTCTAATCCTTTCCTAACCAAGTATTTGTCCAAATGCCTGTTAAATGTTGTTAATGTACGCATCTCAACCACTTCCACTGGCAACTCATTCCATATGCGTACCACCCTGTGAGTAAAACAATTGCTCCTCAGGTTCCCTTTTATTCTTTCTCCTCTGACCTTCAGCTGATGCCCTCTAGTCCGGGATTGCCCAACCCTGAGGAAAAAAGACTGAGTGCATTCACTCTGTTGATGCCTCCCATGATCTTCTACACTCTGTCAGATCGCCATCAGTCTCATACACCCTAAGGTTAAAAATTTCTAGCTTGTCCAACCTCCCCTTAAAATCCAGACAACAGAGTCCTTGGCAACATCCGTGTAAACTTATTGTGTACTCTTTCCAGTTTAATAACATCCTTCCAAGTGCAAAGTGAACAAAACTAAACAAAACGCTACAGGTATAGCCTCACCACCATCCTGTATAACTGCAATAGAACTCCGCAACTTCGGTATTCAATGCCCAGACTGATGAAGGCCAGTGTGACAAAAGCCTTCTTCACTGCTCTATCTATCTCTGAAACAACTTTCAGAGAACCGTGCACCTGAATTCCAGGGTCCGTCTGTTCCACTACAACCCTAAAGGCCCAACCATTCACGATGAAACTCCGACCTTGAATTGACTTTGCAAAATGCAAGATCTCACATTGACACATATTCAACTCAATTTGCCATTTCGTGGCGCACGTCCCAACTGATCAAGGTCCTGCTGCAATTTCTGATAATCTTCCTCACTATCCACGAGACCACATTATTTAGTGTCATCTGCAATCTTATTAATCATGCCTTCTACATTCTAAACTAAATCATTGTACATAAAACAAACAGTAATAGTCCCAGCACCGACTGTGCAAATGTGAGGCAATGAAGAACAATGTGGGTAGATGTGGCGTTGTGTTCTTTGATGGGAAAAAGAGAACGGCAGCCTACCATTTGAAAAGGTTGGAAAATATACCTCTATAAAGGGACTTATGCTTCTTATTGTTTCATTCTTCACCGACCTCCAACGTCCATACAGGGCAGTGAGTTCTGAAGCCAGAAAATACTGGGAATGGCATTGTACATTACCAGTGTGCATAGACCCACCAGTTGGGTAACTGTAACACTGAAAAGGAACTGGAACTCCCTGTACACTAGTCGCTGAAAGTATTTTTTGCAGGAACAGAAAGCAGTTAGGAAGGTAAATGCTGTGTGGACCTTCATTTCAGGGGGATTTGAGTCCAGGTGTAAGGGTATCTTACTGAAGCTGGACAGGGCCTTGGTGAGACCCCATCTCGAACATTGTGCAGTATTGTGGGCAGTTCTGGTCTCCTTACGTAATAAAGGACAAACCTGACATTGAGGAGAGCAGCAAAGATGACCAGACTAATCTCTGGGATGACAGACTTGTTGTGGGAGCAGAGTTTCAGGCAACTGGGCCTGTATCCCATGGGCTTTAGGAAAATGAGTGGAGATCTCAGTGAAATATATAAAACTCTCAAAGGGCGAGACAGAATAGAAGCAGGGATGATAATTTTGGAACCATTTCAGAGACCATTGAACAGTTTATCACATGTCTGTGCGTCTGGAGTCACTTTTAATCCTGACCAGGAAACCACCGGAGATTCACTTCTTGATAGTACATTGGGGAAGAAAACAGCTGTTTATAATCGACATTGGCTTCAGGATAACTATTACAGGTACTTGATTTTAAATCTCGATATTTTATTAATTGTTTTGAACTTCCACCAGCTACCAGAGCATTAGCCTGGTCTGGATTAGTAATCCAATGACATTTCCACAGCAGCACGATTTCTACATGGTGATCTATCGGAAAACACACTGCGCAGGTTATTTTTGAGCTACTTGACAGCTCTGTCAAAAAGAACTCCCACCCATTTGACTGTCGTGATGGGACTGAGGGGGAGCTAATTGGTCAGATTGTAATTATTCTCCTCTGAGGGGACGGGACTTAGCTGAGTAATTTTCCACATTGCCAGGGAGATAGAGCTGGAATGAAACAGCTTCCTCAGGGACACAGCTTGGTGTGCAGCACAACTCTTCAGTCCTATTGCAGGAATGGTGTCAGGGCCCACTGCCGTTTTCGTATCTACTGTGTTCTGCTGTTTCTTCATGTCAAGTGCAGTGAATCAAGTTGGTTGAAGGCTGGTGTCTGTGATTCTGTGGTCATCATGACAAGGGTGAGCTGAATCATTGAATCAACACTTCTGACTGAGAATGGTGCAGACACCACATCCTGGTCTCTTACACTGATGTACGGGTCTGTTCCATTATTTAGAATGGCGATGTTTGGGGATTCCTTTCCTCCATCATTTGTTTAATCGTCCATCACCATTTAAGACTGAATGGGCAGGACTGGAGAACTTCAATCAGATCTGTTGGTCAAGTGGGGGAGCTTTAATGGGTTAGCATGAGGTTTAAGTTCACATGGTTCTGCCCCGAAACGTTCACCCACACTCGTCACTGAGCCATAGATCGTTTTGATGGTAATGGCAGACTGAGGAGATTATCCCGGGCAAAAAGTTGCAGTTTGTGGTGAAATGCAGGCCTGCTTCTCCTGCTGCTATGGTTTACAGCACTACATGAATACGCAGTTTCGAGCTGCAATATCTGAAATGCAAGTCTGCTGTCTATCCCTTAGTTCATATTGAGACCCATTCACCCATCAACCCTATACTCAGTGACCTACTCTGGTTTCTGATGTGGAAATACTTCCATTTTAAAATTCTCATTCTGCTGAGGGTCTCTCCCTGGGTCATGCTTTCAATTTGACACATTCCGCAAAAGCACTTTATTGATTTTAATTCAATTGTTTAATTCATCTGCAGTTTTCCTTCAGTAATACCATCTTCTGTGTTTGAGGTGAATATGTTTCCCTCTGCGTCTCTCCATGATCATGATTAAGAGCTCTGTAGTGTCAGTGATGCCAGCCTAATGTAGTTTCAGAGCTAATGAATTCTCTGGATTCCCAATCATCTTCACCACATTCTATGTCTCCTCGTTTGTTTTGATGCCTTATCACTCATGGCTGCCTTGTCCTCTCTTGAGTATGTCTCAACTTATTTGGGATGAATTTCTGACATTAGCAACAGAATCATCCCCAGAAACCCCTGCCATTGCTGCTCCATCGTCTTCCCTGCTCGGGTCCCCTTCTAATTAACTCTGGCCAGCTCCTCCCACATGTCTTTGTAGTTACATTGCTCAATTATAATGACATCACATCAAGAAGAGAACAATATATATAAACTGAAAGATGGAGTTTTGAGAGAAGGGACATGAAGAATAATTGGTGGATTTCTTAACTAAACATAAAGAGAGAACTAGAGAGAATATAAATGTGGAGATAAGAAAAATGAGAAAACTAGATTATCGAAATAGGTAGATGCACATCTCTCACTGTTTGGCTGTGGTCCTTTGTACAGTACATGTACAACCGAGTAATATGTTCAAATGCTGGGTCTGATGCCAGAATTTTTCTCTCCAATAATAAGACAGACACTAGCTTTGGAAAGAACCCAGCAGGCCAATATGTTTAATTCCCGTAGAAAGGGGATTAACTGAAATAAGTTGGCATACCAGAAGAAAGATTTATAACACATATCCTGATAAGAATGAGAGACAAGAGTAAGGAATCCCAGGAAAGGGGAAACGTTGAGAGAAGGGGAACATATCACATGAGATGAGGATCAAATAATGACTTTCTGCTTTATAAATGTTATCCATCATGTGCACCATTACTTGTTAACTGTGTCTCCATTGTTCATTCAGAATGTGTTGTACACATATGAACAATCTTCCTTATCTGAACACATTCTGATTAAACAGTGTATATAAGATCATTGTTCCTCCATTTCAAACTGTCCTGTTGTCGGGCTACCAGGATACATGAACATCAGCTGGCCACTCAAAGGCATGACTCACTATCACTAGTTTCCATACATACAGACAAAGAAGGACACCACTTTGACTGGGACTACTCACACATCCTAGGACAGGCGAAACAAAGACACGCACGAAATTTCTTAGAGGCATGGCATTCCAAACAGAAGTACATTAATAAACACATCAATTTAGATTCTATCTATCTTCCCTTGCAAAAAAGAACTGGAAATGACATCCCCAACTTAAGAAACCAAAACCTATCAATAGACAGCAGGGACATACCACCAGTGTGTCACCGGAGACTCTAACTGATGATGTTACCTAGTCACGGTGATGAAACATCTGAAAACAAACCTTCAAGCTCAGCGAGCTAACTTACATACTAATAAATTGTTATTTTTCTTTTACAAGTTGAATTAGGGACATCTCTGTCACTCATGTTTTAACAGATTATGAGACGAGATGAGCTTTTCTCGTTGTGTGGTTTTAATTAACTAAGGGGCTCGACATCGACATCATAACGGTTTGAAGGCTTGTCGTATGGGTGTTGGACAGATTTCGGGGTACAAAGGTCCCCAGTAGATTCCATCACTTGGCAGTTAATGACCTAGATCTTCAAATAAAACAGGTGAGAAAATTCATTTAATTTTGTTTCTTTGTGGTTGGTTAAATTAAAAGAAATGGTTTTGTACATTACTAAAGAGGCTCTGGGGTTTGAAGATGATTCCCAAATTTGCCAAGAAAGTCTAAAAAGGCAAAGGAAGGGCGTACTTTTAGAATTAACATGAAGATTAGAATTGGCTTTCACCAGAGACAAAAGGAAAGCTGTCACCATAATGGAGTTGGTCAAGCACCTTGGTGTATCTGAGAAGCAGGCAACTGCAGTCGAGTTAGCAAAAACTTAAACTGCAAGTGGGGCAACTGGAGTTAGAGGATAAAGGAAGAGGCAGAAAGAGAGAGAAGATCGAGAAAGAGAAAGAGAGGAAAAAGGAAGGGAGGGAGAATTTGAAATTCAGAAGTTTGGAATTAGATAAGAAAGTTAAATTAGCAGAATGAAGATGAAGGGAGAACATAGGGATGGATACAACTATGTTAATACATTGCTATATTTCGGTGAGAAAAATGCCAAAACTATTTTTATTTCATTTGCAAAATTGGCTCGGCAGATGGCATGTCCAGTGAACTTATGGGTAATGCGAGTTCAGACTAAGATGGTTAGCACAGCTTGAGAGGTATGTGCAGTGCTGTCACATGAGGGAGCAAGAGATTATGCAGATGTCAAACAGAATATTTTGCGTGCTTATGAATTGATACGCGAAGAATATAGACAGCGATTGAGAAATATGGAGACAGAACCAGGTCAGACTTATATTGAGTTTGAAAGAATTAACCACAGTCATTTTGACAAATGGGTGCAGGCCTTAAAAATGGATATGACCTGTGAGGCCCGATGGGCGACTATTCTGCTGGAGGAGTTTAAAGACTCACTGCCAGAGATGGTAAGAATTCATGCGAATGAACAGGAAGTTCAAGAAGTGAGAAGCGCAGCAGAAATGGCAGTTAAGTATGCATTGGTGCATGAGATGAAATTTAGCTTCTGGGAGGATTTTCATCCTGTGAGGGATAGAAATTGGGAGAAGAGGAGATCCTACGCTACAAAACATAGTGTAAAGCACACTGGCAATAGTTTACCACAGGTGAAAAAAAAGCCCAAAGGGGTTGAAAGGAAGTGAAAGGCCTCAAGTGTTCTTACTATAACGAAGTGGAAGACATAAAATTACAGTGCCGATGGTTGAAGAAAGGCACTGGGAAAAGCTGTTTTCACTGTAGGAAACTGGGGCACACAGTGCTGGGGGTTGAAGGAAGACACTTTGGGAAAAGATGTGAAAGAGTCTAAGCCAGTGGTATTAATGAAGCTGGTAAAGGAGACCCCAAGTAAAGCCGAAGAGCTGCAGGTGAGTGTACAGCCTAGACAGGGGCTGTGTATGGAGTCAGTGCCTGATCTCGAAAAGAATTCGCCTCTGTAGATAAACCTGACTAAGAAAACATGGGGTGTGGGGGGAGGACAAGAAGTTATAATTTTGCAAGATGCGGGATCTGTTCAGTTTCTAATAGTTGAAAAGTAAGGAGCCGGAAAGGTGCAACAGATCAGGCAGCATCCGAAGAGCAGGAAAATCGACATAGCAGGCATAAACCCATCGTCAAGAATGTGCCGGGGGGACAAGGGGGCTGAAAGATAAATAGGAGGGTACGAGCTGAGCTGGTGGGAGGGTCACTGGGAGGGCAATAGGAAGATGCAGGTGGGAGTGTTAGTGATATGTCGGAGGGGAGGGTGGAGTGGATAGGTGGGAAGGAAGATGGACAGGACAGTTCAAGAGGGCAGAGATAAGTTGAACGGTTGAACTGGAATGATGTTGGGGAGGGGAGATTTATGAAATTGGTGAAGTAGATGTTGATGATGTATAGTTTGAGGGCTCCAGCTGTCCTGCCACCTATCCACTTCACCCTCTTCTCCGACCTATCACCATCAGATCCACCTGCATCTACCTATCGCCTTCCAAGCTACCTCCCACCCAGCTCCACCACAACCTCCTATTTAATTCTCAGCCCCTTCCCCCTCCCTTGCCTCCCATTTTCCTAATGAAGGACTCATCCCTGAAACGGCAACTCTCCTGCCCCTCGGATGCTGCCAACTTGCTGTGCTTTTCCAGCCCCACACTTTTCAACTCTGTTCTCCAGCATCTGCAGTCCTCACTTTCCCTCGGCCACTAATAGTAAGAGGTGGAAGTATTTTCACTCTTTCTGACATATTACTCAACAGGGTGATAATTTGTGAAATGGGGACAGAAATTAAGCATTCCCTTGTGTAACATTAGGTTGGAGTGCAAAGTCAAGGTTGGGGAAGTAACAGTGAGATTGAGTGACAGAGTGTCAGTTCCAGGAATACAGTTTGTTCTTGGGAATGAATTAGCAGGATCCAAGATGGGAAAGGCACCCCTTGTGGTGGAGAAGCCAAAGTAAGACCAGGGAACTGGTAAATTAAAAGAAGATCCAGGGATTTTTCCAGACTGTGTAGTAACAAGATCCCATAGGTTCCAGCAGGAAGGAAAACTGACAGAAAAAAAACCAAAGTATTTGATGCATGGAAGACGCAGGCCAAAGCATTTCAAGTGGCTGGAATGCACAAGGACGTGATTAGTTTTTGTTGTACATGTCATACATGCCAAATGGTAGGGAAGTCACAGGCAGTAATAAAACCAGCACCTTTGGCGCCAATTCCTGTATTCGAAAAACCTTTCACGTGGGTTATGATTAATGGTGGAGCTCCTCGTTCCAAAATAAAAGTGGATACCAATACCTGCTGATCATAATGGATGTGTCTACCCGATTTCCAGGGAAAATTCCATTATGGGGTGTTAAGGCAAAAAGGGAGGGAGAGGAGTTGGTAGCGTTCTTTACTCGCTGTGGGCTACGCAGTGTGATTCAGTCAGACTAAGGGTCTCATTTTACTGATCAGCTGATTAAGGACGTCATGGATAGCTTCGGCATGCAGCAGTTTAAATCAAGTGCATCGCATCCCGAATCCCAGGGGGCCTTGGAAAGTTGGCATCAGATGCCGAAGACAATATTAATAGTGTACTGTCAGAATTCCCCGTATGATTGCAATAAAGGTGTCCCATTATATTGTTTGTCATTAGAGATGCCCCAAATAAATCTACTCAGTTTACTTCCTTTGAATATATATTCGTACATGAAGTGAGAGGTCCTTTGAAATTAATTAAATATAAATTGACAGGACCGAAGTCGAAGATCTCACACTTGGATTATGTGTCTCAGGTGAGGGAGAAATTAGATGGAGTAGGTGATTTAGCTAAACAGCACCTGAAGAGGACACAGCCCGAGAGTGAAGCAGGTGGCAGATAAAAAAACTCTGAAACTTTGACGATTTCCCGTGGGGATGTCGTGTTAGTATTGCCACCAGTGGTAGGAAATCCCTTCAAAGCCAGGTTTAGAGGCCCCTTTCAAATTAAAAAAAATACTGAGTCAGTTCAACTATCTGGTAAAGATACCGGATATGACATGTGAATGAATAATGCTCCAGACAATTTAAGACTCAGGAACAGAGTTGTGGCCAGATGAACAAATTTTGCAGTTTGTCTGTATGATGTAGTGATCTTTAGCAAGTGATTGAAAGCTCACATGTCACAGTTGGCAGAGCATGTTGAGCGATCACAAGAAGCAAACTTGGTAATAAACTTAAAGAAAACAGAATTCACGAAGGCAGAGGTGATGTTCTTGGGACATTACATTGGACATGGAAGGTTGACCCCATGGAACACAAAGACGAAAGGTTTTGAGGAATTTCCACGACCATCCTCGAAGAAAGAGGTGCATCGATTTTTGGAACTGAGTGGATTATATCGGAAGTTTGTTGCAAACTTCAGCAGCGTATTGGCACCACTGAAGGATTTATTAAAAAAAAGAACACAGAATTGTGGTGGACAGAACAATGGCAGGAAGCATTTGAGAATTTTAAAGCAGGATTAATCACTGCACCAGTTTTAGGTATACCAAATATTTTGATCCCCTTTGAAAATTGTGTTTGATGCTCGGGATATAGTGGTCGGAGATGTATTGATACAAAAAGATGACGATGGAATTGAATGGCCAATTCGCTACTTGTCGAAAAAACTCTATCAACCAGGAAAGAACTACAAAATCTCCATTATTGATAAAGAATGATTAAGTTTTGCACTGGACTTACAATATTTTAATGTTTATATGACAAAGGAATTGTCGGAGATGGTTGTGGACAACGACAAACCTCTAGCATTTTTTGGAATATTTAAAGACCAGAATACGAGACTATTTCATTGGAGTGTTATCTTACCGACGTTAAACTTACAAAATGTCCATGCTGTTGGTCCTAAAATGTGATAGCAGATGCGTTATCGCGGATTTAAAGAAAAAGTTGAGATAAGATTTGACTTATTGCAGCGTTATATTTGTATGCAGAATTAATATGCATGGTATAGCTGAGATGAATACTTTTATATTTCATAATAATGGGATTAAGAATTAGAGGAAAACAAATGAAGCCGTCTTTTCATTCTGCTGGTTCATGTTTTTTTTTCCTGAAGTGGGGAGGTGTTATGAAGCCAAAAGCATGTCAGGTCTCTTTAAGACAGACTGGGTTTTGCTGAATAGAAAGTACAGCCACAGATGCCAGCTAAAGGTCAGACTGTTCCACATGTAACACTTAGCTGGGAAATGGATAGCTGAGTTTTGGTTGCTGATTTGACAACAATTCAAATACAACCAAAGAGTTTAACTAATGCTCAGGATACCAGAATTTGAATACTATTGTTTGGACACCTGGAAAGCAATCAAATTATGAGAATTATTATATCATGGGGAGTACATAAACCCAGCATTTTGAACACTCGAGGGAGAGCCACTGCTATCCAACAGCTGAGTAACTGCTGTAGAGCAGGAGTGTTAACTGGCCATCTCAAACACTCTCTATCAAAGATGGAGAGGGATAAGTGTGTACTACAGGGCAAGAGTTATAGCTGGGGTCAGGGAAATTATGATGCGGTGAGGCATGACTTAGGATGTGTGGCTTGGAAAAGTAGATTCCAAGGCAAGAGTGTAAATGATATGTGGAGCTTGTTCAAGGAGCAACTATTGAGTGTCCTTGATAATTATGTACCTGTCAGGCAGGGAGGAAAGGGTCGTGCGAGGGAGCCGTGGTTTAATAAGGAATTGGAATCCCTTGTTAAATGGAAGAGGGCGGCCTATCTCAAGATGAGACGTGAAGGTTCAATTGGGGCGATTG
Organism: Chiloscyllium plagiosum; assembly: GCF_037043375.1. NCBI lineage: Eukaryota > Metazoa > Chordata > Chondrichthyes > Orectolobiformes > Hemiscylliidae > Chiloscyllium > Chiloscyllium plagiosum. The sequence continues at coordinate 76,858,047 of NW_028270180.1, read as the reverse complement.
AGAGTTATAGGGTAGCCAGGAAGGACCTGAAGAGAGAGCTAAGAGCAGCAAGGAGGGGACATGAAAGGTCCTTAGTCGGTAGGATTAGGGAAAACCCTAAGGCTTTCTATAGGTATGTTAGGAATAAAAGAATGACTAGGGTAGGAATAGGTCCAGTCAAGGATAGTAGTGGGAAGTTGCGTGTGGAGGCGGAAGAGATTGGGGAGACACTGAATGAATACTTTTCTTCAGTATTTACTCAGGAACAGGGCATTGTCGTCGATGTGAATACTGAGTCACAAAATAAGTAGAATGGATGGCTTTGAGGTATGTAGAGAAGAGGTGTTGGAAATCCTGGAAAAGGTGAAAATAGATAAGTCCCCTGGGCCTGATGGCATTTATCCTAGGATTCTCTGGGAAGCAAGGGAGGAGATTGCAGAGCCATTGGCCTTGATTTTTATGTCCTCTTTGTCTACAGGAGTAGTGCCAGAAGACTGGAGGATAGCAAATGTGGTTCCCTTGTTCAAAAAGGGGAGTAGGGATAACTCTAGTAACTATAGGCCGGTGAGTCTCACTTCTGTTGTGGGCAAAGTCTTAGAGAGAATTGTAAGGGATAGGATTTATGCACATCTGGATAGGAATAATGTGATCAAGGACAGTCAGCATGGTTTTGTGAAGGGCAGGTCGTGCCTCACAAACCTTATTGAATTCTTTGAAAAGGTGACGAAGGAGGTTGATGAGGGGAAAGCGGTAGATGTGGTATATATGGATTTTAGTAAGGCGTTTGATAAGGTTCCCCATGGTAGGCTACTGCAGAAAATACGGAGATATGGCATTGAGGGTGAGTTGGAGGTTTGGATTAGGAATTGGCTGGATGGAAGAAGACAGAGGGTAATAGTTGATGGCAAAGTTTCTTCATGGAGTGCCGTCACTAGCGGTGTTCCGCAAGGATCTGTTTTGGGACCATTGCTGTTTGTCATTTTTATAAATGACCTGGAAGAGGGGTTAGAAGGTTGGGTGAGCAAGTTTGCGGATGATACGAAAGTCGGAGGAGTTGTTGACAGTGAGGAAGGATGTGGCAGGTTACAGTAGGATATAGAGAAGCTGCAGAGCTGGGCAGAAAGGTGGCAAATGGAATTCAATGTAGCTAAGTGTGAGGTGATTCACTTTGGGAAGAATAACAAAAAGATGGGGTACTGGGCTAATGGTCGGATACTTGGCAGTGTGGATGAGCAGAGGGATCTTGGTGTCCATGTACACAGATCTCTGAAAGTTGCCACCCAGGTAAATAGTGCGGTGAGGAAGGCATATGGCGTACTGGCTTTTATTGGTAGAGGAATTGAGTTCCGGAGTCCTGAGGTCATGATGCAGCTGTATAAGACTCTGGTGCGGCCGCATCTGGAATACTGTGTGCAGTTTTGGTCGCCATACTATAGGAAGGATGTGGAGGCACTGGAACGGGTGCAGAGGAGGTTTACCAGGATGTTGCCTGGTATGGAAGGAAGATCGTATGAGTAAAGACTGAGACACTTGGGGCTGTTTTCATTAGAGAAAAGAAGGTTTAGGGGTGACTTGATTGAGGTGTACAAGATGATTATGGGGTTAGATAGGGTTGACAGTGTGAACCTTTTCCCGCGTATGGAGTCGGGTATTACAAGGGGGCATAGCTTTAAATTAAGGGGGGGGTAGATATAGGACTGAAGTTAGGGGTAGGTTCTTCACTCAGCGAGTCGTAAGTTCATGGAATGCCCTGCCAGTAGCAGTGGTGTACTCTCCCTCTTTATGGGCATTTAAGCGGGCATTGGATAGGTATATGGGGGATAGTGGGTTAGTATAGGTTAGGTGGGCTTGGATCGGCGCAACATGGAGGGCCAAAGGGCCTGTACTGCGCTGTATTCTTCTATGTTCTATGTTCTATGTTCTATACATGGTCATGTCAAACGTACTTGCAGTAAACAAAACATGACCCAGGGAGATCAGCAGCTGAAAGATCAGCAGCAACACAGCGGGGAAGATAGAGACGGTGTGGTCTGGAGATTGTAACGTTTAATATGTGGGTTGTTGGAACAGCATATTTTTACAGAGTCGGAGTCAGATAGTAAGTAGCTGAGACAAGGGGGAGGCGGGGACTGGGATCTGTGAATAGTTGTTGTTTAGTGTTCACTATTAAAGTTAAGAAAATAAATTGCTAATTTTTGTTTAAATAGAGGAATGTAGGAGGTCTGTGCCACTCATATTTTAACAGATTATGAGGTGAGGCGAGCTTTTCTGGGGCTTTGGTTTTAATTAACATATGGGTTAGACTCCACCTTGTAAATGTCCATCCACGCTAACCCCACTTCCCTGCAGTTGGCCCATATCCTTCCAGTCCTTTCCGATCCACATATTTATCCAAATGCTTTTGAAATGTTGTTAATGTACCCCCTCAGCCACATCTGCTCTCAGCACATCCGCGTACCAGCCTCTTTGTAAAGAAGTGATCCCTCAGGTTCCCTTTTATTCCTTCCACTTTAACCTTAAACTGATCCCCTGTCGTCCTCGATTTTCTAAACCTTGGAAAAGACTGAGAGCATTCACCCTATCCATATTCTTCAAAATCTTATACAGCTCTATAAGGTCCCCCCTCCCCCTCAGTCTCCTACACAGTAAAGAAAAGGTCCTAGCTTGTCCAACCTCTTCCTATTACTCAAACCATTGGGTCCTGGCAACGTCCTGTAAATGCCTTCTGCACTCTTCCTAATTTCATTCCATCCTCCCTATAACAAGGTGACATAACTGAACACAATATTCCAAGTGCGGCCTTACCAAGATCCTGTGTAACTGCAACATAAATTCCCAACTTCTATATTTAATGTCCTGCCTGACGAAGGCCAGTGTCCCAAATGCCTTTTTCACTGCCCTGTCTACCTGTGACTCCACTCTCAGGGAACCGTGCAACTGAATGCTGAGGTCTCTCTGCCCACTATACCCCGTAGGTTGCTCCCATGCACTATGGAACTCCTACCTTGTTTTGAGATTCCAAAATGAAAGACCTCACTCCTCTATATTCAATTCCATTTGCCATTTCTCGGCCCACTTGCCCACCTGATAAAGGGCCTGCTGCAATGTCTGATAAACTTCCTCAGTGATCACGCTACAATTTATTTTAGTGTCATCTGCAAACTTATTAATTATGGCTTGTACATTCTCAACCAAATCATAGATAACAAATAGCCTCCAATCTGACAAGCATCCTTGCACTAAATTCTCTGCTTCCTACCAACAGGCCAACTTTGTATCCAATTGGCCAAATCCCCCAGCATTCCACTCGATGTATTCTTACAGAGCAGCCTGCCATATGGAAACTTATAAGGCCTGATTGAAATCCATAGAGACTACGTTTACCGCTCTGCCCAAATCAACCTTCTTGATCACTTCATCAAAGTTCTCTAAGACATTTGGGAAGCATGATCTCCCACTCACAAGTTCATGCTGACTGCTCCGAACGAAACCCTGTGTAAGTAATGGGTGCAGTCAATGGTATGCTGTCCTTCATTGTAAGATGATTTGAGTACATAAGTAAAGCCATCTTCCTGCTGTTGTCGAGCCTTGCTGAGGGAGTATTTGGGGCATTCACTACAGATTTGATCTCCTTTGTAAGGGATGATCTCCTTAACGCAGACACGGGTGATGGTAACATGAGGATAGAGTGAAGAAGCTGAGTGTTTAATCTGTAGAGCTGTGAGAGTCGAAGAAATGATCATGCTGAAACATGAGGAGTGGCAGCGATCACTTATTTCCAAAAGATACATTGACAGGGAGAGAAATTCCATACTTTACCCAGGATTGATTGGTTTGATTTATTGCCACTTGTACCTCAGTACAGGGAAACAGTTTATTTATGAGCAGTGGAGGCAGATCATTGTAAGCATGGCCAGGCAGACCATTGGGTGGAAATAGACTTGGACAGAGTAAGGTACACAGGTTACACTGAACAGGACAAGCACTAGACAAGATCAACATGAGCAAGATCAGCATTATTTGAACTTCGACAGTTCATTCATCAGTCTAACGTGACTTTCCTAATCGTTCTTATTCCTAAATTAACTCTCCCCACGTTATTGTGCAGTCGGCATGTGAACCCGTACTGAACGTCAGGTTGCTCACAATCCCCAACAGCAGCCACAATACTTCCATCTGAAACAGGTAGCTTTTCCCAACAGCTTCTGCCCTACATAGAGAACACCAGGCTAACTTCTCGGAGATGAAAGATGCCTTCTTGAGTCTTCATACAAGATATATGGCTTCTCTGCTCACTGCTCGAAAACCACGTTAAAGTGTGTATCATGAGGAACGGAGCCAGGAGGAACAACGTGGAGCAGTGTGTCTGTGCAGCCTCTGCTCCACTTGTTCATCATGTTAGAGCATCATTTAGGAGACACTTAAGACTGCCGATGCTGGAGATCAGAGTAGAGAGTGGATTGCTGGAAAAGCACAGCAGGTCAGGCATTATCCGAGAAGCAGGAGAACCGACGTTTCAGGCATAAGACATTCATCAGGAATAAGCATAAATTCCCTCATGCTGCCCTGTGTAAGGGCATTGAGTGGGAATGGCCTCCTGCTGTTCCTGTGTAAGTGGCTCAATGGACTGACTGGCTTCTTCCTCGTCCGATTGGAAAAGGACAGGGGCCTGACTGGGTTACCCCTTTCCTGATTGACAGTTCGATGTGCTGACAAGTGTGACAATGCTGCAGCCTTAAGAGGTTATTTTGTCCTGGTTTCTTTTAATAGAGAGATTAAACGATTGTTACCAAGCTGGCTAGTTCAGACCACTTGAGTAAACAGCTAGCGAGGCCTTGGGTTTATTTTAATGCAGCCTGAATGGGTGTAGCCAGTTCTCACAGATTAGGATCACTGGGTTGTGGTTGGGGTCTCCACAGAGTTGAATGTTTCAGGGAATGTCTCCTGGCTGCTCCTCTCTCTGAATTTTCTCTTGATGCTGTTTTCAATTCCTGAATTTTCCTTTTTGCCAAGGGCTGTGTTTATGGGAATTTCTTATGTTGGACTAGTTCATTAGTAATAGCTCCTAGATCTATTATTCTGTTAAGTTGTCCAATTGAATTACGTTATTTTAAAGTACTCTTTCTTTGGTTTTATTTCATCTTTCGTGTTTAAGTAGATGGTGTTTTGCTTCACACCGAGTAGTTTGACCAGTCACATTGCATCTGGAACAGACAGTTTACATTTCCTTTAAAATAAAAAAAATAGAATTCAAAGTTTGTGAGAAAACATTAGAGTCTAGGCTACTGTCTTCAAATAGTTTCGAGGGGCTTTGGTGTGGTCCATCACACTAGACTCAATCTCTTCCTGAGTAATAGGCTGGAGGCACTGAATGGGTTGTCCCTGTTCTTCTCCAATAGTGTCAATGGGCTGAATGGCTTCCTTGTATGCCTGTGAAACCAGCGTTAGGTGCTGAATGAACTCTTGTTTTACTGTGGCAATTGGCAGTGTCCAGTAGTGCTGTTACATGAATGCTACATACATGTTAACAACATAAGTTTCAATGGAGTATGGGTCTTGCTGCACATGGACACAGGCCAGTTCAGGAGCTGACGGAGGATAACATGTTCTAAACATTGTGGAATCTTCAGTGACCATACCCATTTTTGATCTTATGGTGGGGAGGGTGAGGGTGGGGGCGGGGAGACATTGATGAAGCAGCTGAAGCTGTTTGTGAAGAGGAAGCGACCCTGAGGATCTCCCACAGAGGTGACCAAGGACTGAGATGATGAACATCTTCCTTTGTGCCATGTTTGACTCCAAACACTGGAGCGTTTACTTCGATTCCCATTAAGTACAGTTTTGTTAAGTTCATTGATGTCAACAGAAGTCAACCACGGCCCTTGTGTCAACCTCTTTTGTTCATATCAAAACTCCATGATATAGGAGCAGCAAGTGTTTTCTTCAAACAGGTGGTGTTGAATATCAGATCTTCTCTTCTCAAGAGTGTTGGGGAGCTAGATGACTGAAAGTATTTGAAGAGGAGGTAGATAGATTTTTACCTGTCAGAGAGGTGAGGGCTATGAGGAATTGGGCATTAAAGAGGATTTCAGACCGAGAGCAGATCATCCACAATCGTAGTGAAGGACAAGGCAGGCTTGGGGAGTGAACGACTTGCCCCTGTTTCTGATGTACTCACATTCTGTTATTGGAAAGTTAGTGGGTATTATTTTAATGAATATTTGTTATTGAATTTTGCAGTCAGAAAGACCAGAGGATTTTGTGAGCCATCGCTGGGTGCGGTATAGGGGCTGTATTCTCAGTGAATCTGGGTCTATAACATGACCAACAAATGAAGCACAAGTTGCAGAGAGGAGAAACTCTGTAAAGAGAAATGAGGGGCCTGTTTCATCCCTAGTCTGTGTTTCCCAATTACATTTCCCAAATCACCTCAAACCGTGTGTGACAGTCTTGAGAGGCTGAATGGTCTCCTTTGTTACTGTGCAGCAGGTTATAGGAGTAAGTGGCCTCCAACTGTCCCTGTCTAGCAAGTATGAGGGTCTGAATGGAACACAGAAACAGGACTGAGCAGCAGGAGTGGGTCATGAGAGACATTGAGCCTTCTCAACCAGGCACTAAGATTGTGGCTGATCAGGAAGTGGTCTCAGCCCCACTTTCTTGTCTGCATCCCATTATGCATGACTCACTTCTCTGTCAAATATTTACCTAATGCAGCTTTCAATCAATGTGAGCATAGAGGCACGATAAACTTCCAGTGAAGAGAATTCCCAGTTGAAAGGACCTTTCAGAATTATTCGTCATTCTTTTTATAGAATCAGAAAGTCATGCAGAACGGAAGCAGACCCGTTAGTCCAATCTGTTTACTCCGATCAGATATCAAATCTGATCCAGTCCCATTTGCCAGCATTTGGCTAATATCCCTCCTCTTTCAGATGTTTTTTAAATGTGCGATTGTAACCGCCTTCAGCACTTCCTCTGACAACACTTTCCGTACACACACCACTCTCTGTGTGAAACATTTACCTTCAGGTCCCTTCTAAATCATTCGCCCTCTCCCCTTCAACCTATGCCCTCTTGTCCTGGACGCCGCTATACTGGGAAACATAACGTGGCTGTTCAGAATATCCATGCCCCTGATTATTTTATAAACCTCTGTAATGTCACTTCCTCAGCCTCTGACACTCCAGGGGGAAACACCTCAACCTAATTAACCTCTCCCTCAAGCTCAAACCTCCAGACCTGGAACATCTGTGTAAGTCATTTCTGCAGAAAACCGAGTTGTACGCAGTATTCTTAAAGTGGGCTCACCAACATCCTGTACAGATGCATCATGCCACCACAACACCGTGGACGGCACGGTGGCACAGTGGTTAGCATTACTGCCTCACAGTGCCAGAGACACGGGTTCAATTCCCGCCTCAGGCGACTGACTGTGTGGAGTTTGCACGTTCTCCCCGTGTCTGTGTGGGTTTCCTCCGGTTTCCTCCCACAGTCCAAAGATGCGCATGCTAAATTGCCCATTAGGTAAGGGGTGGGTTTCGCTTCGGTGGGCGGTTGTGGACTTGTTTGGCCGAATGGCCTGTTTCCACACTGTAATGTAATCTAAACTCCTATACTCAATGCTCTGACTGATTAAGGCAAATGTGCCAAATGTGTTCTGCACCAGTCTGTCTACCTGTGACTCCACTTTCAAGGAACAATGCACCTGCAGCCCTAGGTCCCTTTCTTCCACAACAATCCCCATGACCTTACCATTAAGTGCATAATTTCTGCCCTGATTTGCCTTCCCAAAATGCAAAACCTCGTATTTATCTAAATTAAACTTCATCTGTCACTCCTTGCCCCTTTGTCTCATCTATTTATGGTATTGTTGTACTCTGAGATAATTTACTACTCCACCTTTATGATGTAATCTGTAAATTTACCAACGATGGCCCCAATATTCACACCTAAATCCTTTACATAAATGATGAACTGCAGTGAACTCAATACTGATTCTTACACTGCTGTTCACAAGCCTCCAGTCTGAAAAATATCCCTCTTCCTTCAAGCCAATAGTGACTAGCTTCTTCTGTATCCCATGTGACTGAAATTTACTAATCTGTCTACCAATCAGAATGAAATACTAGCTATGAAGAGAGGTGGAGTTGGTTAGGTTTATTTTCACGAGAATAAAAGGAGATTGAGGGGGGACCTGATTGAGGTTTGCAAAATCATGAAGGGTATAGACAGGGTGGACAGAGACAAGCTTTTTCCCAGGGTTAACGATTCAATAACGAGAGGTCGTGCTTTCAAAGTGAGGGGTGGAAAGTTAAGGGGGATACACGCGGTAAGTATTTCACTCAGAGGGTGGTGGGCGTTTGGACCACGTTGCTAGCAGAGGTGGTAGAGGCAGGCAGGTAGATTCATTAAGATGCGTCTGGACAGATGCATGAGTAAGTGGGGAGCAGAGGGAGACAGATGCTTAAGAATTGACCGAAAGATTTAGACAGTATATTTGGATCGGCTCAGGCTTGGAGGGCGAAGGGCCTGTTCCTGGGCTGTAAATTTTCTTTGCTCTTTGTTCTTTAAATGAACACCTTGCTGAAGTCCCTATCGACAATTTCTACCAAACTGCCTTCACCAGTCTTCTTTGTCACCACTTCAAAAGACTCAGTCAAATTAATGAGACATGATTTCCCATACAGAAAGCCACGTTGTCTACCCCGATCAGCCCTTGCCTTCCCAAATGTATGTAAATGTTATCCCTCACAATCTCCTCCAACAACCTACCCACCACTGACATCAGGCTGACCAGCCGATAGTTCCCCGGATTTTTGGGTCAATGTTTCCTTTTTTAGTCCCACTCCTCCACTGCTCACAACAAATGTTAAATGTAACCAGGTTGGTGATATGACCGATCATATCGGTCTCAGACTGGGTCAGGGTCAGTTTTAGGAACAAGTCAGGCTAGTTTGTTTAATCTGCTAAAACAACACATTTATGATCCAGAGCAATGTTATTCAAACTATGATGGAAAGATGAATGGCAAACTGTTTGGGTATTGTAAATATATAATCAATTTTTCACTTTCTAAAAACACTGACACACACACACACACACACACACACACACACACACACACACACACACACACACACACACACACACACACACACACACACACAAACACACAAAATCTCTGCAATCTTAACTTGAAAGAACCTTGTCCAGATAATATTGGAACTCATGACAAAGGAAAAATTGCAAGATTGTCCAAAACGTTATTCTGTTTCTGAAGATATTGTCCTCACACAAGCTGCTAGCAATGGGATTTCGTCCTGGGAGAGTTGGATTTGGCTTATTTCCCTTTGCTTTAGGCAGTGAGGAGATTCCAGTGAATTCTGGTCAGGGATCACCCAAAGGATAGCACGGTGGTTAGCACTGCTGCCTCACAGCACCAGGGACTTGGGTTCATTTACAGCCTTGAGTGACTGTCTGTGTGGAGTTTGCACATTCTCCACTTTTCTGTGTGAGCTTCTAAATGGGTGATCCAGTTTCCTACCACAGCTCAAACTGTGTAGGTTCGTTGGATTGGTCATGCTAAATTGTCCGTCGTGTTTAGTGATTTCTAGGTTAGATGCATTAGTCAGAGGTAAATATAGGGAAATGGGTTTGGAAGGCTGGAATGGACTTGTTGGGCCGAAGTGCCTGTTTCAACACTGCAGGAATTCCAGAAAAATAAGAAAGGTAACGATGACTTTAGAGGTTTTTTATAGCTCGCACACATTGCTGGGATGAGGAACAATGAGGGAGAGAGAGTGCAATAGGCCATTCCTTCTCAGGCAGATTACATTTTCTCCCTCTCTGAGCTGAATCACACAATAATGTCATCCTCTCACAAACTAGATCATGTGAGGTCTCCTTGTACATTGTTCAAACTATGTCTCCATCACATTCCCTGCTCCGTGTAGGTGCATCATTGCTGCTGTCATGCACAGAGCCATACCCTTTGCAGAAAATGGTCTCGATTGATTTGAAATATGTTTACATGGCTCTGTGTCATGAAAAAATAAAATGCTTAATTTATTCAGAATACCTTTGTTAAAATGAATGCATTTTTTAACAAATACAGAAATTGCTGGAAAAGCTCGGCAGTCTGTCGGCATCCAGATGCCTTTTACATGCTGTAGTTGTACCTGCCTCCACCACTTCCTCTGGCAGCTCATTCCATACACACACCACCCTCTGTGTGAAAAGGTGCCCTTTAGGCCTCATCAAAACCTTTCCCCTCTCACATTCAACCAATGTCCTCTAGTTTTGGACGCCCCTAACCTGGGGAAAAACCCTGACTACTCACCCTATCCATGACCATTCTGATTTTATAAACCTTTACTGCTGCGAAATGTGACTTCAATCAACACGAATAACTGTACTTTCAGTCATCCTGGGCCTAAATTCTGAAATGCAATACTGACACCTCTTCCTTCTCCATCAAGTCACAATTCTAAATCCATTTTAATCAGTTTGTTCAGATGTATCATGAGACACTTCTGTGGGATTTGCACCTGGACCTTTGTGCCCGGAGGTAGGGACACTAGCATCACTCGGCATTACCCATAAAGCTGTAACATTATTCTCCTGTGTGTTTGTTCATCAGCCCGTACTGACATGATGCGACATACCTCTGCAACAGGCAGGACTTGAATCCAGGCCTTCTAGTCCAGAGCTAGGAACACTACCACAGAAGTTCAGGAATTGAAATCAAATCCAGAGTTCTGGTTGAGAGGCAGGTACACTACCCACTACATTACCGTACCCAGATTTTGGGTCATATTTTAGTGCCCACTTTCAGCTCGGTGTGGATTTATTATAATCAGGTTACCATTACTGAACTACAAAAAACACTTGGAATTGTTAAACAAATGCAAGATATTTGTCTCAATTGTAGGATGTTGAGTGCACGTGCTATGCTGTCGAACTTAACTATGAACGTTTTTAATCGCTATTATCTGTAGTCTGCAATATTAGGGAAGAAATCCTGCAGACACACTCTGCCCAATGAAGGGTCTGAAATTGATATTTATTACTGAATACCAGAGATGAAGGAAGATTTTAATTTCTGGTCCCATAACACCGATCACTGTAACCCATCTCGAACATGCGACAGCCCTCTTCCTAAAACCATGAAATGATACCAGGCCGCTGATTACTGTCCAGCCTCTCCTCCCCACTGACTGTGTCTGCAATCTGTCCCTCCTCCCCCTAACCACACAAGGTAAACCAAGCTCAGGGTTTTTGTGAAAATCAAGGCCGGAGTGTGCGGGCATCCTGGAAAGGGGGAGGGAATTTTAAAATTAAACGGAGAAGGTGACGAGGTGGTAATATCACTCACTGGGCTGAGAGGTGGCAGATGGAGTATAGTTTGGATTAATGTGAGGTATTGGATTTGGTAAATTAAACAAGAGCAGGACATATACAATTAAAAGTAGGGTATTTGGCAGTGTTGTAGAACAGAGACCTAGGCCGTCATGTATAATTCTTTAAAATTTGCATCTCATATAGATAGTGTAGTTAAGAAGGTGTTTAACACGATTGTCTTCAATGACCAGACCTTTGAATATCGGAATTGGGACGTCATGTTGAGGTTGTATAGGATATCGGTGAGACCTTTTCTGGAAGACTGTGTCCAGCCTGGCCAACCTGCCCGCTCATTCCATAGGCACACCACCCTCTGGGTGAAAAAGCTGTATCTTAGGTCACTTTTAAGTGTTTCCACTCTCACCTGCAATATATGTCCTCCAGTTCTGGACTCCCCTACCCTTAGAAAATATATTGACTATTCACTTTGATATTATTGACCTTGATATTAATAAGCTGGAGATGGTTCAGAAGAGATTAACCTGGATATTGTTGGGAATGGAGGGATTGAGCTACAAGGAGAGGCTGGATAGGCTGGGACTTTTTCACTGGAGGGTATGAGAATAAAAGGGTAACTTTACAGAGGTTTATAAAATAATGAGGGGTACAGAGAAGCTGAATGTCTGATGTCTTTTCCCTCGAGTTGTGGATTCAAAACTGAGGGATCTTTTAAGGTGCAAGGAAAAAGATTTACAAAAGTCATGAGAGGTAATTATTTCAGACAGAAGCATGCATGTATGTGAAATGAAGTTGCAGAGCAAGTGGTGAAAGCAGGGACAGCTACAACGTTTAAAGAACATTTAGATCAGTACATGGATAAGACATCAGTTTGGATGGTGCTGTGAGCAGCTGCCCTCTCCCTCCCCCTCTCTGAATGAATCCCTCTTGGTTTTCACCCTCTGCCAATGCCTGTGCAGTGGCGTGTGGAGGCCAGCAGACGGTGGCATTGCATCACTTTAAGCACCACAGAGACTGCCAGACCTGCCCCACACAGAGACACACAGATACACATACGGGAAAGGTTAGGACACGGCGTGAAGCTCATCTGGTAACTTAAATAAAACAGAAAGAAATACTCAATTCGCCTCGTAAACTGTTAAAATATGAGGGACAGCGAACTCCCAAATTCCACTGTTAAAAGAAAAACATCAATTTATTTTTTAACTCTGAAAGTGAACATTTTACATTAACTATGCACAACTCTGGGACCCTCTTTCTCATAACTGCTTATTTCCAGACTCCATCTCTATAGCAATATACTGTTTCTGGGTCTGCCATCCTCTCATATCAGAGGTGCTTGTAAGCTCTCGGTTCAGAACAGCATTCACTCACTTTTAAAGGTACAGTACACACTTTCAACTTCATCACATTATTCCTTGATGGATATCGATAAGTGGAACCTATCCGGATTTCTCTTACTCTATGGTTTGTCAATATTTAATTTGCTCCGTCTGGTGTGTGTCAGGATTTTTGTTGCTCCATTGACAGCATGTCATTATTCGACCCCATCCATAGGAATATATCAGTATTTCACTTGCTCACACTTGTGAGTGTGGCAGGATTTCAGTTGTTTCATGGGGACTGTGACGCTATGACAATCTCAATGTTTGTAGATGGCACCAAACCTGGAAGAACTCTGAAGTCTATGGAGGACCGTGTGGAACTCTAACACAACAGTGATACGTTGGTGGAGTGTTCAGATTTATGCAGTTGGGATCAGTGCAGGGCAGTGTGAGGTGATGGACTTTATAAAGGGGGTGCAGGAACAGAGAGCGCTGGGTGCATATGAGCACAGATTGTTGAAGATGTCAGGACAAGTTGGGAGAGCAGTAACTATCACAGATTAGTTTCAGTATCTGAGCTGTTTACAGGGGGGAGGTGTAGGAGGGAGTCTCCGTGCTCCCCTCCTGGGAGGTTGGGGAGACAATGTGTTGTGAGCCCACCCTCCTGCCCACCAAGACCGTGGGGATACAATTTGTACCAGCTCGACATAAAAGGGAGATGGCATCAGGGCCACGGCTTCTAAGTTGTGCCGGGGGGAAACGGAGCTGCCAGTGGGTTTAAAGTGAGAATTGCCCTTTACTGAACAATGCTCCTTACTCGGTCGATGGGATGTGGATGTTTCAGAATCTCCACACGAGGCGTCTCGGTCCTCTCCGGCTCATAAGAGGGTCCTCCCCACATGGCAGGGGGAGGGGGTGAGGGAACGGATATCGGGCACTCCACCACCCGGCTTGGCCCTTTCTGTCCTATTCCAGGCTGTTTCTCCTGGAATGGGAAAAAGGGAGGGAAGGGAATGAGGGTGGGAGTGGGTGTGGCCCTGCTATTAGTGCTGGTGTAGGTGGGGATAATGGCAAATGCTGAGGTTTTCAGAGGAAGTCTGTCGGCAGTGTTGTATCCATGCAGTGTAATTGATCTGGGGGATAAAGTGGACGGGGGGACAGAGAGAGCGAGAGTGACAGAGAGACAGTAACAGAGAGAAAGACAGAGAGAGAGACAGAGAGACAGAGACAGAGACAGAGACAGAGACAGAGACAGACAGAGAGAAGGTTCTGCATGCCTCAGTGAGAGTGGTGGAGCATGAGCCTTGTTTGGGGATCGGTGCTATAACAGATATACAGTGAGTGTGAGGGAGCAGAGAGAATACGGTGATCCTTATCCTGACAGAGCTGGGTGGGGAGCTCAGACCATGCTCGATGGTGTGGCTCCCTCTGGGAAGAGAATGGTCCCCCTCTGTACTAGGAGAAAGTGAGGTCTGCAGACGCTGGAGATCAAAGCTGAAACTTTATTGCTGGAACAGCACAGCAGGTCAGGCAGCATCTAGGGAACAGAAGATTCGACGTTTCGGGCACATGCCCTTCTTCAGGAATGAGCAGAGAGTGTTCAGCAGGAGAAGATAAAAGGTAGGGAGGAGGGACGTGGAGGAGGGGCGTTGGAAATGTGATAGGTGGAAAGAGGTCAAGGTGAGGGTGATAGGTCGGAGTAGGGTGGAGGCGGAGAGGTCAAGAAGAAGACTGCAGGTCAGGAAGGCGGTGCCGGGCTGGAGGGATTCGGCTGAGACAAGGTGGGGGGAGGGGGGATGAAGAAACTGGTGAAGTCCAAGTTCATCCCCTGTGGTTGGAGGGTTCCCAGTCGGAAGATAAGACGCTCCTCCTCCGACCGTCGCGTTGTTGTGGTTTGGCGGTGGATGAGTCCAATGACCTGCATATCCTCGGTGGAGTGGGAGGGGGAGTTGAAATGCTGTGCTACAGGGTGATTGGGTTGGTTCGTCCGGGTGGCCCAGAGGTGCTCTCTGAATCGCTCCGCAAGTAGGCGGCCTGTCTCCCCAATATAGAGGAGGCCACACCGGCTGCAGCGGATGCAGTAGATAATGTGGGTGGAGGTGCAGGTGAATCTGTGGCGGATATGGAAGTTTCCTTTGGGGCCTTGGAGAGAAGTGAGGGGGTAGGTGTGGGCGCAAGTGTTGCACCTCCTGCGGTTGCAAGGGAAGGTGCCGGGAGTGGAGGTTGGGTTGGTGGGGGGGAATGGATCTGACAAGGGAGTCGCGGAGGGAGTGGTCTCTACGGAAAGCTGATAGAGGAGGGGAGGGAAATATATCCTTGGTGGTGGGGTGCGTTTGGAGGTGGCGGAAGTGACGGCGGATGATGCGCTGTACATGGAGATTGGTGGGGTGGTAGGTGAGGACCAGTGGAGTTCTGTCCTGGTGGCGGTTGGAGGGGCGGGGCTCAAGGGCGGAGGAGCGGGAAGTGGAGGAGATGCGGTGGAGGGCATCGTCGATCACGTCGGGGGGGAAATTGCGGTCCTTGAAGAAGGAGGCCGTCTGTGTTGTGCGTATTTTGAACTGATCCTCCTGGGAGCAGATGCGGCGGAGACGAAGGAATTGGGAGAATGGGATGGCGTTTTTACAGGGGGCGGGGTGGGAGGAGGTGTAGTCCAGGTAGCTGTGGGAGTCGGTCGGTTTGTAGTAGATGTCCGTGTTGATTCGGTCGTCTGAGATAGAAACAGAAAGGTCTAGGAAGGGGAGGGAGGAGTCCGAGACTGTCCAGGTGAATTTGAGGTCGGGGTGGAAGGTGTTAGTGTAGTGGATGAACTGTTCAACCTCCTCGTGGGAGCACGAGGTAGCGCCGATACAGTCATCAATGTAGCGGAGGAAAAGATGGGGGGTGGGGCCAGTGTAGTTGCGAAAGATGGATTGTTCCACATACCCTACGAAGAGGCAGGCATAGCTGGGGCCCATGCGGGTGCCCATGGCTACTCCTTTTGTTTGGAGAAAGTGGGAGGATTGGAAAGAAAAGTTGTTCAGGGTGAGGACCAGTTCAGTCAGTCGAAGGAGGGTGTCGGTGGAAGGGTACTGGGTGGTACGGCGGGAAAGGAAGAAGCGGAGTGCTTTGAGTCCTTCGTGATGGGGGATGGAGGTGTACAGGGACTGGATGAACATGGTGAAGATGAGGCGTTGGGGACCGGGGAAGCGGAAATCCTGGAGGAGGTGGAGGGCGTGGGTGGTGTCACGGACGTAGGTGGGGAGTTCTTGGACTAATGGGGACAGGACCGTGTCGAGGTAGGAGGAGATGAGTTCGGTGGGGCAGGAGCAGGCTGAGACGATGGGTCGTCCGGGGCAGTCAGGTTTGTGGATTTTGGGCAGGAGGTAGAAACGGGCGGTTCGGGGTTGTGGTACTATGAGGTTGGAGGCGGTGGATGGGAGGTCCCCTGAGGTGATGAGGTTATGGATGGTCTGGTAGATGATGGACGGTCGGAGGAGGAGCGTCTTATCTTCCGACTGGGAACCCTCCAACCACAGGGGATGAACTTGGACTTCACCAGTTTCTTCATCCCCCCTCCCCCCACCTTGTCTCAGCCGAATCCCTCCAGCCCGGCACCGCCTTCCTGACCTGCAGTCTTCTTCTTGACCTCTCCGCCTCCACCCTACTCCGACCTATCACCCTCACCTTGACCTCTTTCCACCTATCACATTTCCAACGCCCCTCCTCCAAGTCCCTCCTCCCTACCTTTTATCTTCTCCTGCTGAACACTCTCTGCTCATTCCTGAAGAAGGGCATGTGCCCGAAACGTCGAATCTTCTGTTCCCTAGATGCTGCCTGACCTGCTGTGCTGTTCCAGCAATAAAGTTTCAGCCCCCTCTGTACTAGCCCATCCACCAGGACCTCTGTGCCCCTGTCGACAAACTGTGTTGTAATTGTCCCTTATCTGCCATACTCAGGGTAAACTGTGCAGGGCAGCTCCTAACACAGAAAGCTAATGGCCTAATGGCCTTTTAAAGATGGCACCAGTGTCAGGGATCATGGAATATCCAGGGACATCCAGGCGATGGTGAGTACCTCCAACCACGATGGGTGGGAGAATCGTGCTGGTATTGAATGAGAGGGACCCCATGGGGTGGGGTCTGGTAGTTAATGAGGTGAGTTCGATAGGTTAGCACCAGGAAACTAGATGTGCCTCGTGCAGACAATCCCTCTGTCACACTCAAGGAAAATGGCACTGAGACAAATTATTGTTAGAGTTAGCCCAATGAGTCAAAGCCTCTGCAGACCCTACACCAAGATACAAAGCTGCAGAACAAATACTCATCCAAAACTCTGCATCATCTGAACTCCCACCAATATCCTGTTCACCTACCCTTCCTGGTGTAGGTGGGGATAATGGCAAATGGTGAGGTTTTCAGAGGAAACCTCTGGCTTATGTTACAGCATGCTGTTAAAAGGTTTTCATTTCAGCATTCTGAAACCTGGGAAGAAATCCTTCCATAACACTGTCTCTTAGTATCCCCCCACTGTATATTTCCCATACCCCTCCCGTTTGTTATTGTTTAAACGGATTACCCCTCCATCTCTGTCTCTCTATGTCAGTGATATTCACACACACAGCACCCCCTTGTCATGGCCAAATGGAGAGATGGAGCTGGAAATGGATGGGAGTTGCATATCCTGTCAGTTCCAGCATGGGCTGCAAGTTTCCCCACACTGGGCAGGGATCTAATACAGTGTTACTGAACACTGCACGAGGATGGTGTACAAATCCTACATGCTGGGAGGGTAACTGCTCCTTGTGTGCAGATCAATGCACTGGGGTGGTATGCACTTCTCTACACACTGAGAGGGTAACTGCTGTGGTTTACAGATCAATGCACTGGGGAGGTGTACACAGTCCTAGATACTGGGAGGGTAACTGCTCCTGGTTTACAGATCAATGCACTGGATGGTGTACACAGTCCTACATGCTGGGAGCGAAACTGCTCCTGCTTTACAGATTAGTGCACTGGGGTGGGGTACACAGTCCTACATGCTGGGAGGGTAACTGCTCCTGGTAAACAGATCAACGCAATGCATTGGTGGGCACAGCTGTACATGCTGGGAGGGTAACTGCTCCTGGTTTACAGATCAATGCACTGGGATGGTGTACACAGTCCTACATGCCGGGAGCGAAACTGCTCCTGGTTTGCAGATCAGTGCACTGGGGTGGGGTACACAGTCCTACATGCTGGGAGGGAAACTGAGCTTGGGCTACAGATCAATGCAGTGGGGTGGAGTACACAACCCTACATGCTGGGAGAGTAACTGTTCCTGGGTTGCAGATCAATGCACTGTGGTGGTGTATACAGTCCTACATGCTGGGCGGGTAACTGCTCATGGTTTACAGATCATGGTTTAATGGGTTGGTGTACAGAGTCCTACATCCTGGGGGGGGGGGGGGGAGTAACTGCTCCTGGGTTATAGCTCAATGCACTGGGTGGTGTACACAGTCCTACATGCCGGGAGGGTAACTGGTCCTGGTTTCCAGGTCAATGCACTGGGTTGGGCTACACAGTCTTACATGCTGGGAGGGTAACTGTTCCTGGTTTACAGATCAATGCACTGGGGTGGTGTACACAGTCCTACATGTCGGGAATGTAACTGCTGCTGGGTTACAGATCAATGCATCCAGATGGTGTGCACAGTCCTACATGCCGGGAGAGTAACTGCTCCAGGTTTACAGATCAATGCACTGGGCGTCGTACACAGCTCTACATGCTGGGAAGGTAACTGCTCCTGGTTTACAGTTTAATGCACTGGGGTGGTGTAACACAGCTCTGCATTCTGGGAGGGTAACTGCTCCAGGTTACAAATTGGTGATCACTGCACAGCTCCCGGTGCTGGGCAGATATCTACTCCAGGTTTATCGATTAATGCATGGGTGTGGTCTCTACTGCTTCTCACACTGATCAGGCAGGAGGCTGGAGGAACACAGCATGCCAGGCAGCTTCAGGAGGTGTGGAATTTGACATTTCCGGTGTAAACCTTCTTCGGAACTCCTGCAGAAGCGTTACTCCCGAAACGTCGACTTCTCCACCTCCTGATGCTGCCTGGCTTGCTGTGTTCTTCCAGCCTCCTGCCTGTCTACTTTGGATTCCAGCATCAGCAGTTTTTTTTTTTGCCTCTGTCCCAGCTTCACATACTCGAAAGATGGTTTACTGATAAATTCTCTGACAAGATCTGTGCAGTGTTCCACTCTGGAAAGATTGCTGGATTGTATTGACCAGTGCAATGGATGAATCTGTTGCTGGTTTGTACTGAGCATGCATTGACCTGATCTGCACCGTGTTCCACGGTGAACAGATAGCTCCTCTGGGCTAGTTCTGTGAGGTGGATTGAGAAGGTGGTAAATCTAAACATTTCAGCTGATCTGGCAATGCCTTTAGTTCCCATTCCTGTGATTGGACCCTCCGTCTCTCACCCCATAATGTTACAGTGTGTCCAGGTACAGTACATCATGTTGATGAATACCCACTCTCCTGGCAGCAGCCGCAGCCTCTTCATTCAGAAGCAGGCAGCCATTCCCATTGGCCTCGGGTCTCCACGGAGAAATGAATGATGGCCTTTCAGATAAAGGCTGTCGCGGTGGTACAAGGGTCAAAGCATCCTCCCCCTCACCAAGTCCCACCACAAACCAACCACATAAAAATATCCTGTGAGTACTGAGAGTAATGGGGCCACTGGGAACATCAGGGAGCAGACCATCAGAGAGATGGGGCCACACTTCCCATGTCCGGACAGGTCAGCGTGAACCCTCCAATACACATGGTATCACCATCTATGTAATACACAGTCTATTATTCTCCCTGAAAGAAAAATCACAGGTTCACTGTTATCCACATTATATTCGATCAACCAAGTTCTTGTACGTTACTTATCCATTTACAGATTCTCTACCTCCCCTTGATAACCTCAGTTCCTCTCGATCTTACTATCAGTTTAAATTTAGTTCGAACATGTTTGTTCCATTTCTGGAAACCATTTGTATAGTTTGCAAATAGTTGAGGTCCCAGCACTGGTCACTGTGTCACTGCAGTCGTTAATTTGTGTTAAACTGATAGAGACTGATTTCTCCCTAATTTATCCCTGCTCCTGGCTCAGTAACACGTTCCCCCCACCCCCCAACAACCCCACCCACCCCCCACCCTAGTATTCCTGTGTAGCAGCTTTGAAAGGCTGATTGTTCCCTTCCATTTCCTGTGTAACCGGTATGAGAGATTAAAAGATCTGCTCCAGTTGCTGAGTAAAAGCCTCCAATGGCCTCATTCTGTTCCTGTTTAAAACTCTTGATGGGGTGAATAGCCTGCTTCAGTACAGGTGTAGTTGGGAATGGTGCAGAACATTTTGGAACCATCAGTGAACAGCCCACTCCTGACTTTATGGTGAAGGGAAGGCCATTGATGCTGCAGCTGCTGCTAACCCACAGTGCCTCATGGATGGCCAGCTTCCATGTGCTTGGTCCTTAAGAAGTATGTCCTACTTCACAGGAGGGAGTACCACATAACACAGTTGGCAGGGTCTTCAATATGAGGCTGAGACTGTGCCTCCACCAGGACTGTGTGCTGGCTGCTCCTACAGATACTGTCAGGGACAGATCCCTCTGGGACAAGAGATTTGGTAAGAATGTTTCCCTCTTGTTGGTTCCTCCATCACTTCCCCCAGTCTAGCTGCTGTGTATGTGAGGTCTCTCCATGCCCAGTCAGTGGGGGACCTGTGGGGACACTCTTTGTGATGGACATTGAAGTCCCACACCCAGAGGACGGCCTGTGTCCTTGTCACCCTCAGTGCTGCCTCTGATTTGTTTCCAACATCGAGCGAACTGATTTATCACCGGGGGGTAGGGATGGGGCAGGAGATGACCGTCCTCAGGCTATTTCCTTGACCATCTGTGACCTGTTACCATGATCCTTCCCGGGTTCTGGAATCAAAGTTGGGGAATTGCAGGGTAACTCTTTCTCTGACTGTATCACAGGGCATCCCCACCACTTGTGGGTCTGTCCTGCCGGTGGGACAGGATATACCCAGGGATGGTGATGGGGCTTCATGAAACATTACCGATCAGGCCTGATCCCATGATTATGACGGTGTCAGACTGTTTTCTGACTGGGGGTGTGATGCTGGAAAAGCACAGCAGGTCAGGCAGCATCCGAGGAGCAGTGGAATGAAAGTTTTGGATATAATCCCTTCATCAGGGATGAGGCTTGTGGGCAGGGGAGCTGAGAGATACATGGGAGGGGGATAGGGCTGGGGTTGGGGCTGGGACTGGTGGAAGGAAGCTGGGAATGTGATCGGTAGACGGAGGTGGGGGAGAGGTGATAGGTCAGAGAGGAGGGTGGAGTGGTTGGGGGGAAAAGTGATGGAGAGGTCAAGGTGTTCCCTTAAACGTTCTGTCCCCGACATTCTATAACTGATATTTCCCGGAACGTTCTGTCCCCAACGTTCTATAACTGACATTCCCCGGAACATTCTGTCCCCCCCGACATTCTATAACTGCCATTCCCCGGAATGTTCTGCCCCCGACATTCTATGACTGACATTCACCGGAACGTTCTGTCCCCGACATTCTAAAACTGCCATTCCCCGTAACGTTCTGTCCCTGACATTCTAAAACTGCCATTCCACGGAACGTTCTGTCCCCGACATTCTAAAACTGCCATTCCACGGAACGTTCTGTCCCTGACATTCTATAACTGACATTCCCCGGAACGTTCTGTCCCCGACATTCTAAAACTGCCATTCCCCGGAACGTTCTGTCCCCGACATTCTATAACTGCCATTCCCCGGAATGTTCTGCCCCCGAAATTCTATGACTGACATTCACCGTAACGTTCTGTCCCCGACATTCTAAAACTGCCATTCCACGGAACGTTCTGTCCCCGACATTCTAAAACTGCCATTGCACGGAACGTTCTGTCCCTGACATTCTATAACTGACATTCCCCGGAACGTTCTGTCTCCGACATTCTAAAACTGCCATTCCGCGGAACGTTCTGTCCCTGACATTCTAAAACTGCCAATCCACGGAACGTTCTGTCCCCGACATTCTAAAACTGCCATTCCACGAAACGTTCTGTCCCTGACATTCTATAACTGACATTCCCCGGAACGTTCGGTCCCCGACATTCTATAACTGACATTTCCCGGAAAGTTCTGCCCCCGGCATTCTATAACGGACATTCCCCGGAACGTTCTGTCCCCGACATTCTGTAACTGCCATTCCACGGAAAGTTCTGACCCCGACATTCTATAACTGCCATTCCCCGGAACGTTCTGTCCCCGACATTCTATAACTGTCATTCCGCGGAAAGTTCTGTCCCCGACATTCTAGAACTGCCATTCCGCGGAACGTTCTGCCCCCGACATTCTATAACTGCCATTCCCCAGAACGTTCTGTCCCCGACATTCTATAACTGCCATTCCGCGGAAAGTTCTGTCCCTGACATTCTATAACTGCCATTCCGCGGAACGTTCTGTCCCCGACATTCTAGAACTGCCATTCCCCGGAACGTTCTGTCCCCGACATTCTATAACTGACATTCCCCGGAACGTTCTGTCCTCGACATTCTATCACTGCAATTCCGCGGAACATTATGCCCCCGACATTCTATAACTGACGTTCCCCGGAACGTTCTGTCCCCGACATTCTATAAGGGACATTCCCGGAATGTTCTGTCCCCGACATTATATAACTGCCATTCCGCGGAACGGTCTGTCCCTGATATTCTATAACTGACATTCCCCGGAACGTTCTGCCCCCGACATTCTATAACTGCCATTCCCCGGAACGTTCTGTCCCCGACATTCTATAACCGACATTCTCCGGAATGTTCTGTCCCCGACATTCTATAACTGCCATTCCGCGGAACATTCTGTCCCCGACATTCTATAACTGACATTTCCCGGAACGTTCTGTCCCTGACATTGTTTGTGAACGGTCGGACATCAGTGAATTGAACAAACGATAAGATCCCGAGGGAAGAGATTCCGTTCCAGGAAGAAAGAGACACTGTTCCGAAGGCCCCTCAGGCAGTTAAAGGGGTGAATACGGTTTCCCTGCGTTTACATTTCTTCACGGCACAGGATCGACCACAATTTAGACCAAAAGGCAGGAATTCCCAAACTCCGTTTGTCTTCAGGAAACTGGCAGAGAATCCTTCAGGATAGCAACGTTTCCACCCTCGTATTAGGAACTGGGAAGGAGTGACCTGTGTCTGCTCTCGAGTGCTCGAGTGTGTAGGAATGTTCTCGAAACCATCTGTCCTTATGGATGTGTCTCTGTGTGTTTGGGGAGGGAGGGTTTCTTGTGGTTAATGTCACATTTGTGTCAGTGATTCCGACTTTCCCATTTGTTATTCCAGCTCCAATTATTTTAATAAATCCCTGAATACAGCGACACATTTGAAAATCTCACTGGGTCCCCAATCAAACGGGTCCCTTTGCCTCCAGGCTGATGGATAATGGGTTTGTTTTCCTTCCTCACAGTTAACGTAGTGACCATCTACGTCCTGCTTTATAAAGATTGTGGATTGTCTCCATGTGTCAGACGTTACCTGGGGGCCATGGCAGCGGCGGATCTCCTGGTCATTATCCTCGACCTGATACTGAGACACATTCCCATTGTTTATTGGGAACAGTTTGATTTACTGGTGGACTCCGTCCCCGTGTGCAATATCCACGCCGTCCTGCTTTATGCAGCCACTGACTGCTCTGTCTGGTTCACCGTCACTTTCACCTTTGATCGGTTTGTGGCCATTTGTTGCCAGAAGCTGAAAAGTAAATATTGCAGTGAGAAAACGGCGGCTGTGGTTCTGGGAGCAGTGACTGTGCTGAGCTGTTTAAAGAACACTTTCTGGTATTTTATGCTCACGGCTCGGTATTGGCTGCGGAACGTCCCCTGGTTTTGTGAGGTAACAGCCGCTGTTGTATTCTCCAGTGTCTGGGCCACAATCGAGTTCCTCCACCACATTCTAACCCCGTGTGTCCCATTTCTCCTGATTTTGCTGCTCAATGTTCTCACCGTCAGACACATTTTAGTGACCAGCAGAGCCCGCAGGAGACTCCGCGCTCACACCAATGGGGACGCTCAGTCTGACACAGAAATGAGAAACCGAAAAAAATCCATCATTTTACTGTTTGTGATCTCGGCCAATTTCATCCTGTTATGGTCAATGCTAATGGTGCGTTCCATATGGTACCGGATGTATAGTATTGGGTATGAGTCTGTGGATCTCCATCAGTTTGTGCGGGAATTGGGCTTCATGCTGCAACTCCTCAGTTGCTGCACAAACACCGCGATTTATGCCGTGACCCAGACTAAGTTCAGGCAGCAGCTGAAGAATGTGCTGAAATATCCCTTCACCCAAATCTCCTGGTCATTATCCTCGACCTGATACTGAGACACATTCCCATTGTTTATTGGGAAAAGTTTGATTTACTGGTGGACTCCGTCCCCGTGTGCAATATCCACGCCGTCCATCAATTTCCCTGATTAATCAATCCATCCGGGATTTTCTCATTTCAGTTCAGTGTTTCAGCGATGGAGCAGCCTGTCGCTATGGTAACAGACTGAGGGTAGCGCTGGTTTGTCCATCCTTATCACACAGCGTGGTTACAGGGAAACATTTCAATGTTTCTCACATCTCAGGGGGCAGTGAAAAAAGGCACCATCCCACTCACTGTGTCCATCACTTCCATTTGTAAACAATAAAAATGTTGATTAAAGCGTGCCGAGCAGCAGAGTGACCGATGTTGTTGTGTGTCTTTGTGTTGGAGAAGCTGAGCTGGAGAGAGACAGACTCAGCTGCAAGTCCTGGTCCTCAGGGAAGGTGAGGGCACCGCGCTCTGAGCTCAGGAGCAGGGTTTAACTCCCTCTGCCGTCCCCACTCCAACCAGACCTCTCCATTTCCTCTCCCCCACACTTTCTCCTCATTTCTCTCCCTCTCTCTCTCTCTCTGCACACTCTCTCTTTCTCACCACCTCTCCCTTTCACTCTCTCTCACACACACCCCTAACCTTAGTTTCTCCACCTTCCTCCACACTTTCCTGTCCCCCTCCCCTGCACTCTCTGTCTCTCCTGCCATCTGCCTCCCTCCCGCAATTCCATCTCTACCTCATTTCCCCCCTCCTCCCACCTCCCACATCTCTCTATCATCTCACAACCTCCCCTCCAACTACATGCAGCCACAGCACCAACCACCGCCACCCCTTCCTCAGTCTCTGGATTTGAGGGAGAGGGACGCGTCAGGGAGACAGTGTGTCAGAGAGAGAGGGAGGGGCAGGAGGGAGATAGATTTAGTCAGATAGAAACAGAGAGAGGTAGGGAGAAAGAGAAATTGAGGTAGGGGGATTGAGAGTGAGAGAAGGTGGAGAGAGAGTGAAGGAGCAGGGATGACAGAGAGAGAGAGGCAAGGGAGAGATAAGGTGAGGGAGGGAGAGAGAGAAATAGGGGAGGACATAACGAGAGATGGGTCAGAGAGAGGAGGACAGAGAGCGGGGGGACAGAGAGACTGGGCAGAGAGAGGAGGACAGAGAGAGGGGACAGAGAGAGGGGGCAGAGAGAGGGGGCAGAGAGAGGGAGATAGAGTGGGGCGACAGAGAGAGGGGGACAGAGAGATTGGGACAGAGAGAACGGGAGAGAGAGGGGGCATAGAGAGAGGGCAACACAGAGGGGGGATAGAGAGCAGGGGACGGAGAGCAGGGGAAAAGAGAGAGGGGGACAGAGAAAGGGGGAAGGGAGAGGCGGGACAGAGAGAGGGGACAAAGAGGGGAACAGAGAGAGGGGACAGAGAGAGGGGGACAGAGAGAGGGGACAGAGAGGGGGTCAGAGAGTGGGGGAGAAAGAGGGGTTCAGAGAGAGGGGGGCAGAGAGTGGGGGACAGAGAGTGGGCTGATGGAGAGATTGGGGGATAGAGGAGGGGACACAGAGGGAGGGGACAGAGAGAGGAGGGACAGAGACAGGAGGGACAGAGAGACGGGGACAGCGAGAGCGTGTTGACAGAGGGGGACGGGGCGGGGACAGAGTAGGAAGGTACAGAAGGGGGGACTGAGAGGCGGGCACAGAGAGAGAGGGGTACAGAGAGTGGGGGGTGGTGCAGAAGTGGGGACAGAGAGATGGGGGACAGAAAGGGGGACAGAGAGAGCGGGCAGAGAGAGAGGGGGATAGAGAGAGGGAGGGGACAGAGAGAGGGGGACAGAGAGAGAGGGGACAGAGAGAGAGAGACAGAGAGAGGGGGACAGATGGGCGAAAGAGAGGGGGGACACAGAGGGGGGACAGAGAGAGGGGGACAGAGTGCAGGGGACAGAGGGGCCGAGATAGAAGGGGACAGAGAGTGGGGGGAGAGTGTGGAGGGGCCGGGGGGGGGGGCAGAGAGAGGGGGGACAGAAGGGGGGCAGAGGGAGGCACAGAGAAACAGGGGACAGAAAGGGGGGACAGAGAGAGGGGGCAGAGAGAGAGGGAACGGGGGTACAGAGAGAGGGGGAGAGAGATAGTGGGGGAGAGAGAGTGGGACAGAGAGGGAGGGGACAGAGGGGAGATGGAGAGAGCACGGGGACAGAGAGAGGGGACAGAGGGGGACGGGCGGGGGCAGAGTAGGAAGGGACAGAAGGGGCGGGGCTGAGAGGGGGCACAGAGAGAGCGGGGCAGAGAGAGAGGGGACAGAGATGAGGGGACAGAGACAGGGGGGACAGAGGGGGCAGGACCGAGAGAGGGGGCACAGAGAGAGCGGGGGACAAAGGGGGCGGGGCAGTGAAAGGGGGACAGAGAGAGGGGGACAGAGAGAGGTGGACAGATGGGGAAAGAGAGGGGGGCGGAGAGGGGGGACAGAGAGAGGGGGCTGAGACAGGGCGGACAGAGAGAGAGAGGGGAACAGATTGGGGGGACACAGGGGGGTACAGCGAGGGGGTCAGAGAGAGGTGCTTCAGAGAGAAGAGTGGGATAGAGAGAGAGTGGATGGAGAGGGCGGGGACAGAGGGGGAAAGAAAGAGAGGGGGGAACAGAGAGGGGTGACAGAGAGAGGGGGACAGAGTGAGAGAGGGACAGAGAGGGGGAAGTGAGAGGGGGGTCCGAGAGAAGAGTGGGACAGAGTGAGAGAGGGGATAGAGAGAGAGTGAGAGGGTAGAGTTAGACGGAGGGCTGAGAGTGACGGGGACGGAGCGAGGGCGGGACATAGAGAGGGGAACAGAGAGAAGGGACAAAGAAAGAGAGGGGACAAAGCGAGAGGTGGACAGAGAGGGGGCTCAGGGAGAAGGGTGGGACTGAGAGAGAGGGGATAGAGAGAGAGGGAGGACAGAAAGAGAGCGACGTAGATAGAGGGGGCCAGAGAGAGGGGACAGAGAGAGGGGAACAGAGAGAGGGGGGGACAGATGGGGGACAGAGAGGGGGAACAGAGAGGTGGGACTGAGTGAGGGAGGTCAGAGAGAAGGGTGGGACAGAGAGAGAGAGAGATAGAGAGAGAGGGGAACAGAGAGAGAGGGGTGACAGCGAGAGAGGGGACAGAGAGAGGGAGGACAGAGAGAGGGAGACAGAGAGAGGGGGATAGATGGGCGAAAGAGAGGGGGACACAGAGGGCGGACAGAGAGAGGGGGACAGAGAGAGAGGGGATAGAGAGAGAGGGGGACAGAGAGAGGGGCAACAGAGAGAGAGAGGGGACAGAGAGGGGTGGACAGAGAGGGTTGACAGAGAGAAGGGACAGAGAAAGAGAGGGGACAAAGCGAGAGGGGGACAGAGAGGGGACTCAGAGAGAAGTGTGGGACAGAGAGAGTGAGGGGATAGAGGGGAGGGACGGAGAGAGGGGGACAGAATGAGATGTGGGAAAGAGCAAGGGCGGTACAGAGAGTGGCGTACAGAGAGAGGGGGACAGAGTGAGTGAGAACAGAGAAAGGGGGACAGAGAGAGGGAGGACAGAGAAAGGGGGACGGAGAGAGAGGGACAGAGAGAGGGGGACAGAGAGAGGGAGGAGAGAGAGAGGGGGACAGAGAGAGGGGGACAGAGAGAGAGGGACAGAGAGAGAGGGACAGAGAGATGGAGGACAGAGGGGCGACAGAGAGAGCGGGTACAGAGAGAGGGGATAGAGAGAGAGAGGGGGGACAGAGAGAGGGGCGACAGAGAGAGAGGGGGGACAGAGAGGGAGGACAGAGAGGGTTGACAGAGAGAAGGGACAGAGAAAGAGCGGGGACAAAGCGAGAGGGGGACATAGAGGGGGCTCAGAGAGAAGTGTGGGACAGAGAGAGAGAGGATGGGGTGGTCAGAGAGAGATGGGACAGAACGAGATGGGGGAAAGAGCAAGGGCGGGATAGAGAGAGGCGTACAGAGAAAGGGGGACAGAGAGAATGAGAACAGAGAGGGGGGACAGAGAGATGGAGGACAGAGAGGGGACAGAGAGAGCGGGGACAGAGAGAAGGACAGAGAAAGAGAGGTGACAGAGCGAGAGGGGTGACAGAGACACGGGGGACAGAGAATGAGGGTCGGAGAGAGTTGAAACAGAGACAGGAGAACAGAGAGAGGGACAGAGAGGGTGAACAGAGAGGGGGTACAGAGAAGGGGACAGAGAAAATGTTGGGACAGAGAGAGAGTGGATAGAGAGGGAGGGACATGGGGGGACAGAGAGAGAGGGGGGAAGATTGAGAGGGGGACAGAGAGAAGGGACAGAGAAAGAGAGGGACATAGCGAGAGGGATGACAGAAAGAGATGGGGAACAGAGAGAAGGGACAGAGAGGGAGGACAGAGAGAGGGGGACAGAGAGAGGGGGACAGAGAGAGTGGAAACAGAGAGAGGGGGACAGAGAGAAGGAGGACAGAGAGAGGGGGACAGAGAGAGGGAACAGAGAGAGGGGGACAGAGAGAGGGAAGACAGAGAAAGGGGGACAGATAGAGGGGTACAGAGAGAGGGAGGACAGAGAGAGTGGGGACAGAGAGTGTTGAAACAGAGAGAGGAGAACAGAGAGAGAGAGAGGAACAGAGAGGGTGACCAGAAGGGGGTACAGAGAGGGGGGCAGAGAGGGGAGTCAGACAGAATGTTGGGACAGAGAGAGAGTGGATAGAGAGGGAGGGACATTGGGGGAGACAGAGAGAGAGGGGGGAAGATTGAGAGGGTTACAGAGAGAGGGGACAGAGAAAGAGGGGGGCAGAGCGAGAAGGGTGACAGAAAGAGATGGGGAACAAACAGAGGGGACAGAGAGGGAGGACAGAGAGAGGGGGATAGAGAGAGGGGGAAACAGAGAGGGGGCAGAAAGAGTGGGAACAGAGAGAGGGGGACAGAGAAGGGAGGACAGAGAGAGTGGGACAGAGAGAGTGGGAACAGAGAGTGGGGAACAGAGAGAGGGAGGGCAGAGAAAGGAGGACAGAGAGGTGGGGACAGAGAGAGGGAGGACAGAGAGAGGGGGGACAGAGAGAGGGGGACAGAGAGAGGAGGACAGAGAAAGGGGCGACCGAGAGCGGGGGGACAGAGAGATAGGGACAGAGTGGGGGACAGAGAGGGGGTCAGAGAGAGGGTGGACAGAGTGGGGGGAGAGAGAGAGGGGGGACAGAGAGAGGGGCAAGAGAGAGAGTAGGACAGTGAGATGGGGACGGGCTGCCGGGGTATCAGAGAGAGGGGGACAGAGAGTGGGGTAGTGAGAGAGGGGACAGAGAATGGGGACAGAGAGGGGGACAGAGAGGGGGACAGAGCGGGGGGAACAGAGAGATAGGGACAGACAGCGGTGCTCAGAGAGAGGGAGGACAAAGAGGGGGAGACAGAGAGGGGGGTACAGAGAGAGAGAGGACAGAGAGGGGGACAGAGAAAGGGGGACAGAGAGAGGGGCAGAGAGAGGGGGACAGAGAGGAGGACAGAGAGGGTGTCAGAGAGAGGGGGGGACAGCGTGGGGATAGAGAGAGAGGGGGTCAGAGAGAGAGGAAGAGAGAGAGTGGGACAGAGAGATGGGGACGGGGGTCAGAGAGAGGGGGAAAGAGAGAGGGGGAGAGAGAAAGAGGGGACTGTGAAGGGTGACAGAGAGGGGGACAGAGAGAGGGGGACGTGGGGGCAGAGTGAGGCGGGTCAGAGAGAGGGGGGACTGAGAGAGGGGGACAGAGAGCAGGAGGACAGAGAGAGGGGTCAGAGAGAGGGGGTCAGAGAGGGAGGACAGAGAGAAGGGGCAGAGAGAGGGGGACAGAGGGAGAGGGACAGAGGGAGGGGGCAGAGAGAGGGCGACTGAGAGAGAGGGATATAGCTCGAGTCAGACAGAGAGAAGGGGACAGAGAGATGGGGACAGAATGGGTGACAGACAGGGGGTCAGAGCGAGGGGGGTACAGAGTGGGTGTGAGAGAGAGGGGGGACAGAGACGGGGACATAGAAGGGAGACAGAGAGAGAACGGGATGGGGAGCAGAGAGAGGCGGGATAGAGAGGGGGGACTGAGAGAGATGGACAGAGAGGGGGAGGACAGAGAGAAGGGTCAGAAAAAGGGGGACAGAGAGAGGGGGGAAGAGAGAAGGAGCAGAGAGAGGGGGAATGAGAGGGACATAACTAGAGCCAGACAGAGAGAGGGTGACAGAGAGAGGGGACAGAGTGGGGAACAGAGAGGGGGTCAGAGAGAGGGGGGGGGGGGTAGAGTGCGTGGAGAGAGAGCGGGGTACAGAGACGGGGACAGAGAAGGTAGACAGAGAGATGGGGACGGGGGACAGAGAGATGCGTGGCAGAGAGAGGGGGATAGAGAGAGGGAGGACAGAGAGAGGGGGACCGAGAGAAGGGGACAGAGAGAGAGGAACAGAGAGAGAGGGGGACAGTGAGAGGTGGACAGAGAGAGAGGTGGACAGAGAGAGGTGAACAGATAGAGAGGCTCATAGAGAGAGAGAGGACAGAGGGGGGAGAACAGAGAAATAGGGACAGACAGCAGGGCTCAGATAAAGGGAGGACAGAGAGGGGGAGACAGAGAGGGAGGGACAGAGAGAGAGGTGACAGAGAAAGGGGGCAGAGAGAGGGGGACAGAGAGGGAGGACCGAGAGAAGGGGACAGAGAGAATTGAAACAGAGACAGGAGAACAGAGAGGGAGGGACAGAGAGGGAGACCAGAGAGGGGGTACAGAGAGGGGGACAGAGAGGGGAGTCAGAGTGAATGTTGGGACAGAGAGAGTGGATTGAGAGGGAGGGACATTGCGGGGACACAGAGTGAGAGGGAAAGATTGAGAGGGTTACAGAGAGAGGGGACAGAGAAAGAGAGGGGGCAGAGCGAAGGGGTGACAGAAAGAGATGGGGAACAGAGAGGGGACAGAGAGGGAGACAGAGAGAGGGGGATAGAGAGAGGGGGAAAGAGAGAGTGGGGCTAAGAGAGTGGGAACAGAGAGGGGGACAGAGAGAGGGAGGACAGAGAGAGTGGGGCAGAGAGAATGGGAACAGAGAGGGGGGACAGAGAGAGGGAGGGCAGAGAAAGGAGGACAGAGAGAGAGGAGACAGAGGGAATGAAGGACAGAGAGAGGGGGGACAGAGAGAGGGGGACAGAGAGAGGAGGACAGAGAAAGGGACGACCGAGAGCGGGGGGACAAAGAGATGGGGACCGAGTGGGGGACAGAAAGGGGGTCAGAGAGAGGGTGGACAGAGTGGGGGGAGAGTGAGAGGGGGGATAGAGAGAGTGGCAAGAGATAGAGAGTGGGACAGAGAGATGGGGACGGGAGGACGGGGGAGTGGGGGGTCAGAGAGAGGCGGACAGAGAGAGGGGGACAGAGAGAGGGGCCAGAGAGAGAGGGGGACAGAGAGAGCGGGACATAGAGAGAGGCAGACAGAGAGAGGGGGACAGAGAGATGGGGACAGAGTGGGGGACAGAGAGGGGGTCAGAGAGAGGGGGGCAGAGTGGGGGGAGAGAGAGGGGGGAGACAGAGACGGGGACAGAGAAGAGGACAGAGAAAGGGTGGAACGGCGGGCAGAGAGGCGGGACAGAGAGAGGGGGGACAGAGAGAGGGGGACAGAGAGAGGGGAGAGAGAGAGGGGACAGAGAAGGGGACAGCGAGAGGGACAGAGAGAGAATGGACACGGGGAGAACAGACAGAGGTGGCACAGAGAGACGGGGACGTGGGGGCAGAGAGAGGCGGGACAGAGAGGGGGGACTGAGAGAGGGGGGAAGTTTGAGAGGGGGACAGAGAGAGGGGACAGAGAAAGAGAGGGACAGAGCGAGAGGGCTGAAAGAAATAGATGGGGAACAGAGAGAGGTGACAGTGAGGGAGGAAGGAGAGTTTGGGACAGAGAGAGGGGACAGAGAGAGGGGGAGAGAGAGAGGGGGGCAGAGAATGTGAAAACAGAGAGAGGAGGACAGAGAGAGGGTGGACAGAGAAAGGGGGACAGAGAGAGCGGGGACAGAGAGAGGGAGGACAGGGAGAGGAGGACAGAGTAGAGGGCAGAGAGGGGGTCAGAGAGAGTGGGGACAGAGTGGGGAGAGAGAGAGAGAGGTCAGAGAGAGGGGGAAGAGAGAGAGAGTGGGACAGAGAGATGGGGAAAGGGGGACGGGGGTCAGAGAGAGGGGGACAGAGAGAGGGGGAGAGAGAGAGGGGGCAGAGAGAGGAGGACTGAGAGAGAGGGACATAGATAGAGGCAGACAGAGAGAGGGGGACCGAGAGTTGGGGACAGAGTGGGGGACAGAGTGGGGGTCAGAGAGAGGGGGGACAGAGTGGGGGAGATTGAGAGGGGTGCAGAGACGGGGACAGAGAAGGGGACAGAGAGAGGGGGACGTGTGGCAGAGAGAGGCGGGACAGAGAGAAGGGGGACTGAGAGGGTGGGGAATTTGAGAGGGGTCAGAGGGAGGGGTCAGAGAAGGAGAGGGGACAGAGCGAGAGGGGTGACAGAAAGAGGTGGGGAACAGAGTGAGGGGACAGAGAGGGAGGACAGAGAGAGTGGGACAGAGGGAATGGGAACAGAGAGAGGGGGGCAGAGAGTGTGGGAACAGAGAGAGGGGGACAGAAAGAGGGAGGACAGAGAAAGGGGGAAAGAGAGTGGGGGACAGAGAATGTGGGAACAGAGAGAGGTGGACAGAAAGAGGGAGGACAGAGAAAGGGGGAAAGAGAGAGGGGGGACAGAGAGAGGGAGGACAGAGAGTTGGGGACAGAGAGAGGGGTCAGAGAGAGGGGGAGAGAGTGGGGGACAGAGAGGGGGTCAGAGAGAGGGGGCAGAGTGGGGCGAGAGAGAGGGGTCAGAGAGAGGGGGAAGAGAGAGAGAGTGGGACAGAGAGATGGAGACGGGGGTCAGAGAGAGGGGTACAGAGTGAGGGGGAGAGGGGGGACAGAGAGAGAGGGGAAAGAGGGGGGACAGACAGAGGTGGGACAGAGAGAGGGGGACGTGGGGGCAGAGAGAGGCGGGACAGAGAGAGGGGAGACTGATAGAGGGGGACAGAGAGTGGGAGGACAGAGAAAGGGTTCAGAGAGAGGGGGAAAGAGAGAGAGGGGCAGAGAGAGGGGGCAGAGAGAGGGGGATTGAGAGAGAGGGACATAGCGAAAGGCAGACAGAGAGAGGGGGGACAGAGAGCGCGGGACAGAGAGAGGGGGACAGAGAGATGGGGACAGAGTGGGGAACAGAGAGGGGGTCAGAGAGGAGGGGACAGAGACGGGGACAGAGAGAGACGGGGGACAGAGACGGGGATAGAGAAGGGAAACAGAGAGAGGGGGACGGGGGCAGAGAGAGGCGGGACAGATAGAGGGAGGACAGAGAGGTGGACCGAGAGAAGGGGACAGAGAGAGAGGGACAGAGAGAGAGGGGGACAGAGAGAGGGGACAGAGAGAGGGGGACTGAGAGAGGGTGACAGAGAGAGAGAGGGTGGGGACAGAGAGAGAGAGGGGACAGAGAGGGAGGGACTTTGGGGGGGACAGAGAGAGTGTGGGAGAGGAGGACAGAGAGAGGGGAAAGAGAAAGAGAGGGGACAGAGCGAGAGCGGTGACAGAAAGAGATGGGGAACGGAGAGAGGGGACAGAGACGGAGGACAGAGAGAGGGGGGTCAGAGAGAGGGGGACAGAGAGAGTAGGACAGAGAGAGGGGAGAGACAGGGGACAGAGAAGGGGACAGAGATGGGGACAGAGAGAGAGGGGACACGGGGCGTACAGACAGAGGTGGCACAGAGAGAGGGGGACGTGCGGGCAGAGAGAGGTGGGTCAGCGAGAGGGGGGACTGAGAGAGGGGGTCAGAGAGTAGGAGGACAGAGAGAGGGGGGCAGAGAGAGAGGGACATAGAGAGACAGACAGAGAGAGGGGGACAGTGAGATGGGGACTGAGAAGGGGGACAGAGAGAGGGGGGATGGGGGCAGAGAGAGGCGGGACAGAGAGAGGGGTACAGAGAGAGGGGTACAGAGGGAGAGCGGACAGAGTGGGGAGAGAGAGAGGGTCAGAGAAAGGGAGAAGAGAGAGAGTGTGACAGAGAGATGGGAACGGGGATACGGGGGGTGTAAGAGAGAGGGGGACAGAGAGAGGGGGAGAGAGAGAGAGGGGACAGAGAAGGGGGAAGAGAAGGGAACAGAGAGCGAGGGGACAGAGTGGGGAGAGAGAGGGGGGTACAGGGACGGGGATAGAGAAGTCAGACAGAGAGGGGAGGACGGGGGACAGAGAGAGGTGGGACAGAGAGAGTTGGGACAGAGAGAGGGGGACAGAGAGAGGGAGGACAGAGAGAAGGGGACCGAGAGAAGGGGACAGAGAGGGAGGGGGACAGAGAGAGGGGGACAGAGAGAGGGGATGGGGGGGTGCAGAGAGTGGGTGACAGAGAGAGCGGGACAGAGGGAGAGGGACATAGAGAGAGGGAGGACAGAGAGGGGAACAGAGAGATAGGGACAGAGAGAGGGGGTCAGAGAGAGGGAGGACATAGAGAGGGGGAGACAGAGAGAGAGGAGAGAGTGGGGGGACAGAGAGAGGGGGACAGAGAGAGGGGTCGGGGGGGCAGAGAGAGGGGGACAGAGAGAAGGGGATGAGGGGGCAGAGAGAAGCGGGACTGAGAGAGGGGGACAGAAAGTGGGAGGACAGAGAGAGGGGTCAGCGACTGGGTCACAGAGAGGAAGGACAGAGAGAGGGGGGAGAGAGAGAGGAGAGAGAGAGGGGGGTCAGAGAAGGGGGACAGATAGAGAGGAACAGAGAGAAGGGGACGAGGGGGCAGAGAGAGGCGGGACTGAGAGAGGGGGACAGAAAGTGGGAGGATAGAGAGAGGTGTCAGAGAGAGGAGGGAGAGAGAGAGGGGACCGAAAGGGGGGGGGCAGAGACAGAGGGGTCGACAGAGAGAGGGTGACAGATGGAGGGGGACAGAGGGAGAGGGGGTCAGAGAGAGTGAGGACAGAGAGAGGGGTAAAGGTGAAAGTGGGAACAGAGAGAAGTGGACAAAGAGAGAGGGTACAGAGAGGCGGGGGTCAGACAGAGCGGTACAGAGGGGGAGGACAGAGAGATGGGAGAGAAAGAGAGACAGGAAGAGACAGATGGGGGACAGATGGGGTACAGAGAAAGGGGGACAGAGAGAGGGGCAGAGAGAGGGGACAGAGAGAGGGGTCAGAGAGAGTGGGGAAAGAGAGGGGGACAGTGAGATGGGGGACAGAGAGACGGGGGACAGAGAGAGGGCGAGACCGTGAGAGGGGGACACAGAGATGCGGGACAGAGAGAAGGGGTGACAGCAAGAGGGCGGGACAGAGAGAGAGGGGGGACAGAGAGGGTGGACAGAGAATGGGGTCGAGAGCGAGGGGGCGAGAGCAGGGGGCGAGATCGGGGGCGAGAGAGGGGGCGATTGAAGGGGTCGAGAGAGTGGGGGGAGTGAGTGGGGGAGAGAGAGGGAGAGAGAGGAGAGAGAGAGGTGGGAGAGAGAAGGTCTGGAGAGTGGGGGAATGAGTGGGGAAAGTGAGTGTGGGGAGAGAGTCGGGGAGAGAGGTGGTAGAGAGTGGCGGAGAGCGTGTGGGATAAAGTGGAGGAGAGTGACAGTGTGAGAGAGGGAGGGAATGAGAGAGGGAAAGAGAGAGGGTTGAGAGTGTTGCGGCAGTGAGTGGGAGAGAGAGAGGGGAAAGAGGGGGAGAGAGAGCGGGCATGCGAGAGCAGGAGTGAGAGAGTGGGGCAGAGAGTGGGGAAGAGAGAGGGGGAGAAAGTGGGAGAAACAGGGGGCGAGAGAGGGGGAAAGAGATGGGAAAGGGAGGGGGAGAGAGATGGGAGAGGGAGGGGGAGAGAGAGGTGGAGAGAGAGGGGAGAGAGATGGGGAGAGCGACGAGGAGAGAGGGGGACGAGACAAGTGGGAGAGGGGGGGACGGAGAGGAATGGGGAGAGAGAGGGGGGCGAGCGAGTCGGGGTTAGAGAAGGGGGCGAGGGAGTGGGGAGACAGTAGAGGGTGAGTGTGGAGGAGAGAGTGGGGGGAATGAGTGGGGGAGAGAGGGGGTAGAAAGGGTCTTGAGAGTGGGGAGTGACTGCGGGAAGTGAGTGTGGGGAGAGAGTGGGGGAGAGAGGGGCTATAGAGTGGGGGATTGAGTGGGAGAGAGTGAGAGGGTAAAAGAGGGAGGGAGTGAGAGATTTGGGGCCGAGAGTGGGAGAGAGGGGTGAGAGGGGGTTTGAGAGCGGGGATCAGAGATGGGGGTGAGAGAGCGGGGCAGAGAGTGGGGGAGAGTGAGGTGGTAGAGACTGGGAGAGAGATAGACTGGGAGAGAGGGGGGAGGGAGGTGGAGAGAGAGGGGAGAGAGACAGGGAGAGCTACGGGGAAAGAGGGAGCTAGACAGGAGGAGAGACAGAGGAAGGAAGAGGAATGGGGTGAGAGAGTGGGGCGAGAGAGGGGGCGAGAGAAGGGGGCGAGAGAGTGGGGGGAGAGAGAAGGGGCAAGAGAGAGGGGGAGAGAGTGTGGAGGAGAGAGTGGGGGGTGTGAGTGAGGGAGAGAGGAGGGGAGAGAGCCGGAGAGAGGGGGAGACAGGGGGAGAGATGGTCTGAGAGTGCGGGAGTGAGTGGGGTAAGTGAATGTGGGGAGAGAGTGGGGAGAGAGAGGGTAGAGAGTGGCGGAGAGAGTTGGGGATAGAGTGGTGGAGAGTGAGAGGGTGAGAGAGGGAGGGAGCGATACAGGGAAAGCGAGAGGGGTGAGAGATTTGGGGCAGAGAGTGGGATAGAGAGAGGAGAGCGGGGATGAGAGAGCGGGGGTGAGAGAGTTGGGGCAGAGAGTAGGGGGAGAGAGAGAGGGAAGAGAGTGGGAGAGAGAGGGCGAGAGAGACGGGGAGAGCGACGGGAGAGGGGGAGAGACACGGTGAGAGAGAGGGGAGGGAGAGGAATGGGGCGAGAGAGGGGGATCGAGAAAGGGGGGCGAGAGAGAGGGGAAGAGAGAGTGGGGGAAAGAGTGCGCGAGGGAGGGGGGAGTGCATGCGGGAGGGAGAAGGCGAGAGATCCGGCGGGAGAGGGGGTAGAGAGAGGGTCTGGAGGGGGTAGATAGTGGGGGATAGTGTGGGAGAGACTGAGAGGGTGACAGAGGGACGGAGTGAGAGAGGGGGGAGAGATGGGTGAGAGAGTTGGGACAGAGAGTGCGGGAGAGAGGAGGTGAGAGAGCAGGGATGAGAGAGCGGAGGTGAGAAAGTGGGGGCGAGAGAGGGGGAGAGAGTGGGCGAGACGGGGGGAGAGAGAGGGGAGTGAGAGGAAGGGGTGAGAGGGGGCGAGAGAGGGGGGAGAGAGAAGGGTGCGAGAGAGTGGGGAAGGGCGAGAGAATGGACGAGAGAGGGGGTTAGAGAGTGGAGGAGAGAGTCGGGGGAGAGAGTGGGGGAGAGAGTGGAGGGAGTGCGTGGGGGAGACAGAAGGAGAGAGGGGGGAGAGAGAGGGGGTAGAGAGAGAGTCTGGAGAGTGGGGGGAGTGAGTGGGGAAGTGAGTGTGGAGAGAGAGTGGGGGAGAGAGGGGGTAGAGGGTGAGGGTAGAGAGTGGGCGAGGGAGTGGGGGATAGAGTGGGGGAGAGTGAGAAGGTGAGAGAGGGAGGGAGTGAGAGAGAGGGAGAGAGAGAGGGGAGAAGGTTCGGTGAGAGAGTGGGGAGAGAGTTAGTGAATAGAGAGAGGGGAGAGAGAGAGTGAGGGGTAGTGAGAGGGGTGATAGATAGAGGGGTAATGAGAGAGGGTGAGATGACGGGGAGAGGTCGGAAGGGAGTGAGAGGGGAGTGAGAGTGAGGTGACAGAGTGAGGGGAAAGAGAGAGGGGCAGAGAGAGAGGGGGTCAAGAGAGGAGTGCGAGAGGGAGATAGAGGGAGCGGAGAGAGGGAGGGGGTGTGAGGGAGGGGGAGAGAGGGAGAGGGATAGAGGGAGGGGAAGAGAGAAGGGGAGAGAGAGGGAGAGACAGGGGGAGAGACGGGCAAGAGAGAAGGCAGAGAGAGAGGGGAGAGGGG
Organism: Chiloscyllium plagiosum; assembly: GCF_037043375.1. Taxonomy (NCBI): domain Eukaryota; kingdom Metazoa; phylum Chordata; class Chondrichthyes; order Orectolobiformes; family Hemiscylliidae; genus Chiloscyllium; species Chiloscyllium plagiosum. The sequence continues at coordinate 76,820,068 of NW_028270180.1, read as the reverse complement.
GAGTGGGGAGGGAGGGGGAGAGAGAGGAGGAGGGAGAGAGAGGGGGAAGTGAGAGAGGGGAGAGAGAGAGAGGGGGCGGAGAGAGAGTGGGTGAGAGAGGGGGAGGCGAGAGAGAGGAGCGATAGAGAGTGTGTATGAGGAGAGAGAGTGTGAGAGAGTGGGGAGAGAGGGGTAGAGAGAGGGTGAGAGAGAGAGGGGGAGATGGGGGCGAGAGAGGCGAGCGAGAGAGAGAGTGGGTGGGGAGAGAGAGGGTGAATGATAGGGGAGAGAGAGGCGTAGGGTGATGGGATAGATGGGGCAGAGGGAGGGGAGGGGGAGATTGTGGGGAGAGGTGGCGAGAAAGGGGTGAGAGAAGTTGGAGAGAGGGGAAGACAAGGAGCAGGGAGAGAGTGGGAGAGAGTGGTGGGAGACGGAGAGATGGAAGACGGAGAGAGTGGAGACAAAGAGAGGGGAGCGGGAAGATGGAGAGGGGAGAGATAGAAGGGAGAGACAGTGGAGAGACAACGAGGAGAAAGTGAGTGAGAGTGGAGGAGAGAGTGAGGGGACAGAGTGGGGGAGAGACTGGTGGGAGTGCCTGGGGGTGAGAGAACGAGAAGGGGGAGACAGATGGGATAGAGAGAGGGGAGTAGTGAGAAGGATGAAGAGGGGGGTGGCGAGAGAGGTGGGCGAGAGAGGGGGACAGAGGGAGTGGGAGAGAGGGATGGGGAGACAGGGAGGGGGAGAGAGGGAAGGCGGAGAGAGTGGGGATTGCGAGTAAGGCAGAGTGAGTGGGTGAGAGAGAGAGGGTGAGACAGATGGGGAGAGAGAGAGGGGACAGAGAGGGGTCGAGAGTGAGGGGGGAGAGACGGAGAGAGAGAGGGACGAAGGAGGAAGACGAGAGCAGAGACAGGGGGAGAGCGAGAGAGGGGAACAGAGATAAGGGCAGAGAGAGGGAGGGCGAAAGAGGGAAAGGGAGACAAGGGAGAGGGGGAGAGAGAGGGGGTGAGAGTGAGGGAGAGAGTGGGGGAGAGGGTGGGGGAAAGTGGAGTAGCGAGAGGGGAGAGAGGTGGTCTGGAGTGTGGGGGAGTGAGTGGGGCAAGTGAGTTTGGGGAGAGAGTGGGGGAGAGAGGGTAGAGAGTGGGGGATAGATTGGGGAGAGAGTGGGGGCTAGTGTGGGGGAGAGTGAAAGGGTGAGAGAGGGAGGGAGTGAGATAGGGAGAGAGAGAGGAGAAGGTTCAGTGACAGAATGGTGAGAGAGTTAGTGAAGAGAGAGAGGTTTGAGAGAGAGAGAGGTTGGAGACAGAGAGTGAGGGGTAGAGAGAGGGGGCGATAGAGAGAGGGGTACAGAGAGAGGGTGCGAGCGCGGGGAGAGGTAAGGAGGGAGTGACGGGGGAGGGAGAGTGAAGTGACAGAGTGAGGGGAGAGAGGGAGCAGAGAGAGGGGGTCGAGAGAGGGGTGCGAGAGATGGAGAGGGGACAGAGGGAGGGGGTGATAGGGAGAGGGAGGGGAAGGGAGAGGGGAGAGAGAGAGGGAGACACAGGGGGAGAGACGGGGCAGACTGTGTGGGCAGAGAAGAAAGGGGAGAGAGGGAATAGGGAGGGAGGGGCGAGAGAGAGAGATTGGGAGAGAGAGAGGGAGAGAGAGGGGGAGAGAGAGGGGAGAGAGGGGGAGAGAGAGAAAGGGGGCGAGAGAGGGGAGCGAGCGAGAGAGGGGGAGAGAGAGGCGGAGAGTCATGGGATAGAGGGTGGAGAGAGAGGGGGAGGGGAGAGAGAGGGAGAGAGAGGGGGAGAGAGTGGGGGGAGAGAGAGGGAGAGAGAGGAGAGAGAGAGGCAGAGAGGGAGAGAGAGGGGCAGAAAGAGGGGAGAGAGGGAGAGAGAGGGGAGAGCGTGGGGAGAGAGAGGCGGGACGTAGGAGGGAGGCGAGAGCGGGGAGAGAGAGAGATGGGTGAAATAGAGTTGGGGGAGATTTGGGGAGAGAGAGGTGGGCGTGAGAGAGGGGGAAGAGAGAGAGGGGATAGAGAGAGAGGCAGAGAGAAGGAGCGCGAAAAAGGGGAGGGGGCCAAGGGAGAGGAGACAAGGGAGAGGGCAGAGAGTGGAGGGGGAGAGAGAGGAGGTGCAGAGAGAGCGTGAGAGAGAGAGAGAGGGGGGGAGAGGGGGTAGAGAGTGGGGGAGAGAGAGGGGGAGAGAGAGGGAGAGGGAAAGAGAGAGGGGAGGGTGGGGGTAGAGAGAGCGGGGAGAGAGAGAGGGGAGAGAGAGAGGGAGAGAAGGAGAGAGTGCGAGTGGAAGGGTGAGTGAGGTGACAGTGTGAGGGGAGAGAGGGGGCAGAGAGAGAAGGGCAGAGAGAGGGAGGGCGAAAGAGGGTAGGGGCGCCAAGGGAGGGGGGTCAAGGGAGAGGGGGAGAGAGAGGGGTTTGAGAGAGGGGGAGAGAGTGAGAGAGGGAGGGAGAGCGGGGAGAGAGAGAGGGGAGAGAGTGGGAAGTGGGAGGGGGAGAGGGGAGAGAGAGAGGGGAGAGAGAGAGAAGAGGCAAGGCAGGGGGGAGAGAGAGAGGTGAGAGAGAGGGTCGGGAGAGGGGGAAAAAAAGAGGGGGTGGGAGAGAGGGGAGAGCGAGGGGGAAAGCAAGGGGGCGAGAGAGGGTGGCGAGAGAGGAGGGCGAGAGAGGGGGCGAGAGAGCGGGAGCCAGGGGGTGAGAGAGGGGTAGGGAGAGAGGGGGCGAAAGAGAGGGGAGAGAGAGAGTGGAGAGCGAGAAAGGCAGAGAGAGAGGGGAAGAGAGAGATGGGGGCGAGAGTTGGGGGCGAGAGAGGGGCGCAAGAGATGGTGCGAGAGAGGGAGGAGAGAGAGGGGAGAGAGTAGGAGAAAGAGGTGCAGCGAGAGTGGGGAGAGAGAGGTAGGGGAGAGAGGGGAGAGAGAGGGGACGAGAGCAAGGGAGGCGAGAGAAAGGGGCGAGAGCAGGGGGCCGAGATCGAGGTTTGGAGAGAGGGGCGAGAGAGGGGGGGGTGAGAGAGAGGGGTAGAGAGAGGGGAGGGAGAGAGAGGGAGAAAGGGGGAGAGAGAGAGGGGGAGGTAGAGGGGTTCAGGAGAGAGATGGGGAGAGAGTGATAGGGTGGGGAGAGAGCGGGGGAAAGAGAGTGCGGGGAGAGACAGTTCGGGAGAGAATGGGGTGAGTGAGTGGGAAAGTGTGTGGGGGAGAGAGTGGAAAAAGACTGAGGTTAGAGAGTGTGGGGAGAGAGTGGGAGTGAGAGGGGGTATAGAGAGGTGAAGAGAGAGGGGTTGAGAGAGGGAGGGAGTGAGGGGGAGGGAGATTGATTTGGCAGAATGAGGGGAGAGAGAGGGGCAGAGAGAGGGGGTGTAGAGAGGGGGTGATAGTGAGGCGGCGAGAGGGCGGGGGACAGAATGGGAGAGAGAGAGGGGAGAGAGAGGGTGGGGAGAGAGAGGGAGAGAGAGTGCGGGGAGAGAGTGTGAGGAGAGACTGTGTGAGTGAGTGGGGGAGTGAGTGGGGAGACAGAGGGGAGAGACAGGAGGCAGAGAGACGGTGCAGATGGAGAGAGTATAGAGGGTGAGGGGGAGAGAGATGAGGAGAGAGAGGGGGAGGGGGGAAGAGAGAGTGGGGAGCGGGATCCAGAGAGAGAGGGGAGAGAGGGGGCAGAGAGAGGGGGCAGAGAGCGGGGGAGAAAGTAAGAGAGTGGAGAGAGAGAGTGAGGGTGAGAGAGGGCGAGAGCGAGGTGCGAGCAAGAGAGACGGGCGAGAGAGGGGGCAAGTGAGAGAGAGAGAGGTGCAAGTGTGTGTGAGTGAGGGGACAGAAATGAGAGAGAGCATCTGAGAGATCGAGAGAGAGAGTGCGATAAGGGGACGAGAGAGAGAAAGAGAGAGAAGGATAGAAAGCGGGGGGAGCGGGATAGGGAGAGATACAGGGCGAGCTAGACAGAGGAACATGAGGGGGATACACGTGAGGGAGAGAGAGCGTCGGGTGAGAGAGAGGGATGAGGTTGAGAGTGAGTGAGAGGGTGAGAGAGAGTGAGTGAGGGGAAGAGAGATAGAGAGAGAAGGTGAGAGAGGGGCTGAGAGAGAGAATGAGAGTGAGATGGTGAGGGATAGAGAGTGAGGGAGTGAGAGAGGGGATAGAGAAAAAGAGACAGAGAGTCAGAGAGAGGGAGATGTCTCGGGGAGGACCAGTACAGCAGAATGAAAGCAGGAGCCTGTCAAGATGGTGGGAATGAAGCCAACAATGTTGCTGTTCCTTGCCCAGCTCTGTATCTATGTCCTGTCTTCCGGATTTGAATACAGAAGACCACTAACCCCTCCCTATGCTGTTTACTGCGAGTGATTTTACCGGCTGCAGGATTTACTGAAGGCTCCAGATCTCCCTCTCCATCTCTCTCTGACTGACTAAGCGTCTTTGATATGGTTATGAACGAGACAGGAGTTAGGAATTCGGCTGATACAGGAACATCCTGATTACCTCCAAAAATGTGCGGGTCAGGTGAATTGGCCATGCTAAATTGCCCGTAGTGTTAGGTTAAAGGGGTAAATGTAGGGGTATGGGTGGGTTGCGCTTCGGCGGGTCGGTGTGGACTTGTTGGGCCGAAGGGCCTGTTTCCACACTGTAAGTAATCTAATCAAAAAAACAAACAAACAGAGACAGAGAAACAGACAGAATGGGAAATTAGACTGATGTAGTGAGGATGGCACTGAGTCCCACAGAGATCTGGAAAACCCCTGTCTCCATCCCTGGCCTGTGTTACTGCATCTCTCTGGAGTGAAGAATGGCATTGGCTCAGGATCTGGAGTATCTGCAACAGTGAGAGACGCTGACAGAGGCAGCAATTAGACCCACACAGTGAGGAATACCATATGGAGAGAGACTGAGTAATATCACCAGAGTGCAGGAAGGCATCAGGATCAAACAATGGCCATGATGAAAGGGGTTTGATTCATGGTGCACGGGGATCTGTACTCACTGACAGTTGAGCTACGAGTGGGACAGGTGATGGCCTCGTGCTATTCTCACCCGACTGTTCATCTAAACTTGAATGCCAGAGTCCAGTATACCCATATAACTGCCTAATATCCTTTCAAGAAGGAAATCTGTTATAGGCAGCGGGTCTGGCCTACATATGAATCCAGACCCAGAGCAACGCGGTTGACTCTCAACTGCCCTCTGAAATGATCCAGCAATGCACTCAGCTCAAGGACAGCTTGGCTAGGAAATACACACTGGCCAGCCAGAGCCAGCAAAATCCCATGAGTGAATTAAACATAACATTGCCGGGACCAGTGTCCTGGCCAATCATCTCGGTAGGCTTATGGACAGGAATTTAAACTGACAAAGAGGATGCAGTGCCAGGGTTCAGGTGAAAGGAGCTTTCCAAATCCAAAGAGAAGGTGGCGATGTCGCTGAAGACAAGCAGAAAGGAACAGGAAGAGACAGAGTTTAACTGAAACTGTACATCAGTGAATTGGACTGTGAGAAGAAATTGTGGAAAGAGTCAATCTTAATGTTCTTTTTTTGTACTGGATCATGTCTCTGCAATAAGGTGGATGGACTGTGGCACAGAGATAAATGAGATTTAGTGGTGAAACGGTGAACAAAAGATGGAACATGAATATTCTATTGCACCCCTTCTTGAGGTGTCTCAGGGAGTGTAGGATGGGTAACCCTGACAGTAATGGGGAACAAAGGCAGTACAGAGAAAGCATTTGGCCTCAGATGATGAAGCTGACTCAGTCTGAATGCAGATTCTGGGCAACACGTGTCATAAACACAAGCAGGAGAACAGTTTTGAGGCTGCCGACCAGCATTTCATTGCTCAACACTGTTACTCATTCCAATAAATTCCTGTGTAATGCAAAGGCAATGTGATAATTTTGGGAGACTTCAGTCTTTGTATAATCTGGGACAGTCACATTGGCAAAAGTGACATTCTCCGAATTCCTCTTTGAATGTTTGTGTCAGTGTTTCTTTGAACAACACATTGTGGAAATGGCCAGGGATGTGACTATCTCAGATCGTCCATTGGGTGATGATGCTGAGTGAAGGAGTAATGTCACACTGTGATATCCTCTGGGAAATTGTAGTGTAGTGGAATTCAGCGAGATGATGGATTTTTAAAATGACCATAAAGCACACCCTACAATCAGAACCAAAGCCATTGACATGTGTTTGAGGGGAGAACTGACCAAGGTAAACAGGGGAAACAGTGAAGTGTATGGCTGGAAATGGACAGTACGAAACATTTACAGTCATAGAGATGTACAACACAGAAACAGGATCTTCGGTGTCCGACTCGTACACGCCACCCACATAACCGAACATAATCTCGTCACATTTGCCAACACTTGGCCCAAATCCCTTTCAACCCTTCCTGTTCGTATACCAATCCAGATACCTGTAAAATTGACAGGCCGACGAGGGGAGAGGCCATTCTAAATTGGTGCTCACAAACGAGCCGGGGCAGGTATCAGATCTTGTGGTGGGGGAGCATTTTGGTGATAGTGACCACAACTGCCTCACATTCTACACAGCTATGGAGAAGGAGAGGATTAGGAAAAATGGGAGGATATTTAATTGGGGAAGAGGAAACTATGATGTGATTAGACATGATTTAGGAAGCATGGATTGGGAGCAATTGTTCCATGGTAAAGGCACTCTAGACACGTGGAGACTGTTTAAGGAACAGTTGTTGCAAGTGATGAATAAATATGTCTCTCTGAGACAGGCAAGAAGTGGCAAGATAAAGGAACCATGGATGTCGAGAGCGGAGGAGCTTCTCGTCAAAGGGAAGAAGGTAGCTTACATAAGGTGGGGTAAGCTAGGATCAAGCTCAGCTCTACAGGATTACAGGCAGGCGAGGAAGGAGCTTAAAAATGGACTGAGGAGAGCCAGGAGAGGGGGCGAGAAAGGTTTGGCAGAACGGATTAGGGAGAACACAAAGGCATTTTACACTTTTGTGAGGAATAAGAGAATGTTCAAAGAAAGTGTAGGGCTGATCAGGGATAGCATAGGGAATTTGTGTGCGGAGACTGAGGAGGTAGAGGAAGCCCTAAATGAGTTTTTTTTTGCTTCTGTCTTTGCCAAAGAAACGAACTTAGTAGTGAATGAAACCTTTGAAGGCAGGTGTGCATGCTGAAATAGATAGAGATAGAGGAAGCTGATGTGCTGAAAATTTTGTCAAACATTAAGATTGACAAGTCGCCAGGACTGGACCGGATTTGTCCTCGGCTGCTTTGGGAAGCGAGAAATGTGATTGCTTCACCACTCGCGAAGATCTTTTCATCCTCGCTCTCCACTGGAGTCGTACCTGAGGACTGGAGGGAGGCAAATGTAATTCCTCTCTTCAAGAAATGAAATCGGGAAATCCCCGGCAATTACAGACAAGTCAATCTCACGTCTGTCGTCTGCAAGGTGTTAGAAAGGATTCTGAGGGATAGGATTTATGACCATCTGGAAGAGCATGACTTGATTACATTCAGTCAACACGGCTTTGTGAGGGGCAGGTCATGCCTCACAAATCTTATCGAGTTCTTTGAGGATGTGACTAGAAAAGTTGATGAGGGTCGAGCTGTGGATGTGGTGTATATGGACTTCAGCAAGGCGTTTGATAAGGTTCCCCATGGTAGGCTTATTCAGAAGGTCAGGAGGAATGGGATTCAGGGGAACATTGCTGTCTGGATACAGAATTGGCTGGCCAACAGAAGACAGCGAGTGGTAGTAGAAGGAAAATATTCTGCCCAGAAGTCTGTGGTGAGTGGTGTTCCACAGGGAACACCACTCCTTGAGCCTCTATTGTTTGTAATTTTTATTAATGACTTGGATGAGGGGATTCAAGGATATGTCAGCAAGTTTGCAGATGACACATAGGCTGGAGGTGTCGTTGACAGTATAGAGGGCTGTTGTAGGCTGCAGCGGGACATTGACAGGATGCAGGGATGGGCTGAGAGGTGGCAGATGGCGTTCAACCTGGATAAATGCAAGGTGTTGCATTTTGGAAGGTCGGATTTGAAAGCTCAGTACAGGATTAAGGATAGGATTCTTCGTAGTGTGGAGGAACAGAGGGATCTTGGGGTGCAGCCACATAGATCCCTTAAAATGGCCACCCAAGTGGACAGGGTTGTTAAGAAAGCATATGGTGTTTTGGCTTTCATTCACAGGGGGGTTGAGTTTAAGAGTCGTGAGATCTTGTTGCAGCTTTATAAAACGTTGGTTAGACCGCACTTGGAGTACTGCGTTCAGTTCTGGTCGCCCTATTATAAGAAAGATGTGGAAGCTTTGGAGAGGGTTCAGAGGAGGTTTACCAGGATGCTGCCTGGACTGGAAGGCTTATCTTATGAGGAGAAGTTGACTGAGCTCGGACTTTGTTCATGGAGAAAAGGAGGAGAAGAGGGGACCTAATTGAGGTATACAAGATAATGAGAGGCATAGATAGAGTCGATAGCCAGAGACTATTTCCCAGGCCAGAAATTACTAACACGAGGGGTTGTAGTTTTAAGCTGGTTGGAGGAAAGTAGAGAGGGGATGTCAGAGGCGGGTTCTTTATGCAGAGTTGTGAGAACATGGAGTGCGTTGCCAGCAGCAGTTGTGGAGGCAGGGTCATTGGGGACATGTAAGAGACTCCTGGACATGCATATGGTCACAGACATTTGAGGGTGCATACATGAGGATCAGTGGTCTGCACAACATCGTGGGCTGAAGGGCCTGTTCTGTGCTGTACTGTTCTATGTTCTATGTTCTATATAATCCAACTCCCTCTCTCTCTGTAAATTCCTCCAATCCCAATCCCCTTTGTCCCACTGTCATTCTTGACAAGATTTAACTCTGTTTAACTCTAACATCCTAGAGCCCCTGTAAACCTTCCTATCTCTGTAACCTCTATCCATCTGTTCAAAGCCTCATTACTGAGGAATGACTCCCTTCATTCGACATAAGGCAGATGGAATGACAGTAAACAGATATGATGGAACCGTCATTCAGGCGATGTAGCTGCAGAATGACCATCGCTGTGATGGGAATATTGAAGGGTTGTTGGTTTCTGTGCAGGCTAGGCAAAAAAGGCAACAAGCTGTGAAGAAAGGATGAGGTTAATGAGATAGCCACGTGGAACTGAAGATCAAAATTTGGAATCTATTTGGGTGGAGCTAAGAATAAGCAAGCAGCAGTAACCGTTAGCAGGAATTCTTTTATAGGCACCAGACAGTAATGGTAATGTCAATATGGTTACAGTCAGGACACTGAATGTACTTGTAGCAAGGGCAGTACAGCAACTGTTTGTGAAAGTGGTCTCCATCCCGACTGGATAACTAATGAGTATCAGGGCTGTAATGGATGGAATCCTGGATTGTATACGATATGGTTTTCTATAACATCACATCAAGGAGCCATTAACAAAATTGTCTATTGTAGATCAAATGCTGTGTAATAATATATATCTAAAAATCCCAATCTAAAGTAGTTTTGTGAGCGGAGACCCACAATGTTATAATGTAGATACTCAGTTTGAGGTATGGCCTTGAGATGTAGAAGCAGAATGAGGCCATTTGGCCCCTTATGGATGCTCTGACCTACAATCAGATCATGGCTGACCTGATGATCTTTAACTCTTCTTTTCTGCCTTTTCCAAAAACCTTTGTTTCTTTGATTGATTAAAACCTGACCATCTCTGGTGTAAATATTCTTAATGACCCAGCCTCGACAGCCCCCTGCAGTCAGGAATTCCCACAGAGTCACTATCCTCTGAGTGAAGACATTCCTCATCAGCTCCATCTTAAATGGGTGAGCCTTTGCTGGGATTTTATGCCCTCTGGTTACAGATTCTCACACAATTTATATGAAAGGAAGTGACAAAGGTAATTATTGCAGATGACATGAAAATTGGTGTAGTCGGGATTAATAAGCAAGGTGATCCAAGGTTGCAGGAGGTTACAGGTCAGTCGGAAAGATATGCACAGAAATGTCAAATTGAGTTTAATCTGGACAAGTGTGACATGACGGAGTTTCGGATGTCAAATTCAAGAAGAAAGTTAGGATACTGAGGGGCATTGATTTACAGAGGGATCTTGGTGCAAGTCAGTAACTCCCTGAAAATGGCAACAGAAGTGCTTCAGATGGGAAAGAAAGCAAATGGAACCCTGGCCTTCATCGGTCACAACGTTGGGTATAGTGGTTTGCATCTGATGTTGTAATTGTATAAAACGTTTGTTTGTTCACATTTGGAGTACTATGTGCAGTTCTCATCTCCACACAATAGGAAGGATGGGAGGCTTTGGAGAGGGTGCAAAAGGGGTTTATCAGCACGTTGCCTGTGTTAGGTTTTTTAAGGGTGTGTTAAGTGTAAGAGGGAAATAAATGATGTTGGATTGCTTTGCGAGAGTATCAGAGGCTAAGAGGCGACCAGGTACAGGAATATAACATTCAGAGAGGAACAGATAATGTGGATAATCGGAATCTCTTTTCCAATATGTAAGTTTGAAATACTAGAACACATAGGTTTAAGGTGAGAAAGGGGAAGTTTAAACGAGATGTGTGAGGCATGTTATTTTTTAAACATAGAGAGTGGTCGTTTCTGAGGGAGGTCGGAGAAGCAGAAAGTTTTGAAATTGCATTTAGACAGAAACGAGAACAGGCAGGGAATAGAGAGATATGGACCATGTGCAGGCAGAAGGGATGAGTTGAGAATAGCATCATGGTAAGCACAGCTATGATGGGCTGAAGGACCTGTTGCTGTTCTGTACTGTTCTGTTTTCTAACTTCCCAGCATCTACCCTGTCAAAGCCCCTCAGAATCTTGGATGTTACTTTCCATTTCTCTCAGTTTTCTAAACTTCAGTGGGTTCAACCTCAATCTCCTCCACCTCTTCTTATTAGAAAATTCATCCATTCCGGCAGTCAGCCGAGTGACCCTTCTCTGTCCTACCTCCATTGCAAGAATATCGTTCGTTCTGGCACTCACACTGTTCATAATATTCTAGGTGTGGTCTGACTCGTATCTTGTATAGTTTTTCCAAGACCTCCCTATACTTAGACTCCATTCCCTTTGTAATAAATGCCAGCATTTGATTTGTCTTCTCGCTTACCTGCTGACCCTGTAAGCTGCCTTTTTCAGATTGATGAACAAAAACTCCCATAACCCTTTCTGCTGTCATTCTGAAACCAAACACTGTTAGCCTGACAGTAAATCAGAAGTATACTGAAATTGTTAGAAAGGACATGTCAATATACAAAAACCGGCCACTTAGGAATACATTTTCTAAAAGAGAATTTGTTTTTCAGCCTGTTGGATTTTATTTATTGGTGTGAATATAAATGGCAGAATTGTAATGGTGTAGGAGTGTGTGGTGGTACGGGGGATGTGATGTATTTGAATTATCAGAAGTCTTTACCCAAGTTTCAATAAGGGCGAAAGAGTAACTTGTTAGAGAATAGGGGCCCTTAAAGATCAATAAGGTTCAAGGATTCACTCTTCAAGGAGGTGGCCAAGAGATAGATGAAGGCAGAGCAGTGAAGCTTTTGTCCACATGGACAGCGAAGCTTTTAACAAGGTTGCAAGGGATGTAGAACATCTAGTGAAGAGGAAGATGAAAGCTTATTTAAGGGTGAGGAAGCAAGGGTCAGACAGGTTTCTGGAGGGTAACATGGAACAGCACGACGGCCCAGTGGTTAGCACTGCTACCTCATAGCACCACGACTCCATTTAGGTTCCAACCTCAGGCGACTGTCTGTGTGGAGTTTGCACATTCTCCCCGTGTCAGCGTGGGTTTCCTCCAGGTACTCCAGTTTCCCCTCAAAGCCCAAGGATGTGCATGTCAGGTGACTCAGCCATGCTAAATTACCCATAGTATTCACGGATGTGTAGATTTGGTGCATTGGTCAGGGCAAATGGAGAGAATTAGGTTGGGGGGAGTGGTTCTGGTCGGGGTACAGTTTGGAGGGTTGAAATGGAGGTGTTGGCCCAAATGGCCTGTTTCCACACTGTAGGGATTCTTTGAAGGTACCAGGAAGGAACTGAGGAATGGCTTTAGGACAGCTAGAAGGGGGCATGAAAAAGCTTTGTTGGGAAGGATTAAGGGAAACCGTAAGGTATTCTCCACTTATGTGAGGAACAAGGGCATGGCCAGAGTGAGGGTAGGGCCGATCAGGGATAGTGGAGGCAACTTGTGCCTGAAGTCGGAGGAGGTAGGGGAGGTCCTTAATGCATACTGTGCTTCAGCATTCACTACTGATAGGGACCTTGTAATTGGTGAGGACAGCGTGAAACCGGCTGATATATGTGAACAGGTTGATGTTAAGAATGAGGATGTGCTGCGTATTGTGTAAAACATAAGGATAGGTAAGTCTATTGGACCAGAAAGGATGTGCCCAAAATTATTACACGAAGTGAGGGAAGAGATTGCTGTGCACTTGGCGATGACCTTTACGCCCTCACTGTCCACTGGAGTTGTACCAGATGGTTGGAGGACGGCAAATGTTATTCCCTTGTTCAGGAAAGGGAATACGGATAATGCTGGAAATTTCAAATCTGGCAGTCTTATGTCTGTGGTGTGCAGAATATTGTAGAGGACTCCGTGACAGGATTTATAATTCCTTGGAAAACATTGTTTGATTTGAGATTGTCAGCATGGCTTTGTAAGGGGCAGGTCATGCCTTCCAAATCTTATTCAGTCCTTTGATGATGTGACAAATGAATTTCATGGCTCATTCAGAAAGCACGGAGACATGGGATACAGGGAAACCTATCTGTCTAGATACAGAATTCCTGGCCCAAAGAACACCGAGGGTGATGATAGATGGAAAGCATTCATCCTGGAGCACAGTGACCAAAGGTTTTCTGCAGGAAGAGGTTACAGGACTTCTACACTTTGTGGTTTTATAAATGACTTGGATGTGAGTGGGAGAGTGGGTTAGTAAGTTTGGCAATTACACGAAGATTGATGGAGTGGTTAATAGTGTGGAAGGCTGTTGAAGGTTGCAACGGGGCAATGACAGGATGCAGAGCTGGGCTGAGAAGTGGCAGATGGAGTTCAATCTGGAAAAGTAATAAGTCATTCATTTTGGAAGACTGAATTTGAATCCATAATGCACGGTTAAAGGTAGGATCCTTGGCAGTGTGGAGGAACAGAGGGATCTTGGGTTCCAAGTCCATAGATCCCTCAATGTTGCCACCCAAACTGATAGGCTTGTTAAGAAGGAATATATTGTGCTGGATTTCATTAGTTGGGGGATTGAGTTTTAAAGCCGTGAAGTTATGATGCAGCTCTATAGAGCCCTGGTAAGATCCCACTTGGAATATTGTGTTCAGTTCTGGTCCCCTCATTACAGGATGGATGTGGAAGCTTTAGAGAGGGTAAAGAGCAGATTTACCAGGATACTGCCTGGACTGGAGAGCATGTCATATGAAGAAAGCTTGAGGGAGCTAAGGCTTTTCTCATTAGAGTGAAGAAGGGTGAGGGGTGACTTGGTAGACGTGAACATGATGATGAGAGGCACAGAGAGAGTTAATAGTGAGAGACATTTTTTACCCTGACAAAAATAGCTATTACAAGGGGTGTAATTTTCAGGTGATTCGCGGATGGGTAAGGGGAGATTTCAGAAGTAGGTTAATTACATACAGAGTGGTGGGTGAGTGGAATGCACTGCCAGCGGTGGCAGTAAAATTGGATGCAATCGGGGCATTTAATACACTTCTGGATAGGCACATGGATGATAATAAAATGAATGGAATGGAGATTAGATTGATCAGACAGTCGGATAAAAGGTTGGCATGGCATCATGGCCTAAGCGTCTTGTGCTGTACTGTTCTGTGTTCTGAACCTGTATGGTAAACTGGATAATAAGCTCAGATCAATGTAAAAGGATATGGTATTCAGGAGGAGCTAGTCAACTGGGTACAAAATAGGCTTGATGGTAGGAGGCCGAGGGTGATATGGGACATGTTGTTTTTCTGACTGGAGGCATGTGACCAGCGGTGTAGTGAGCCCACTGTTGTTTGTCATTTGGTTAAATGGTTTGGTTGGGAATATTGGTTTCGTTGTAAGTAAGTTTTTTGTGTGGCACTGAAATTGGCGTTAAAGTGGGCAGTGAAAAAAGTTATTTGTGGTTCGACAGAATGAACAGTACTGCTGGGATAGTGAGCTGAAGAATAGCAGATAGAGTTTTAATTAGATAAATGTGAAGTGTTCCATTTTAGTGAAACAAACCAGGGTGGGACTTGTACAGTTAGTGTTTGGGCCCTGGATAGTGTTATCAGTCAGAGACCCAGGGATGCAGGTACACAGTTCTTTGAATGTGGTGTCACAGGTAGACAGGCTGGTGAAGCAGGCGTTTGGGATGGTTCCCTTCATTGGTCAGAGCATTGAAAGTAGGAGAAGGATGTCATGTTGTGGCTGTACAAGACATTGGCGAGGCCACCATGAAACCATTGTTGATCAGTAGGATGAACTCATCTACTTCACTTGCCTCCTTTATCGAAGGACATCTGACACTCTAATATGGTCTGCTCTACACGTGACTCCAGACTCACAGCAATATAGCTGACTCTGTGCTATACTGTCGGCAATTAGCAGTGGGGGCAAAGATTGATGGTCCAATCAGTGGCATCCTCATCCCATGAATGAATAAATAATAATACATATTTCCCTCCCTACCTCTGCATACCCCTCCAGCTGCAACAATCCGTACTGGCTTTGTAACATCGTTCACGCCCTGACCCCTCTCTGTAACACTCTCACAACCTCCAGCACCTTCAATTCTCCCTGTTCCTATCGTTTCAATATGCCCTGACAATGTTTCTCCTTCACAATGCCCTTCCCCTGCTAGCAGATCCATTGCAATCCCTTTTAAACTTACTCCTAAAACACTCTCTCACTTCAGGATTTTTAGTACTTTGTGGTGATCTTCTCAGCCTCATAATCTAGTATAATCCCTTTTGACCTGAGTGAGGGACCAGTGGGGATTTCTTGTTGAAGTTATGACTATTTCAATGGAATGTCCTTTATTTTAATGATTTACACTGTTCCTTCAAATGTTTTCCACTGTCCATTTACAGTCACATATTTCAGTCTGTTTAGCATGTTTGCCTTGGTCAATTCTCCTTTCCATCTCATGTAATTGGCTGTTTTTGTTTCTAGGTGTAGCTTGTCCTTTCTGTGATTCACTTTAAAACTGTAAATTTCTTTTAAACTGCTCTTTCTCACAATTTCCCAGAGGATCTCTCCAGGTGACATTACTCATTCACTAAGTTTCATCACACAACGGTCGCTCTGAGATAGTTACATCCCTAGCCAGTTGCACAATGTGTTATTCAAAGAAACACTGAAAAAAATTCTGTGAACTCTTCTTCCAATATCGCTTTTGACAGTGTGAATGTCCCAGATTTTGGGAATATTGAAGTTTCACAAAATTATCACAATGCTTTTATTAAAAATTCTAATTGATTCCTGTTTATTGCAGTGATGAGCAAGGAAATGCTGTTCAATGGCTAAAACTGTTCTGCTGCTTGTGTCCTTGGCAAGTAGTAGCCAGAATTTACATTCAGACTGACTCTACTTCATGATCTGATGCCAAGTGCTTTCTCTGTAATGCCTTTGTTATCCATTATTGTTAGCGTTGCCCATTTTGCCTGAATTTCCACAAGGTTGTGAAATATTGAATATTTATGTTCCACCTTTTGTTCGCCCTGGAACCATGTCTCACTGCTGTCTGAATTTCTTTTTTCTCTGTGTCACAAATCCAACTACCCGATTGCAGAGACTTTATCCATTCCAAACAAAACATAACTTACTCTTTCCCACAATTTCCTGTCACAAACCGATTCACTGATGTACAGTTTTAACTGAACCTTTTCCCATCCTGTTCCTTTCTGCTTGTCTTCAGACACATTCCCATGCTGTTCCGATGCTTCACCTTTTCTATTTGGATTTGGAAAGCTCCTTTCACCTGCACCCTGTCCCTACATCCTCTGTCTGTTTACAGCCCTGTCCATGAACCTAGCGACGTGATTGGCCAGGACACTGGTCCCATCATGGTTCCAGTGGGGCCCAGGGCAACGGGATTGTTTCACTCATGATGCATGATGCTGGATAGTTTAAATGCCTCTGAGGACGTTACGCCTACCCACCCCAACCCTACTCCCTTCGGCGATTGAGAGAGATAGAGAAGTCCAGGTTTTGAATAAACTCTCCCCACACTAATACAATGCAGTTGGTGTGTGATCCTGCACTAAATGTCATATAATCCACCACCCGACAGCAGCCACAATACCTTCATTTGAAAACAATCAACTATTTCCACCAGCTTCTGAACTTCATGAAGAGCATGAATCCATATTGTCAGCGATACAAGGTGCCCCCTTAAGGTTTAGACCATAAGACTACAGGACATAGGAGCAGAAATCAGGCCAGTTTGCCCATCGAGTCTCATCCGCTATTCAATCATCGCGGATACGTTTCTCAAACCCATTCTCCAACCTTCTCCCCGTAACCATAGATCCCCTGGATAATCAAAAGACTATCTCCGTCTCAAATATACTCAATGACCTGCTCCCACAGCCTTCTCTGGCAATATATTGCCAAGATTCACCATTCCCTGGTTAAAGAAGTCTCCTTATCAACGTTCTAAAAGGCGTTCCTTTTAAGCTAAGGCTGTGTCCTTTCATCCTACTCTCAATGGAAACCAATGGAAAAATCTTATGAACATCCACTCTGTTCAGATCATTCAGTATTCTGTATGTTTCAATTACATTTCCTCTCTTCCTTCTAAACTTTATCAAGTATAGATCCAAAGACTCAAACATTCCTCATACAATAAACTTTTTACTCCTATGGCTATTCCCGTGAACATCTTCTGAACACACAACAGGGACATATGGGGCTCAACAGTGCGCGAAATACTACAAATGTAGTCTGACCAAAGCTATATACAGCCTGTTCTTATATTCAATCTCTCTCGTAATACATTGCAACGTTGTGGACGGCACGGTGGCACAGTGGCACAGTTTGTTTTAGCACGGCTGCCTCACAGCGCCAGAGACCCGGGTTCAATTCCCGCCTCAGGCGACTGACTGTTGGAGTTTGCACATTCTCCCCGTGTCTGCGTGAGTTTCCTCGGGATGCTCCGGTTTCCTCCCACAGTCCAAAAAAGTGCAGGTTAGGTGGATTGGCCATGCTAAATTTCCCGTAGTGTTAGGTGAAAGGGTAAATGTAGGAGAGCGGGTCTGGGTGGGTTGCGTTTCGGCGGGTCGGTGTGAACTTGTTGGTCCGAAGGGCCTGTTTCAACACTGTAAGTAATCTAATCTAAATGCCATCAATAATAACTGCAATTACCCTCCGAACTACTACCTCAACCTGCAAGCTTCCCTTAAGAAAACCCTGCACTATAACTCCCAAATCCCTTTGCATTTCTGAATTTTCTCCCCATTTAGAAAATAGTACATGCCTCTATTCTTCATGCCAAAGAGCATGACCTCATACTTTCAGACGTTGGAATACATCTTCCAACCCTTTTACCTGGCCAATTCCTCTTCAGCCTCTCCGCCTCCTCTCTCCGACCTGACCCTCTATGTATCTTTGTTTCGTCTGCAAACTTAGCTGGAGTGCCCGCAGTTCCATCATCTAGATTGTTAACGTATAAGGAAAGTAGTTATGGTACCAACACTGTGCCTTGCAGACCACTACTTGTCACCTGCTGCCATCCTGAGAAGGACCACTTTATCCCCACTCTCTGCTTTCTGTCAGACGGACAATCTTCTGTTCATGCCTCAACCATGCCTCG
The DNA here is from genome assembly GCF_037043375.1 of Chiloscyllium plagiosum. NCBI lineage: Eukaryota > Metazoa > Chordata > Chondrichthyes > Orectolobiformes > Hemiscylliidae > Chiloscyllium > Chiloscyllium plagiosum. Next base: position 76,802,337 of record NW_028270180.1, on the reverse strand, counting down.
CACACCATGGACCCTTATCATACTCAATAATCTCCTGTGTGACACCTTGCCAAAGGCCTTCTTGACGTACAGGTGGATAACATCATTGGCTGTACTTGATCGATCCTGCTCATTTATTCATCAAAGATTTCCAACAAATTTGTCAGGCAAGACCTTGCCTTGATGGAACCATGCTGACTTTGCCCTATTTTACCAAACACTTCCAAGTATTCAGAAATCTCATCCTTCACAAGGGATTCCAGGATCTTACCCACGACAAAGGTTAAGTATTTTTTGTCTTATCTTCCTTACTCCCTGGATAATAACAGATGTCACGCCAGTGGGTTTCCAATGGTCTGGAATCGATCCTTTCTCGAGCGATTCCTGAAAACTCACCGCCATCGCTTCAACTAAGTCTTCAGCTATCTTTCTTATAACACAGAGATTTAATCCCTCTGGTTCAGGTTATTTAACCAACTTTAAGCCATTCAACATTTCCTAGCATGTTCTCCATGGTGGTGGTCACCACACTCAGTTCTCGCCCCTCACTCTCCTGAATATTTTGAGACATTATTCGTGTCTTCCATCATGAAACTGATGCAAAGTAATTATCCAAATCCCACGCCATTTTCTTTGACCCCACTACTATCTCTCTAGTGTCATTTTCCAGCAATCCAATGCCCTCTTTTGCCTCTCTTTTGTACTTTATACATCGAAAGAAACTCTTGCAGGCTTCCTTTATATTTCTGGCCAGCGTTACCCCCATATTTAATAATCTCCCTCCTTATTTTATTTTGTTTAAATACTGTTTTGTCTTTGTAAGTTTCCCAACTCTCTGGTTTCCACTGCACGTTGCCACATTGTATCCTGTCGCTTTTGCTTTACTGCTATACCTGACTTCCCTCGTCAGTCACGGTTACCTCATTCTCCGTGTACCATGCCTCTTTTTACTCGGGGTAAATCTCTGCTGCATCCTGAATTACTCCAAAACTCTACTGCCATTGCTGCTCCACTGTCTTTCCTGCTGGGCCCTTCTACCAGTTAATTCTATCCAGCTCCTCTCTCATGCCTCTTAATTGCCTTTATTCAGCTTTAGTACCATCACCACTGATTCTGACTTTGCCATCTGAAATTGCAGAGTAAATTCAATCATATTATGATCACTGCCTCCTATGATTTCCTTCACCTTAAGCTCCCTTATCTAGTCTGCCTGTACAAGCTGCTCCAAAAAAGCAACTCAGCGACATTCCACAAATTCCTTTTCCTGCAAACCACTACCAACCTGAATTCCCAGCGCACCTCCGTAATGTAATCCTACATGATCACTGTCACTTTGTATTTCCTGCACGCCTTTCTAGCTCCTGGTATATCTTGCACCCCAGCTCCTGACTAGTGTTTGGAGGCCTGAACAGAACTCCTTCTACATTTTTTAACCTTTTTGATTCCTCAATTCTACTGACACAGACTCTACACCATTTGACCTTACTTCATTTCTTATTATTGATTTAATGTCATTTCTTCCTAATAAGACAATGCTATCCCCTCGATCCAACTGCCTATCTTTTTGATAGGATGCATATCCTTTGTGGGCAGCATGGTGGCACAGTGGTTAGCACTGCTGCCTCACACCACCAGAAACCCGGGTTCAATTCCCACCTCAGGTGACTGACTGTGTGGAGTTTGCACATTCTCCCCGTGTCTGCGTGAGTTTCCACCGGGTGCTCCGGTTTCCTCCCACAGTCCAAAGATGTGCAGGTCAGGTGAATTGGCCATGCTAAATTGTCTGTAGTGTTAGGTTAGGGGTATGGGTAGGTTACACTTCGGCGGGTTGGTGTGGACTTGTTGGGCCGAAGGGCCTGTTTCCACACTGTACAGTAATCTAATCTAATATTCAGCTCCCAATCCTGATCCTCTTGCAGTGATGTCTCCGTGATGGCAACCTGCCAATTTGTGCATGTGTCACAAGCTTATTTACCTTATTCCTTATACTGCATGCATTCCGATACAACAATTCAGCCCTGTAATAACCATCCCTCTTCTCATTGTTATTTGTTTGTTCTGTGTGTTTGAAGTTTGATTGCTAACACTTTCCATACTCTCTGCGTCTGTGCTGGAGATTTGAATAACTTAGAGCCATAGAGTCATAGAGATGTACAGCATGGAAACAGACCCTTCGGGCCAACCCGTCCATGTCGACCGGATATCCCAACCCAATCTAGTCCCACCTGCCAGCACCGGGACCATATCCCTCCAATCTCTTCCTATTCATATACCCATCCAAATGCCTCTTAAATGTTGCAATTGTACCAGCCTCCACCACATCCTCTAGCAGCTCATTCCATATACGTGCCACCCTCAGCGTGAAAAAGTTGCCCTTAGGTCTCTTTTATATCTTTCCCCTCTCACCCTAAAAATATGACCTCTAGTTCTGGACTCCCCGACACCAGTGAAAAGACTTTGTCCATTTATCCTATCCATACCCCTCATAATTTTGTAAACCTCTATAACGTCACCTCTCAGCCTCCAACACTCCAGGGAACACAGCTCCAGCCTGTTCAGCATCTCCCTATAGCTCAAATCCTCCAACCCTGGCAACATCCTTGTAAATCTTTTCTGAAACCTTTCAAGTTTCACAACATCTTTCCGATAGGAAGGAGACCAGAATTGCACGCAATATTCCAACAGTGCGATTTGCCAGGACTCTGGTCCCAACACAATTTAGATGAAGACCGTCCGATCAGAACAGTGCCCTCTTTCGCCAGTACTGGCGTCAATGTCCCATGATACAAACCCACTTCTCCCACACCAAACTTTGAGCCACGCATTTTCCAGCTGACCCTGTGCTAATTTCGCTCCGAGCTGTTCATATCCCTTAGCAGGACCTCTGCCCTAGTTTTATCTCTGTCGCTGGTACCAACACAGACTACGACCAATGGATCTTTACCCTCCCACTCCACGTTCTGCAGCCCAGATGCGATATCCCTTATCCAAACACCAGTAAGTAACGCAACTTCCAGGACTCTCAATCCAGACCACAGAGAATAACGTCTATACCGCTAACTATACTATCCCCAATTACAATAACATCTCTCTTCTCTTGCCCCCTTGAAAGCTTCCCTCAAGTCGGTACTGTGGCAATCAGCTCATCCTCCCTGCAGTCTCCATTCCCATCCACACAGGGAACAAAACTCTTGAACCTGTTAGACACGGACAAGCGCTGAGGCTCCTGCAACTCTACCTCCTGGATCCCTCTATCAGCCTCATTCATAACCATACCCTTCGCTTTCTTACCACTGACTGAATTTGAGTCAGTTGATCTAAGGAGTGTAACTGTCTCCTGAATCACAGAATCCAGAGAACTTTCCCCCTCCCTGATGCCTTGCAATGTTTGAAGCTTAAACTCCAGATTTTTTTTTATTTCAAAAATATACTTTGTTCATAAAATAATTTGATGGTCTGTACAGTTGGTCATGCCATACATATGTAAACATGTACATACAGAGATCAAACCTTATCATTTTTATACAGGTCTGTACATTTTTTGATCATATGCCCATATAATTAGCTGAGGCGTCAGCAGAGCCAAAATAACTGCATGGGCCCCCTGTGCTTCGTTAGGCAGGCAGACTTTCCACAGTGGTCTTTCCCCACCGAGCCTTGGCGGCAGCTGCCCCAAGCTTCAGCGCGTCCCTCAACACGTAGTCTTGGACCATGGAATGTGCCAGTCTGCAACACTCCGTCGGGGTCAACTCCTTCAGCTCGAAGATCAGCAGGTTTCGGACCACCCAGAGAGCGTCCTTCACCGAATTGATGATCCTCCAGGCACAGTTGATATTCGTCTCGGTGTGCGTCCAGGGGAACAGACCGTAGAGCACGGAGTCCCGCGTCACGGCGCTGCTCGGGATGAACCTCGACAAACACCACTGCATTCCTCTCCAGACTTCCTCTGCATAGGCACATTCCAGAAAGAGGTGTGTGACAGTCTCGTCTCCCCCGCAGCCGCTTCGAGGGCAGCGTAAGGTGCGGCTGAGAGTCCCGGCGTGCATAAAGGATCTCACAGGCAGAGCCTTTCTCACCACCAGCCAAGCCATGTCTTGGTGCTTGTTGGAAAGTTCTGGCAATGAGGCATTCTGCCAAATGGCTTTGACAGTCTGCTCAGGGAACCGCTCGATAGGATCCGCCCTCTCCTTTTCCCGAAGGGTCTCAAGGACACTACGTGCTGACCACTTCCTGATGGACTTGTGGTCAAAGGTGTTTTTCTTCATGAATTTCTTCACGAAGGACAGGTGATACGGAACGGTCCAACGACTCGGAGCGTTCCGCGGCAGCGAGGCCAGGCCCATCCTTCGCAACACCGGGGACAGGTAGAACCTCAGTACGCAGTGACACTTGGTGTTTGCGTACCGGGATTCCACGCACAGCTTGATGCAGCCACACATAAAGGTGGCCATCAGGGTGATGGTGGCATTGTGTGTATTTTTTCCCCCTTTGCCCAGATCTTTATACAGTGAGTCCCTTCGGACCCGGTCCATCTTTGACCTCCATATAAACTGGAAGATGGCCCGGGTGACTGCAGCGGCACAGGTTCCGGGGATAGGCCAGACCTGTGCAACGAATAACAGCAATGACAGTGCCTCACACCTGATGACCAGGTTTTTTCCCGCGATGGAGAGCGACTGTTGCTTCCATCTGCCCAGTTTCTGCCTCACTTTGCTGATACGCTCCTCCCAAGACTTGGCACATGCCCCAGCCCCTCCGAACCAAATACCCAGCACCTTCAGGTGGTCGGTCCTGACGGTGAAGGGGATCGAGGATTGGTCGGCCCAGTTCCCGAAGAGCATGGCCTCGCTCTTGCCTCGGTTTACCTTGGCCCCCGAGGCCCGTTCGAACTGGTCACAAATGTACATAAGTCTGCGCACGGACAGCGGATCTGAGCAGAAAACGGCAAATTCATCCATGTACAGGGAGGCCTTAACCTGCAGGCCCCCGCTGCCAGGAATAGTCACCCCTCTCAGGCTCGCATCCTTCCTGATGGATTCGGCAAATGGCTCTATGCAGCACACAAACAAGGCAGGAGAGAGGAGGCAGCCCTGCCTGACTCCAGATCTGACTGGGAAGCTATCTGATTCCACCCGTTGATTGAGACTGCACTGGCAATTTTGGTGTAGAGCAGTCTGATCCAATTGCAGATTCCCTCCCCAAAGCCCATTTTGGAGAGAACATCTCTCATATACGTGTGTGATATCCTGTCAAAGGCTTTCTCCTGGTCCAGGCTGATCAGGCAGGTGTCCAACCCTCTGTCCTGCACGTAGGCGATCGTATCCCTGAGGAGTGCGAGACTCTCAGCGATCTTCCTGCCCGGCACAGCACAGGTTTGGTCAGGGTGAATCACCGACCCTAGAGCAGACCTGACCCGGTTTGCGATTACCTTTGACAGAATTTTGTATTCTGCATTCAACAGTGAGATTGGTCTCCAATTTTTGAGTTCCTCCCTCTCCCCCTCCCCCTTCCGCTTGTAGACGAGGGTGAGGCCTTTCCTCATGGATTCACTCTAGAATCCTCATGGATTCACTTAAACTCCAGATTTTGTTTTATTTCAAAATATATACTTTATTCACAAAATAATTTGATGGTCTGTACGATTGGTCATGCCATACATATGCAAACATGTACAAACAGAGATCAAAACTTATCATTTTTATACAGGTCTGTACATTTTTTGATCATATGTCCATGTAATTAGCTGAGGCGTCAGCAGAGCCCAAATGACTGCATGGGTAAACTCCAGATCATCGACTCTGAGCCAGAGTTCTTCCAGCATGCAACATTTACTCCAGACATGATCACTGGGAACCACAGTGGGGTCCACCACTCCTATATCATGGTGAAACAACACATCACCCGACCCTCCATCCTTATTTTATTTAACTAGTATTGAATTGCTCCTTTACAATTCTAACCTGTTTTTATACATCTGCTTATGCAAGTTGTAACCAATAAATTAACATGATTCAATTTAACAAAGATTCAAATTTAACCCACTCCCTATTAACAAATCAGATCACATCCTCCCTTTGTCAAACCTGCTCATTATCTTCTGAAAGAGTTCTGACAGACCTTGTCAGCGGGGCCACTCCTTGATGAAGTCATGCTGATTCAACCCTATGTTACAATGCATCTCCAAGTACTCTGCAATGTCGTTACTAGAAATGCACTCTAAATCCCTAATAACGACCGATGCCAGGCTGATTGCCCTATGATTTCCTGCATTTTGCCTTTCTTCCTTCTTAGACAGAGGCTTTACATTATCCTTTTTCCAGTTCTCTGGGACTCTGTCTGATGATAGTTATTCCTGAACAGTGACGACCAATGGTTTCACAATCTCCTCCACTAATTCCTTCAGAACTTTGGTTGTTATCCTTCCAGCCTGTGTGATTTATCCATTTTCAAAGATTGCAGCTTCCCCAGTACCTTCTCCTCAGTGCCGATCACAACACCCATCCCTTACCCTTGACTTACTTGAAGTTCTGGAATGTTCCTAGTCTCTACCATTGTGAGAATTGATGGAAAGTACCTATTCAGGCCATTCTCCAATTCTTTGTTCTCAATTTCTCTGCAACCTGCCACAATTTCTGGTTGTCCAATGTTCACTCTCCCCTTTTATATATCTTAACAAAACTCCTGCAATCTCCTTTTCTAAAGCGAGCTAGCTTATATGTTTCGTGTTCACCACTTTCTTGCCACTTCAATTGACCTCTGCTGCTGTATAAAGGCTTCCCAATCTTAGACAATCTGATTGAGAGCATTCCAGTTAACTGACTGTCGAAAGTATAATAATGTAACTATACTAATCCTATTGTCCATCGTTGGGTAGCGCGGTGACACAACACTGCTGCCTCACAGTGCCAGGGACTCGGGTTCAATTCCAAACTCTGGACCCTGTCTTTGTGGAGTTTTTACAATCTCCCCGTGTCTGAATTGGGAGAATTAACTGTTTTCTATTTCCACAGTGTGTTTCTGTGTTTGTTTCAGGTTTCTGCCATCTGCAGTATATTTGCCTGAGAATTGCTGCAAATAGGACGGGTTTATTGTAAAAGTGGCACTGGTGCTCAGGCTCCCCGAGTGCTTGGGAATCTTGCCCAGCTACTTATGTGAGTGCATGTCCCTGATTATCTACTCTGTCTCTCTCGATCACTGAGTCCATCTGTCACTACATGCAGCCTTTCATCGAGCCACCCTGGGGTTCCCCACAACCCATCGCCTAGCACTGGATGCTCCCTACGCAGGGTGCGCACAAAGACACTGGACAATTGCTGACCCACTAGGGATGCGGGGTTAAGACCCTTCCATTAAAAGGAAGGGATAGCTAAAATCCAATTGAACAGCAAAGCAGAGTAAACAGGCTGAATGGCACTCATCTGTTCTGACAATTTCTTTTGGGCTAACTTCTGTTTATCCTCATCCATCTAAAAAAAGATGTTCCATATGTATACCTTGTCACGCAGGTTTGGTGGAGGTGATAGATATCACATCCGATGGTCATTGCGAATGATTCATTGGGCTCCACTTTCCTGGTTAATGAGATCATACTAAAGTTTTTATTGTCAAGTCTATCCATTTTAAAGTAATGCCGGAGTTGTGCTGAAAGCATATTTGAATGTTGGATAGACTAGATCATGCCACGTGCCTGTGAGGTTAGAAATAAGTTGGTAGCACGGTTAAAACATGGCCAAAGAGCTGGTCGGGTAGGCAGCACTTCCAATATGTGGATCATTTGGAGTCCCGGGTCGGTAGGATATACACAAGAAGGACGGGATGCATTTGGACTGGCAACAATCTCCAATATGTTGGTCATTGGGATTCCTAGGTCAGTAAGAAATACACAAGAAGGACGGGATGGGCGTGAACCGTCAGCAATCTCCTGGCAGACAGGTTTGCTATTGTCAGTCAGGAGGTTTTAAACTTGTGTGGCGGTTGGGGGATGGTGGGGGACGGGGTGGGGGGAACCAGAGCAGTACATCCACAAGCAGTGACTGAAGAGCAGTTGGAGACTAATCCCAGTATAGCTAAGACCAACAACCTGGCAGAGAGCAGTGAACAAAATGGGACTGGAAATGTGTTGGCTGGACAAGTTCAGACAGGGTGGGGGGAGGGGTAACTCAGATTTCACCAGTTTCCTCATTTCCCCTCCCCCCACCCTGTCTCAGTCAAATCATTCGAATTCAGCACCGCCTTCCTAACCTGCAATCTTCTTCCCGCCCTCTCCGCCCCCACTCCAGTCTGACCTATCACCCTCACCTTGACCTCTTTCTACCTATCACATTTCCGACGCCCCTCCCCCAAGTCCCTCCTCCCTACCTTTTATCTTAGCCTGCTGGACAAACTTTCCTCATTCCTGAAGAAGGGCCTATGCCCGAAACGTCGATTCTCCTGTTCCCTGGATGCTGTCTGACCTGCTGCGCTTTTCCAGCAACACATTTCCAGCTCTGATCTCCAGCATCTGCAGACCTCACTTTCTCGCCAACAAAATGGGACTGGCAGTCTGAAGTGCACTGATTTTAATGTGAGCAGTATGACAGGCAAAACAGATGAGCTTGGATCTTGGAGTTTGAATTAGTATATATAACTAAGATATAAATATTACAGAGATTTGGTTGAGAGAGGGATCAGAAAACTCTCAATCCAATGGCGGAGCAGGCTCAATGTGCCTAATTTCTGCTCCAATGTTTTCTGGTTGTATGGTTAATATTGGCTCTCCTCATTCCTCATTGGGGTTGTATCCTGGAATTTGATCTTAAAATGATTTATAAAGAGTAACATATCAATACTGATGACTGGGAAATATCATGTTCCCTCTCTCCAGTCTCAGCAGCCATGTCCCCAATATCATTATCACACTGAAATTTAAATTGAATGGTAATTAATCACAGTTGATTGACATCGATGACATTTACAGCAAGACCCTCACCTGCCCTCTTTGATCCTCGAATAACCATCTGAATTGTGTATCACGTCATATTTTCTGTTAACATATCCATGCCATTTGTCTCTTACTACTCATCTCGTCGTAGGCACATTTGCCAGTCAGATTATGGACTAGAAAAGTTCTCTCCATATTTTACTGACATTATAATCACTGATCAGTAGTTACAGCCTGTATGTTTCCATTTATAAACGGAGAAACTTGTTTATGTTCTGACAACCCTTTGTCATTACTCTCATATCCAAGGCAGATTGAATGATTGCACGCATTTAATCTACCATCTCCAATATTCCTTCCCTCTGTCACCCCCACATATCCCATTCCAAATGTGTAAATTTTAAACGTTCTTGTGAATTTTAATAAAATCAATATTAAATTGAAAGGGGTTAACTGGAGTTATTTGTTCAGTGGCTGTGATTAATGTCAATCTCTGTGGATCCTAATAATCCCAGTGGAGAGTTTCCATCGTTGAATGATAAATGGGCTTTTTTCAATATGTTACCCCATAGTATGAGTAGGAACATCACTGACAGCACTAACAGGGACCATCAGCTCTAGAGAGAGGGGGAGTAGAGATCAGAATCTGAGAACATTAGGTTGAACGTTACAATAATGGTTCAGAATCTGAGCACTTGGAATTGGAATGTTCCAACAATGGATCAGAATCTAAGATCAGTAAACTGGAATGGTACAACAATGTATCAGAATCTGAGGTCATTAGACTGGAATATTACAATAACAGACAGGAGTTTATCCTTCGGTCTTTTCTATCTCTCTTGGCCTTGGATATCATTAGCATCACGGATCCAGAATATCCTTTGGATCATTCAAGGTGGTTACTATCCCATCCTCGCTATAGTTGGTGTTCCTGGTAAGTCATTATATTTGTCTACTAAACTCCGTTGAACTGAATTTCTGCTCGTGATATATAAAATTTGGAAAGTGCAAGATAATGTCTTCAGTTCCAAACAAAATTTCATTTCATTATATATTATAACTATCAAACTACTATTTATAAATTACTCACTGATTTGTTAGAAGGAACCAGACTGTTCTCAAACTTCATAATCCACTTTCTCCTTCACAGATTTACATCTCCATGTCCTCCCCAATCACCAATCCTGTCCAATACCACCATCATGATATCCCAGTCTCGTCCTCAGTCTCAGTGCAACTTCTGAATAAACCATTTGTGCCTTTGTTCAATCCGAATGCAATAGTTTCACGTTCCTTCTATCCACATGTCCGTTACTAAATAATTGCTCTTTGAGAATGTTTAACTTGTTCTCTGCACATACAGGAAGACAGTTTATGGTGGTCAAGCCAGTGACTCAGGATCTAGAGCCACAGAATAATGGTCTGTTGATAGGAAATTGGAGAGTTTAAAAGCAACCATTATCATTTGTTATAAAAACCAATCTGCGTGCCTCAAGTACTTTAAGGAAGTCATTGCGTCATGCTTCCCTCGTCAGGTTTCCGTGTGACTTCTGTGATGAACACGTGGGTGTACTGTACTTTTGAGAGAATTAAAAGCCAGTAATAACTACCTGACTGCACAAGTGTTCTGAAAAGTAGATAAAATGTAACATGTGGTCGAACAACCTGATTAGCTCATTGTCTCAAAACAAAAACAAATTCAGCAAAACATCTTGAATTATACCCAAAATACCCAACTCCAACCAAGCTTGATTTTTTTTATATTGTCAATCTTAAAAGCCAATGATACAGTCCCCAATAGTTTGGCGGTACAAGACCATGTAAAATTGAACAGTTGAGAGGAGAACTGCCAAGCTACCAGCATGCAAAGACTGCCTGAAGAAGAGCTCTTCCATAGGTACTTTTATTGATTAGTAACTGGTGAAGCAGAGTCCCTAAGAAGAAAAGAAGACAGGAATATGGAGAAGAACCGAAAGCTTGCTGGTTTTGAGATAAGAAGTTTTGTTTTGTAAATCTTAATTAGGAGTCTTATGGACTAGTATTGTGGTGGGGGAAGGTAAAAGACAGGTTAGAGGAAGAAGTTGTAAATAGTCATTCGTTTATTCTTCTCTGTTATTCTTTAAGAAATAAAGTTGTTAAATTTTAGTTTAAATAGATTTGGACTCTAGAATTATCACAAATTACTGCGTGGGATAAATCTTTTCACTGTTGCTGATTTTAATTAAGCAGGAAGATTTATCCTGTGTTGTGACACTACAAACCCATAGCTATGCGATTTACTCTTTACGGTACTGTGGAACAGCTGAACCAGCCACTCAGTTCAAGATCTGCATAACATGCTGCCCTGACCAGGCCTTCATACATCCTGTGAGAGAAGAACAAAGGCAAAGATAGCTCCCTTTCTCTGCCTGTTTTCTGTATCGCTCCATCTCATTTCCATTCAGGTACGTGATCATCCCCTATTTTAGGTGTCGTCAATCTCATTGAAATTCACCCTGACAGTGACGCACAGCTCCATAGACATCTCTGCTGCTGGTTTTATTGATGCTGACGTACAGATGTAAGAGATTTATAAATTCCATGTCAGTGTAGCGCATCGAGAAGGAATGGCTTTTTTGTGGCACAGGAAAGAAATAGCGATGTCTAAGTGAGAGAAAATATGTTTTGTGATCATGCCTGAGATTGCTGTTGAGGCAGTGTTTGGGGTACTGTGGATAGATTTCCTCTCACGTTTCACCAGACTAATCTCTGGGATAATGGCACCATGAGCAGTGAGTGAAGCTCAGTGCGAGAATAAGAGGTGATTGCATTGAACTTAAGGGGGATGGACAATCACTCATGATTACTTAACAGACTGATACGTTGATAAGTTCCGTGGCTTTTTTTCACTCAGATTACATGATTCTCGATAGTTTAAGAGCCTGCACCCAACCACTCCCACTCCCTATTTCGACTGAGACAGAGGGAAATAGAGGAGAGAGAAAGAAAGAGAGAGAAAGAGAGAGAATGAAAGAGAGAGAAAGAGAGAGAGAGAGAGAGAGAGAGAGAGAGTCTCCGGCTTTAGAATAAACTCTCCGAACATTAATACTGTTCAATTGGTACGGGATACTGCAATGAACGTCATGTTATCCATAATCTCGACAGCAGCAATATATTCATTATAAAAGAGTTAATTATTTCCAGCAGTGTAGAGAGAAGGAAAGTCTTTTTACGACACAGGAAATAAACAGAGATGTCCAAGAGGAAAAATACCTACTGTGATAATCGCTGTGAGTGTTGTTGAGGTCGTATTTGGGATTTTGTGGACAGACTTTCCCTCCTTTATAAGGAATGATCGCCTTGCCACAGAGAGAGTGCAATGGAGTTTCACCGGACTAATCCCTGGAATTATGGTGCCATGTGGAGAGAGTAACGATTAATCTCTGGCGTTGTGAGAGAACGAGAGTTGATTGCATTGAACCTTGAGTGGGAGGGACAGTCACTTATGATGTTCTAAATAGACACTGATATGGTGAAAAATTCCATGGCTTCTTTTCTATTCGGGTTACATGACTGTCGGTAGTTTAAGAGCCTCTGAGAATATTCCCTTCACTCCACACCCAATCCCCCTTTCGCATGAGAGAGACAGAGGGCCAGTCTTTGAATAAACTCTCCCCACATTAATACAGTACATTTGGTGTGTAGTCCTGCACTGAAAGTCTCGTTATGCGCAATCCCTACAGCAGCCACAATACCTTCATGCTAAAATAGTTAACTATTCCACCAGATTCTGATCTCCATGGAGATCATGGGTGTGTCTTCTCGGAGATGGAAGATGCCTCCTTGAACTTGCACAGATCGTTTGGCTTCCCTCCTCACTGCCAGCAAGCTTGTTAAAGTAGCACACGTTCTACAAACAATGGAACCATGATTAACATCATGGACTCCTCTATCAGTGCAGTCTCGGTTTCATTGGTTTGTCATGTTGGAATATCAATGACCACCTCTTGTTTCTGTATAACTGTCTCGTGGGGATGAATAGCCTCCTCCTGATCTCATGGAACAGGTTTAAGGGTCTGATTGGGATCTGCCTGTTCCTGTTTCACAGCTCGATGCACTGAACAGACCACTCTTCTTCCTGTGTAACAGGCAGGAGTATTGAATGTGCAGTCACTCTTCCTGTTCCTGAATGCTAGCTCATACCGGTGTGCAACCAGCTTGAAATGCTGAATGAGCTCTTTTAACTGTGGAACTGTGCAGTGTCTGGGCTGTGCTGTTACATAAATGTTACTGACACTTTAACAGCACAAACTGGAATGCTGTCCGGGTCTTGCTGCACATGGACGCAGAATGGTTCAGGAGCTGATGGGGGACAAAATGTTCTGAACAGTGCGTGATCTTCAGTCATCATACCTATTTCAGATCTTATGATGAAAAAAGACATTGATGGAGCAACTGAAGATGTTTGTGCTGAGGAGGCTAACGTGAGGATCCCTTGCAGAGATGTTCCAGGACTGAGAGGATTGTTGGCCATTGACCCCAAACCTTACTGTGTTCTGAAAGACCTGGCCATGGGAAAGTTGCACCTGATTCCCATTCAGCTCAAATACATAGGTGGTCCCAATGCCATCGTCAGTCAAATACTACATTGGTATCATAGCCATTCACTCTTTCCTGAGACCCTGTGTTCGCCTCTTGTTCATATGAATAGGTGACAACATATGTGTAGGGAGTGTTTTCCTCTCACAGAAGGTAATCACTGTTAGAAATTATCTGGGCGAAAGAGCTAGGGGAGCTACATTACTGAAAGCATTTAAGGAGGAGGTAGATAGATTTTTGACATGTCAGAGTGCTAAGGGGTGAAGAATTGGGCATTAAAAGAGGGATTAATGTCAACAGTAGATCAGCCATGATGGTATACAATGGATTGATCAACCGAATTACCTGATCCTGTTCCTTTTGTCCTCATATTCAGTAACTGCAAAGTTAATGTTAGTAATTTTCCTGAACGTTCTTTTATTGAACTTTGCAATCAGAGAGAGTGAAGTATTTTGTGAATCATCTCTGGTTGAAGTATGGGGACTGTATTCACAGTGAATCTGGGTCTATAATATGACCAATAAATGAATCACAAGTTGCAGAGACGAAACACTCTGTAATGAGACCAGAGGCATCTTTTGACACAAATAACAATTTCCAACCTACCCCAAACCATGTGTAACAGTCTTGAGGGATTGAATGAGATCCTGCGTTACTGTTGACCAGGTATCTGGGACAAGTGGCCTCCATGTGTTCCTTGCAGGAGGTGTGAGGAGTTGAATAGAACATAGTAACACAGGACTGAGCAGCAGGAGCGGGCCATTAGATACTTTATCACCGCTCCATGTGTTTTTGGTCTCAGCAGCACGTTTCTGTCTGTGTGCCATTTTACTACGTACCACAAACAACTTTGAATAAATGCAAACATCCAGAAACCACAATCCTCTGGGGAAGGGAATTTCCACTTGAACAGCCCTTTGAGAATTCCTCATTTGTGTTCCAACAAATGTTGGAAGGTCACTATGTCCTTTTCCCGTCCCACTCCTCCACTGGTTACACCAATCTTAAATGCAACCAGTTTAGGAATGTGGTCAATGATTTGGATCTCAGAGTCGGTAATTTTCGAGAAAAATGTGAGACACAGAAAGTTGAACTTATAACAAATAGTAAAATGACAGGGTGCCCCAAATGTTATTCTGCCTTTGAAGTTACTCTGCTCACAAAAGCTACTGCTCGTGGGATTTCTTTCTGGAACAGTTGGATTTGGCTAAATTCCCTTCGTTTCAGGCAGTGGAGAATTCCAATGAGTCCTCACTAGGAATCCTTCACAAGTGGTAAAGATAACTCAGAGATGTTCTGATCTCACACTTTGCTATCGGGCAGAACAAAGTAAGAGAGAGGGATCAATCGGCTGCTGCTTCTCAGCCAGCGAACATTTTTCTCCCTTTCTGTGTTGGAACAAACAGTAATGTCAACGGAACACCAAACTGGACAATGTGCGATCTCCTGGAACATTCTCTGGAAAACCTGATTATGGATTATATGCAGGTGCGCCATTGCTCTTGTTGTGCACAATCCCTTCCAATCCCAAAAATGTCCCCACTTTATAATTTGATGACATGCTTATATGTGTCTGTGTAATTTGTAAATATTGGTAGGTGTCTTCATAGTATGTGTGTTAACATCAATGTATCTTTTCCTTAAAATTTATACTCTAGCTTTTGTCTCCCTGACAGGAGATAATATTCATCCAGCTGATACACTTTTCAGAAAGTCATGGATGGTTCAATACTATTTCTCAGCTAAGATCAAAGCTGATAAACCCCCATAACAAAATGCCGGCATTCCAGGAATGAGTAAAGGGAAACATCTTTGAAAATCTTCGAAAAGAATTATATCTTTTTATTTTATTTCAGGATATCAAACCTGCACACAGTGTATTAGATGTGGTCTCAGCAATGCCCTGTACAGATGCAGTAAAACATTCCTGCGATTAAAACTGATACATTTTGCCAAAAACAGCATCATTCCACTTACCTCCCAAATCACTTGCTGTATCTGAATTTATATGATTCATGTCGCAAGAACATGGAAACGTCCTGTACACAGAATTCGGCAATCTCTCTCCATTTAAATTGTTTACCATTGTTTCATCTTTCATGCCAAAATAGATCACTTACCTTATGTTATTTCTGCTGAAGGTTTGCTCACTAACCTTCCCTGTCTGTATCACATTGCAGACTCACTACCTCCATTTGACGACACATTGAATAGCCATCTTGGTGTACGAGCTAATTGAGCTCCAAGCCATTCCCTCCCCTTCCTCCAGATCTTTGATACAGATTGTTGATCATTGATGACCCCACAGTGATCTCTGAGGCACTCCATCAGTTACAGCTCTGCAGCCTGAAAATAAACATTTGTCTCTACTCTCTATTTCCTGTTAGCGACAGCTTCCCTGTTCCTGTGTAGCAGCTCAGGCGGGTTGAAAGGCTTCCTCCTAGACTGTGTAGTGTACTGAACGAGCTGAATTACTTCATTCTATATTCCTGTGTAATTCCTTAGAGGGGCAGAATGGTCTCCTCCTGTCTCATTGTAACGATCCTGTCTGACTTCATGGAGTGGTCCCTAACCCTGTAACAGCATCAAGGGGTAGATTGAGGGAACAACACATGGGGTAGGGACAGCAGTATATCTCTGTAACACCTCGAGGGGTGGATTGAGGGAACACATGGGGTCGGGGCAGAAGTTGCCCATTCGGCTGCACCATTCAGAATGCTCATGGCTTATCCGAGTGTGTCTGACCATCCATTTCCTGTTTCTTCTCAATAAACACTGACCCTTCTGTCCAGTAAAGATCTCAGACTGGAATATCTTCTATAACCGAGTCTTCACTGCTCCCTGAGGATGAGGACACCACAGGTAGCATAAGACTAAAGTGAAATGGACGTCCTCATTTCATTGTGGGACAACTGTTATTTTAAAACTGTGTTGATTGAACATAAAATCACCACCTCTTTTCAGACATAAGGACAGAATAATTATGAATAAAGATAAACCATTCCGGACTCCAAACCTATCCAACATTCCCACTGACCCTTTCTAATCAAATATGTATCACACCCAGTCTCTGCTGCTGTCTCAGGAAGAGAATGCCTGATAGCATAATACCGCAGGAGCATTAAGGAAATGAGCAGATTGAGGCCATTCAGCCTATCGAGTCTGAAATTCCGTTCATTAGTTTCTTACTAGTACCTCGACCTCATTCTCTGTCTTCTCCCTGGAATCCTTGATCCCCTTACAAATCAAAAACATATCGAGTTGTGTCTTAATGACACTATTGTCTGTGCCTCTGTGTGCCTGTATGTGAGTAAGTGTTTGTGTGTGTGTGTGTGTGTGCCTGTGTTTTTGTGTGTCTGTATGCATCTGTGTGTCTGTGCCTCTGTTAGTGTGTGTCTGTATATGTGTGTGTGTGTGTGTGTGTGTGCCTGCGTGTGCGTCCGTGTGGTTGTTATCTGTGTGTTTCCGTATCTACATCTGTCTGTCTGTGTTTCAGCCTGTGTTGCTATCTGAAATAAGCCTATTTGTATGTGACGGTATATGTCTCTGTGTGTTTATACGTGTGTGTGTATGCCTATCTACTTGTAAGTATTGTGTGTGTTCGTCTGTGTATTTCTGTGTCTGCGTCTCTGTGCAATGAGGTATCTGTGGTTTTCTTTGGAAGTGAAAGGATTGTTGTGGGAGCTGCCAATGGTTTTAAACTGAGAATTGTGTTTCACTGAACATTTCTCCTTAACTGGTCAGTAGAACGTGGATGTTTCAAGTTCTCCACACGCGGCATCCTGGTCCTCTCCAGCTTTTTAAGATTCCTTCCCACATGGCGGGGTGAGGGGAGTGAGGGAACGGATATCGGGCACTCCACTACACGGCATGGACCTTTCTATCCTATTCCAGGCGGTTTCTCCTGGAATGGGAGAAAGGGATGGAGGGAGAGTGTGAATGGGTGACCTTGCTGTTTGTGCTGGTGTAGGTGGGGAAAGTTGTGAGATGTCTGGAATGAGTCAGTCGACAGTTTTGAATCCTTATAGTATTATTAGTTGCTGAATTCTGTACTGAGAGTGGTAGTGCCTGAGCCTTATTTGGAGACAAAGCGTGAACCTTGTTCGGGGTTAGGTGCTATAACAGATATACAGTGAGTGTGAGGGAGCAGAGAGTATATGGTAACTCTTATCCTAACAGAACGAGGAGGATATTGTTGCTTGTCCAGTTTTGTGGGGCATTTCTTCAGATCATCTCAGCGTCGAGTTGAGCCTCCCAAACGTCTTGTCCAGGTCTATCACTAATAACGATACAGACCTGTTCCTCAGCTTCCACGGAATCAGTTTAGGTAGCGTTTACAGATAGCAAGGAGAAGCAAATATTGGTATTTTATATATCAAAACCAAAACAGTAGCAGAAAATCTGAGCATCATATGCTCTGGAAATTAGATAGACAAGTAATGTCGGTACCGCAGTCTTATTGAATGGCCACAGGTTGTATCTAAGCTGCGTTAACTATGAAGCTGAAGCAATGAAAAATAAGTTCCGTAAGTGTATATGAGGTCGGTTGAAGAGAATGTTGTGACGCAAACTAGAGAGCAGGTTATTTCGGATTTCATGTTGTGTGGTCAGAATGACGAATTACTAACCTAGATCTGAAGCAGCTTTTAAGGGATAATGGCATTTATAAGGTACATTTTGCAAGGTGTCTGTATACAATATAGAATGCTTGAATATTCTAGTCAAACATCATGGAAGACTGGAGGCTAGAGTGTCAAGATATCTTCAGTGCATTTGGAAAGTACAATATAACATTCAGTGGGAGACAAGCAATGCTTGTTAGAGTCATAGAGTCCAAAAGCACGGAGACAGGTCCATCAGCCCAAACTGGTCCATTCCGATCAAATGTCCATCCACGCTAACCCCACTTCCATGCCATTGTCCCATATCCCTCTAATCCTTTCCTATCCGTGTATTTGTAGAAATGCCTTTTAATTTTTTTTAATGTATCCGCCTCAACCACTTCTCATTCCATATGTGTAACAGCTCCTGAGTTAAAAAGTTGTCCCTCAGATTCCCTTTTATTCTGCCCCCTCTGACCTTAAACTGATGCCCTCTAATCTGTGATTACCCAACTCTGGGAAAAAAGACTGGGTGCATTCACTCTATCCATGCCTGACATGATCTTATCAACCTCAATATGATCCTCTCTTTATCTCATGCACACAAAAGTAAAAGGTCCTAGCTTAGAACATAGAACATAGAACATAGAAGAATCCAGCGCAGTACAGGCCCTTCGGGCCTCGATGTTGCGCCGATCCAAGCCCACCTAACCTACACTAGCCCAATATCCTCCATATGTCTATCCAATGCCCGCTTAAATGCCCATAAAGAGGGAGAGTCCACCACAGCTACTGGCAGGGCATTCCATGAACTCACGACTCGCTGAGTAAAGAACCTACCCCTAACATCTGTCCTATACCTATCACCCCTTAATTTAAAGCTATGCCCCCTTGTAATAACTGACTCCATACGTGGAAAAAGGTTCTCACAGTCAACCCTATCTCAACCCCTAATCATCTTGTACACCTCTATCAAGTCACCCCTAAACCTTCTTTTATCCAATGAAAATAACCCCAAGTGCCTCAGTCTATCCTCATACGAACTTCCTACCATACCAGGCAACATCCTGGAAAACCTCCTCTGCACCCGTTCCAGTGCCTCCACATCCTTCCTATAGTATGGCGACCAAAACTGCACACAATACTCCAGATGCGGCCGCACCAGAGTCGTATACAACTGCAACATGACCTCAGGACTCCGGAACTCAATTACTCTACCAATAAAAGCCAGTACGCCATATGCCTTCTTCACTGCACTATTTACCTGGGTGACAACTTTCAAAGATCTGTGTACATGGACACCAAGATCCCTCTGCTCATCCAAACTACCAAGTATCCGACCATTAGCCCAGTACCCCATCTTTTTGTTACTCTTACCAAAGTGAATCACCTCACACTTAGCTACATTGAACTCCATTTGCCACCTTTCTGCCCAGCTCTGCAGCTTATCTATATTCGCTGTCGCCTGCCACATCCTTCCTCACTGTCAACAACTCCTCCGACCTTTGTATCATCTGCAAACTTGGTCACCCAATCTTCTAACCCCTCCTCCAGGTCATTTATAAAAATGACAAACAGCAATGGTCCCAAAACAGATCCTTGTGGAACACCGCTAGTAATGGCACTTGTCCAACCTCTTTCAATACCTCAGACCATTGATACCTTGGCAACATCCTTGTAAATGTTTTCTGCACTCTTTCCAGTTTAATAACATCCTTCCTATAGCAAAGTGAGCAACACTGAACATAACGGTACCAATATGGGCGGCACGGTGGCACAGTGGTTAGCACTGCTGCCTCACAGCGCCAGAGACCCGGGTTCAATTCCTGACTCAGGCGACTGACTGTGTGGAGTTTGCACGTTCTCCCCGTGTCTGCGTGGGTTTCCTCCGGGTGCTCCGGTTTCCTCCCACAGTCCAAAGATGTGCAGGGTCAGGTGAATTGGCCACGCTAAATTGCCCATAGTGTTAGGTTAAAGGGGTAAATGTAGGGGTAGAGGTATGGGTGGGTTGCGCTTCGGCGGGTCAGTGTGGACTTGTTGGGCCGAAGGGCCTGTTTCCACACTGTAAGTAATCTAATCTAATCTAATCTAATATGGCCTCAACACCATCCTGTATAACTGCAACATAACTCCCTAATTTCGATACTCAGTGATAGAAACCGAATAAGGCCACTGTGCCAAAAGCTTTCGTCACTGTCTACCTCGGAATCAACTTCCAGAGAACCATGCATCTGAATTCCAAGGTCCCTCTGTTCCACTACACTCCTTAGGACCCAAACATTCACCATGAAACTCCAAACCTGATTTGACTTTCTAAAATGCAAGAACTTACACTGATCTATATTAAAATCCATTTGCCATTTCTCAGCCACTTCTCCAGCTGATCAAAGTACTGCTGTAATTTCTGAAATTTCTGATAACCTTCCTCACTCTCCATGATGCCGTCTGTTTCAGTGCCAACTTCAAACTTACAAATCATGCCTGTACATTCTCATATAAATCATAGATGTATGTAATGTGTAGTGATCCCAATATCAACCCCTGAGGCATTTCACTATTCACAGGCCTCCAGTTTGGCAAGCATGTATACAGTATTAATCTCTACTTCCTACCATCAAGGCAATTTTGTACCTAATTTGCCAGCTCCCCTTCAATTCCATGCGATCTAACCGTCCAGAGCGGCGTACCATGTGGAACCTTACTGAAGGCCTTCGTGGAATCAACCCAGACTACGTATACCACCCAGACTTCCTCAACGTTGCTGGTCACTTTAGCAAAGAACTCCAACAAAATTGTGAGTCATGATCTCCCTTGCATAAACTCCTGTGCTGAATTTGATGAAGGGCTTTTGCCCAACATATCGATTTTCCTGCTCCTCGGATGTTGCCTGACCTGCTCTGCTTTTCCATCACCATTCTAATCTTACTCCGCACCAGACCCTGTCTTTCCAAATGCACGTATATCCAAATCTCTCCGAATCTTCAAAAGTAACCTGCCCACTAGCTTTTAGGATTACTGGTCTTTAGTTCTCAGATTTATCTTTGTAGCATTTCTTGTATACGGGCTCAGCATTCGCTACATTCCAGTGGTCCAGGACGGCACTCGTTGGCCAGCGATGATAGAAAAGAGCCAAGCAGAGCTCCCGCAATTTCTTCTCTATCCTCCTATCCTCCTGCGGTGTTCCTGAATATAACTGGTCAGGACCAGGAGGTTTTAGAAAAACTGCAAAGTCTGAAACATGCATTTATTTATTTCAGGTGCAAACACCAAAGAGTGAGAAAGTGACTCAGTGATGGTTAACATAACAAATTAGAAAATATGTTAATCAGAAGAAGTGACTTCACAAGAATTCCAGCTATTGTGGAGACCTGAGAATTCTCAGAAATTAACGATCCAAAAATGGAAGGCCAAGAAATCAAAAAGAGAACATGCATGCTAACAAACAGGAACACAAAGATTGCATCAATCTGCGATCTATTTGTCAAAGGAAACAAAATAAAAGCAAGATCAAATGTGGAAATTTGTAATCGGGAGAGGAGAAGTCATTGTGGAGAACTGGGAAATGGCCAAGAAAACAACCAGTTACATTGCATCTATCTTCATGGAGGAAGATCCAGAAAATCACCCAGTAATACCAAGTGATCATATCGGACTCCTGGAGCAAAAGACATAACGTCATTTTATATCAGTAACAAGGTAGTACTTGAACATGGAGCTGGATTGAGCATTGCTAAGTCTGACGAAACAGATGTACTTCCTATAAAAATGCCAGAAATAAATCACCAATAGTAGTATTAATTGCACTGTCGATGACTGTGTTTTATTTTCCTGCACATTCTGCAGAGACCGGAAACTATTGTGGATAAATGTGAAACAAGCACTGTACATGAATGGAAGGGATCCAAACAGATCAAGGGAAAAATACATAGTGTGGAGAACTGTAGACCAGTTAATATGAGAGTTGTAGTGAAACTGTTGGAATCTATTACACAGGATGACATTTTTGCTATTTAGAAATTTAACAGCAACAATGGAGAGAATCAGCATTTCTGATACAGACATCATACTTGATAAACTTCGGAATTGTTTGAAGTTGTTTCTTACAGCATAGATAATGGGGAAACAGTAGAAGTGGTGTATATTGGATTTTAGGAAGGGTTTCTATAAGAACTCAGTGAGTTCGTAAATGCAATGAATGTGAAGGGTATTTGGAGGAATATATGTAAGTGGAAAGTTAACGTTTGATTCACCTTCATTTAAGAGAGTCAGAACATTGATGTATAGACATGTTGAAGCAGTTTCACAGCGTGTTGGTGGGACTGTACCTGGAGTATTGTGTACAGACTTGGTGGCTGAATCTCAGAAAGAATATACTGACCACAGACGAAGTGCAATGGACATTCTCCAGATTAATCCCTCAGATGGTGAGATTGCCTCATGATGAAACTCGGCCTGTGTTCTCTAGAGTTTCCAAGAATTTTTGGTGGGTCACAGAGAAATTAAAAAATTCACAAAACATATGACAAGTTGGCAATTAACAGAACGCTTCCCTCACTGTCTATTCAACATTCAAGGCAAATAATGGCAGGATCTGGGACAGGCCAAGTAAGACTGCAATAAGATGGAAATTCTTCACTTGGAGGGGACTAACTAACACAGGGGCATGGAAACCTACTGGCAGGCAAGATTAGGGAGAATCTCTAGATAGTCTCCAAGTGTGTCCAGCGGAACAGAATAACCATTGAACAGGTAGGACACATTAGTGACTTGCCAAGTTGCATTCAAATCAACTTTAGTGGTAAGAGACAGACGGTGGTGGTAGAAGGCTGTTTCTGTGATTGGAGGCTAGTGTCCATTGGTGTACCATGGGGATCAGTGCTGTGTCACTTAATATTTGTGATTCGGAGGTGTTGGTGTTGGACTGGGGTAGACAAAGCTAAAAATTGCATAACACCAGGTTATAGCCCAAAAGGTGTATTCGGTGGCACTAGCTTTCGAAGTGCTTCATCAAAGCGCATATCCACGTGATGAAGAAGCAGCACTTCGAAAGCTCGTGCCTCAAAATAAATCTGTTGACTATAAGCTGATGTTTTCTGATTGTAAACCTTATCATAAAGGATGCAGCTGTGAATATGGACGAGGGGTGGGGAGTGTCATAAGTAAGTTTGTGCTTGATACAAATATTGACCGGGTAGTTGGCAGTGAGGAGGAAGGCCTTATGTTGCAGGAAGATACAGATGGAATGATCAGATAGTCACATCAATGGCAGATGGAATTGAATAGAATATGAGGTCATGCATTTGGGAGAAGGAACCAGGCAGGGGAGGACTCAATGAATGGCAGCACACAAGGAAGCTCAGATCATGCTTTTCCACACAATTTGAGAAAGCGTACGGGAGCGCAAACAAAGCTTACACACATCAAAGCATAGATTATAAGAGCTATGCAGAACTTTCGTTAGGCCAAGATGGAATGTTGTGTGTAGCTCTGGGAGCTACATTACAGGAAGGATGTGATTGTAGTGGAGGGTGCAGAGGAGATTCACCAGGATGTTCCCTGGGATGGAGCATATCAGCTATGGAGAAAGGCTGGGTAAGCTCGGGTTGTTTACATTGGAGCGGAGAAGGCTGAGGGGAATGTGATTCAGACGGATAAGATTACGAGGGGCATGGAGAGCGTGGATAGACAGCAATTGGTCCTTTTAATCAAAGTGAAGGGTTTGAGGTTTAGTGAGGATTTGAGGACTGTTTTTCACCCAAAGTGTGCTGTGGTCTAGGATGCACTTTGTGAGAGGGGAATTGTCACAATAACCTCAAAACCATTAGAAAATACATGGTTGTGCACTTGAGATGCCAAAAAATTCACAGCGACGGGGTTTGTGTGGGAAAGTGGGGCTAATGTATTACATTTCCAAAACTGCACCTAACCATCGGAGTGGCCTTGATCTGCCCCTGTGCAGCAGGTCCGAAGGGCTGAATGGAACATCAGAACATAGGGCTGAGGGACACAAGTGGGCCATTCGGCCTTGACACTAATCCACCAGTAAATAAAGTCGTGGCTCATCTCATTGTTGTCCCAGCTGCACTTTTCTCTCCATGCACCATTATCCCTGATTCACGTATGGAAAATCAGACGAAGCTAGCCTCAATATAATATAATGATTCAGCCAAACCAAACTTCTGGGAAAGAAATTCCCACTTGAACGAATTCCCACTTTGTGATTTTTTCTCAATCCATTTGTGACTGAGGATGGAGGGTGTCACTCTTTCCTTTTCTAGTCCCACTCTTCCAATGCTCACAAAATTTTTTAAATGTAACCAGCTTGGTGATATGGCCGATGATAAAGGTCTCAGACTGGGTCAGGTTCAGTGATAGGAACAAGTCAGGCAGATTTCTTTAGTCAGCCACAAGTTACTAACAGAACGAACGGAGATGTATGTTGGATCTGTTAGTAGCACTGCTGCCTCACATCACCAAGGAGCCGGGTTCAATTCCAACCTCAGGCAACCCTCTCTGTGGACGTTGAACATTTTCCGCATGCCTGTGTGGGATTTCTCCCAGTGTTCCAGTTTCCTGCCACAGTCAAACGATGTTCAGTGTAAAGTGGATTGCCCATAGTGCCCAGGGATGCGTCGGCTAGGTAGGCTTGTTATAGGAAATGCAGGGTTACATGGATAAGATTGGGGGCACGTCCAGGTGGGATGCTGTTTGGTGGGTCAGTGTGGACTTAATGGACGGAATGTCCTGCCTCCACACTGTAGAGGTCCTATGACAATGACAACAAATTTGGACTATACAAACACCCAGTGGGTAGAAACCTGATCCACTCTCCTCAAGGTGTTGTATGTTTTCTTTCTCTCATTCCAATAGTAACCTGTGAAAGCCTTCATAATATAAGCCCTTCATCCCAGAAATACGTGAAATGAAATATCTCTGAACTGCTTCCAAAGTAATTATACTTTTCTCAAATAAGGAGACAAAAAAAAACTAATCTCAGTGGATGGCACGGTGGCACAGTGGTTAGCACTGCTGCCTCACAGCGCCAGATACCCGGGTTCAATTCGCGCCTCAGGCGATTGACTGTGTGGAGTTTGCACGTTCTCCCCGTGTCTGCGTGGGTTTCCTCCGGATGCTCCGGTTTCCTCCCACCATCCAAAGATGTGCAGGGTCAGGTGAATTTGGCCATACTAAATTGCCTGTAGTGTTAGGTAAGGGGTAAATGTAAGGGTATGGGTGGGTTTCGCTTCGGCGGGTCGGTGTGGACTTGTTGGGCCGAAGGGCCTGTTTCCACACTGTAATCTAATCTAAATCTAAATCTAAATCTAAATCACACTCAGATCATAATATTTATAATTGTTTCCTCAATGTGCTGTGCGTCTTTGGAACACTCTTTGCCACGGAGCAATGGAGACAGAGATATTGAATTTTGTTTTGGGGCACAGACGGAAGGTTCATAAATAACAACAGAGTTGAGGATCATCGAGGAATGGGCAGCAATGTGCAGAGTGGGGGGAAATGTAGACAGTGGTATCAAATAACACGGCTTCAGAACCTGCAGGAATATAATGCAAAATGAAATGATAATATCGATAACATGTTAAGGGGGAATACAAGATAGCGGCGATCCAGGTGGTCTGCTTTGCTGGGCTCTGCATCAATGCATGGGAAAAGTGTTTCTCTAAACCACACCGTCCCCGCCATTTACTTAAAATTCGAAGAGCGCTAAAATCTTTCCTAATCCCGTTTTGTCAAATGGAAATGATAAAACACGGGAAAGGATCGACTCAGTCCCAACAAGTGATGCACCCAACAGAAGCATCGAGCATAAGATCATAAGACATAGGAGTGGAAGTAAGGCCATTCGGCCCATCGAGTCCACTCCACCATTCAATCATGGCTGATGGACATTTCAACTCCACTTACCAGCATTCTCCCGGTAGCCCTTAATTCCTCGTGACATCGAGCATGCCTGAGACCACAGCTGCAACCCACTCTGCCCGTTCCATGGACCCAGTAACTCACCAGGCCTTGGTCACTGAGTTCACCAAGTTACGTGAAATGATTGAAGCCATGATTGAAGAAGGGTTCAGCAGTGGATAGAGCCGCTCTCAGCCGTGCTCCAAAAACTTGAGCAGCAACTTGACACCTTGGAAACAGAACAGACAATGCCAAGGGCTGAACTGCAGCGACAGAGCCCGTGATCGATTCCTGTCGGGAGAGGATCGTCGGTCTGGAAAAACAGATCTGCACCTTAAATGAACAAGATGACGACCTCGAGAACAGAGGGAAGATGAAGAACATGTACATCGTCGGTTTGCTGGAGCGGACAGAAGGTGATTAGCGGGTGATTTTTTTCAAGAACTGGCTGCAGTGATCCCTTCACTTCGAAACTGACGAGGGACGGGTGAAGAGTGAGACAGTTCATCGGGTTACGGCGCGGAAGTCAGACTCAGACCAACGCCTTCATCCTGTTCATGCGCGATTACATAGTTATAGAGACAAACAAAGACTGGTGGAAGCTTTCTGAACCCAGGGAAAGATCCGATGGTTTTAATTCACAAGAGTTCCAGGATTATGTTCTTTCAGGACTTTTCAGCGGCGGTGATTCAGGAAAGAAAATCTTTTGATGATATCAAGAGAAGAGTAAGGGAACTCTGGATTCAGTATTCCTTACGGTTCCCACCGGTGCTCCGTATTGCTTCGAATAGATCTGTGAACCCGTCTGACTCTCCAGAGAAAGCCAATATTTTGTGGACATTTTAAAGTAAGCTGGATATTTAGGTATTCATGTTTCTCTCTTAAAGAAATTTTGTTGGATTTTTCTACTATTAACTAGTGTTAAATTATCGCCGGGACTGGGTTGAGTACTCATTTTTAACTTCTTCATTAGTATTACTACTTTTTTCTTTCTTTGCTTGTGTCTGGGGTGAAGCTCAAGCTGGAGGGAGTTACAAAGGTAGTTGTGATGACTAAGTGCCGAACGAAGGGCAGTTCAAGCCCGATTTTTGTTGTTAATTGCCCAGGATTCCATATTGGTAGCAGGCACAGGATAAAGTTTTGAGATATGTAAGCATACCCTGTGGGCGGTGGGGGGTAAATTCCCCAATCGAATGTCATTGGCATTTTGGATTTTATTTCGTTCTTTGGTTTTTTTATGTGTTTAGCTTTGGAAAGTTTTGAGAGCTTGTTCGTTGTAGTAGTTTTAGTTTGTAAAGTTTTTCGGCTCAATAAGTCTTTTTTTTTCATTAATGATCACCGATGTGTAATTCGATTTAAAACTCTAGAGTTGAAATTTTGATACAGTGTGTTATGGATAATGATGTGCTTAAATGTTGTACCTGGAACATTAAGGCGAGCCATCTGCCAGTCAAGTGGAAAAATGTACTTTCTAATCTTCAAAAAGAGAGGGTGGATGTTGTCCTAGTGCAGGAGATGCACCTTGATGACAAGGAACATTTGACGTTACAGCAGGGCGGTTTTGATCGGATTTATTTCTCGTCTTTTAGTACTAGGAGTAGGGGAGAAGCCATACTAGTGAAGAAAAATCTTCCATGTAAATTTCTAGATTGTATTAGACACTCACGGAAGGATCATCATCCACAAAGTCTTGAACTATGGGAAACAATACAGTATTTTGAATGTTTATTGCCCTCCGGTGCACCCTCTTAAAATCCTGGTAGATGCATTTTCCAAAGTAAGCTATCGTGTATAGTGGCAGATTATTGTAGAAGGAGATTTCAACTGTCTTATGGACCCACGGTGGACAGGATGTCCAAATGTCCCCCAGTACCCTCGTTATAATGTAAGCAATTAGTGGATGTGTGTGCAGAACTAGATGTCTGGAGGCAGATCTACCACACAAGTAGGGATTTTATTTTCTCCTTTAACCCGCAGAAATGACACACGAGGGTTGATCTCTTCCCCATCCCTGCAACAATCTTAGATACGGTGGCATCCTGTACAATTGGGAATATTATCACAACATTCCTGCCCCAGAAGTAAGATAGAAGTAACATAAGATTATGTTGTATGTAGATGAGGGTCTTATGTTTTTGTCAAATCCCACAGTTTCGGCAGCTCACGTGATGCAATGCATTAATTCGCTTATCACATTTTCGGGCTATAAGATTAATTTTGCAAAGTTTGTGACCATCCTTATGGGAGGTATTAGGGAAGTACCTGATGTTGAAGGCAAATCCTGGTTTCCTTTTAAATGGTCACGGGGGGTTTTCCCGATTTTAGTATAATCATTACATCCGTCTTTGATCATTTATTTAACGTGAACTATGTCCATTTGTTTGACAAACTTAAACAAGACCTTCAAAAATGGAAGGCACTTCCAATATCCTGGCTCGGTCGGATATCTGTTCTTCAAATGAATGTCCTTCCTTATTTGCTATGCCCCGTGTGAATGCTTCTTTTTATGTTTCCCAGGCAGATATTTAGGAGAGTTAATGGCTGATTTAGCTCTTTTATTTGGCACCATAAGCGACTCTTTATCAAGCTAACCAAATTGCAACTACCCCACAGAGTGTGGGGAGTAGATCTCCCAGATTAAAAACTATCAATTAAGCTTTTTATTATCCTATGTTAGTGTCTGGGCAACTGAGGACTCGGTGTCAATACTGTTAGATATTGAACCCACTCAGACAAAGTGAACCCTTATTAGTCTGTTGTTCTTAGACAAAATGACAACATTTATGGAGTATTCTCATAACCCAATAATTATCAATAAAGTTAAAGGATGAATGACAATGCGTCAGTTCGAGGGCAATTCAGCCAAAACTATGCTGTTTCTCCCGACAATTGGTATAACGAGTTGTCAACTGGGGATAATGTATTCCATGTTTAAACTGTGTGAAGCCATGGGTGTAACTTGCTTGAGTGATTTAGATTTAATAGAATCCCTACAGTGTGGAAACAAGCCCTTGGACCCAACAAGTCGACTTCGAACCACCCAGACCCATTCCCCTGCCATCCTATATTTACCCTGACTAATGCTCCAATCTACATATCCCTGAACTACTGAGCCACCACGTGTTATTTGAGGGAGAAAGAATGACATGATTTGATCAAATAACTCATAAGTATGGTCTACCTAGTAGAGGCCTCTTCGTTTTTGTTTGTTCAGATCAGAGATTTGATTTAATAAAAATACACCTTTACCAGACTCACACAGATCCTATACAGAGAAGTGGGTGCTGATTGCTTAGAATACACTCTCTGTCAGTACCCTTTATCATTAGTTGGAGTGTGTCCCCTGAGAGGAGACTGTGCAGCTTTGTGATGTCTACGAGAGAGAGAGTTGGGCGTTCAGAACATCTCGGAGAGATGGGAGGACATTTGTGAAAACGCTCGAAGGATTTTGATCTGTAATAGGACCCATTCCATGCAGTTGAAAATTCTTCATGGGGTCTATCTGACCCCAGATTGTCTCTCAAAATGCGAAGTGGGATTATCTTCAGCATGTCGTAAATGCAGAATGACTACAGGCACTCTTTCTCATTGCTTGTTGTCATGCTGCAGGCTTCATATATATTGGAGCACTGTGGTAGCTGTGATAGAGTAGGTATTGGGGACTGAATTGGAGATGGACCTGTTTTTTCTTTTCCTGGGCCTGCTCAGGGTACCTTACGCAGATGCACATGAGGAAAAAATATATCCTTACTTTCTGTGCTACGAAACATGTTCTGTTGTGTTGGATATCTGAAAACCTCGGGTCTGTTGGGTCGTCGTAAGTTCTTCATGGAGAATATCCCTTTGGACTTTCTCACTAGCATGGTGCATCACAAAAACAGAGATTTATATAAGACATGGCAGCCCTTTTTGGATTACCACGATGCAGGTTTATCTGTCACATTTAGAAGGGCTTTTATATAGCCATGACCATATTGTCTAATGAATCTAATATCCAGCAAGGAACAATTATGAACATAAAAATGTGTATCAGTTAATGCTCTTGAAGAACGAGAGCTATCGTTTTGTTATGCTGAGCTGTACTATTTATTCATTATTTATTGTTTATTTTTGTTTTCTTCTGTGTTTTTAACTTTTTTTATATGTACATGCACATGAGTGTAATTCTGTTCAGTTATTTGAGTTGTGTTGTTATTGGGTTATTATAGTATTAGAAATCTCTTTTCAATAAAATTACTTCTTTTTTAAAAAATAAAATGCTAACATTGAAAGAATAGAGTCCCAAAGAACTCTCTTTCGAGGGACCACTCATGCTGGTTTACCCTGAGCGTCACCACATCTTGGGTGATGGAGTGAGGTTGAGGTTGAAAAAGCGTCCCCTTCAGAGTAACCTCTGTCAGTGTGAGGAACTGAACCTGCACTGTTGGCCTCCCTCTACATCACAAACCAGCCGTCCAACTAATTGAGTGGGAGACAGAGCAACTGTCACAGACAGAAACAGTCACAAGCAAAGGGCAAGAGAAACATCCATAACAAGGAAAATGGTACAATTCAGATAACGGTCAAGATAACGGCTGAGGGTAAAATCGTTCTCTGCTCGAAATTGTATTTTATAACAAGACGTGTTTAGAAGCTGTCTTTGATTTAATATTATTAAGGTGGGTCAAGTGAGATAAGAAGAATTACTAAGTGTGATGGGAATCTATAACCATAAAATAAATGTAGATTTTTTTTTTGGTCTGTGTAAAGCATGCTGACTGTCGTATGAAAGTATAAAGCAAATGGAATATATTGTTAGGAGAATGCGTTCCATGGGAAATGCCCTCAAACAGGCACTTGATGAAAACTGGGGTAAAAGTGCCAGAGTGCCATCTGGTCAATCATGATGGGTGGGAGAATTAGGCTGGTATTGAATGAGAGGGACACCATGGGGTGGGGTGGGTAGCTAATGAGGTGAGTTCGATAAGATAGCACCACGAAACTAGCTCAGCTTCGGACAGACAATCCCTCTGTCACACTCAACGAAAATGAAACTGAGACAAATTACTGTCTTATGCAGCTCAATGTGTCGAAGACTCTGCAGTCCTCCCTCCCAGTTACAAAGCTGCAGGACAAATGCTCATTCAAAACTCTCCATCGCCTGAACTCGTACCAATATACCATTCACTCATAATTCTTCATAATACTGACCCGGCTTGCATGATACTGTCGAAATGTCTTCATTTCAGCATTCTGGAAACAGTGAACACATCTTTCCATGACATTTTTTCTCAGTCTCCCCCTCCCTGTCTCTATCCCAAAACACACGTATTTACAATCATACGGTTCTACAGACATAAACAGGCCCTTCTGCCCAGCTGTTCCATGCCGAACAAAATGTCCATCCACACTCATCCAATTTCTCTGCCCTTGCTCTGTATCCTTTAATCTTTTCCTATCTGTGTATTTGTCCAAATGCCTTTTAAATGTTGTTATTGTACCCACCTCAACCATTTCCCCTGGCAGCTCAGTCCATATGTATACCACACTGTGTGTAAACAAGTTGCCCTTAAGGGTTAATTTTTATATTATTCCTCTCGAAGCATTAACGGATGTCCTTTAGTCCTCGATTCCCCAACCTTGCGAAAAAAATGAAGTATTCACCCTTATGCACGTCTCTCATAATTTGATAAGATCTTCACTTCTTGTTGTGGTTCTGTTCGCCAAGTTGGGAATTTGTGTGGCAGACGTTTCGTCCCCTGTCTCGGTGACATCCTCTGTACTTGGGAGCCTCCTGTGAAGCGCATCTGTGATGTTTCCTCCGGCATTTATCGTGGTTTGTATCTACCGCTTCCGGTTGTCAGTTCCAGCTGTCCACTGAAATTCTGCTACACAAATTCCCAGCTCGGCGAACAAAACTACAACAACGAACACCCGAGCTACAAATCTTCTCACAAACTATTTACACTTCTATAAGTACCCTCTCAGTTTCCTAGGCTGTAATAAAATAAGTTCTAACCTGTCCAACCTCTCCCTATAACTTAAACCCTTTAGCCCAGGAAACATACTCTGAAATTTCTTCTACACTCTTTCTAATTCAATAATATCCTTTCTAGAGCAAGGAAAGCAAAACTGAACCCAATACTCCAACTGCAGCCTTACCAACATCCTGTAAAACTGCAACATAGCGTCACACCCAACTTCTATACTCAATGCCCTGATGAAGGCCTGTGTGCCAATAGCCTTCTTCACTGTCCTGTGTATCTATGCCTCAAATTTCAGACAACCGTGCACCTGATCTCTCATGTCCTTTGTTCCACTACACTCCTTAAGGCCCTCTCATTCATCATTAATCTCCTACCTGGATTTGACTTTCCAAAATGCAAGACGTCACCCTTTTCTATGTTAAACTCCACATGCTATTTCTCAGCCCACTTCCGCTGCCAATCAAGGTACTGCTGCAATTTCTGGTAATGTTCCTCATTGGATCCCTCCTATTTTAGTGTCCTCTGCAAACTTATTAACCTTGTGGTGTGCATTCTCGGCCAAATCGTTGATATAGATAACAAACAGCAAAGGACCCAGCACCGACCCCTGAGACACTCCTCTAGTCACAGGCCTCCAATCCGACAAGAATACCTCCACTAGAGCCATTTGCTTCCTAACGCCAAGCCAACTGTGTTGCGAATTTGCCAGATTACCTTGGAGTCCATGCGATCTAACCTTCTCGACCGGCCTACTATCTCGAACCTTATCAAAGGCTTTACTGAAATCCATATAAAGTATGTCCACCACCCTGACTTCGTCAACCTTGCTGGTCACTTCCTCAACTGAACAAAATTTGTAAGGCATGATCTGCCATGCACAAAGCTATGCTGACTGTTCCAAGTCAAACTCTTCCATTCCAAATGCATGCATATCTTATCGCTCAGAACCTTCTCAAGTGGTTTACCGAAAACAGATGTGAAGCTTACTGGTCTATATTTCCCAGGCTTTTCTTTGCAGCCCTTCTTGAATAAGGGCACAACATTTGCTACTGCCCAGTCTTCCGGGACCTTGGCCCCTGAACTGTCTTCTTTCCCCTCTTGCAGTGCTCTTGGATATTTCTGGTCAGGACCAAGAGATTTACCTGACTTTATGCATTCTGATATGTCCAACAGCACCTCTATTGTGATATGAACCATACCAAGATATGACAACTAACCTACCCAAAGGTCACAGATCTTCACGTCTTTCTTCATGGTAAACACAGAGGGGAATTTGAGGCCCTCGCCCATCTGTTGTGGTTTTAGACATGAATGCCCACTTTGGATTTTAAGGCGTCCTATTTTCTCTGTAGTCGTTCTTTTTCTTTACTATAGTGAAAGCACATCTTTGGATTTACCCTATTTTTCTCAGCCAAGGCTATGTCATACCCCCTTTTCGCTCTCCTGATTTCCTTCTTCAGTAAACTCCTGTATCCCTTGTGTCTCTCCAGAGATTCCATTGATTCCAGTTGCCTGAACCTGAGCCACGCCTCCTCTTTGCTGGTCAGATCCTGATAATCTCTTGTCATTCAGGGTTCTCTCTTCCTGTCTCACTTTCCCTTCACCCTCACTGGAACATATAGACTTTGAACTCGAGTTATCTCACTTTTAAAAGCCTCCCACTTACCAGAGATCCTTTTTCCTGGAAACAAGCTACTGCAATAAACCTTTGCAAGTCCCTGTCTAATTCCAACAAAATTCGCCTCGCCCCAATTTAGAACTTGAATCTGTGGACCAATTCTGACCCTCCCATAACTAGTTTAAAATTCATACAATTCTAGTCACCGGTCCCAAAATGCTCCCCCACTTTACCCCCGTCACCTATCCTGCCCTATGTCCCAACAGTAGGTCGAGTTTGTCCCTTCCCGAGTAGGACCCTCTACATGCTGTTCGTGGAAACTTTTCTGAACACACTTTACTAATTTCTTTACATCTAAGTCCTGAACCCTCTGGAAGTCCCAGTCTATGTTAGTATAATTAAAATCACCTATTATGACTATCCTATTGTTCCTGCAAGTCTCCCTAGCCTCCCTGCATATTTTTTTCTCTAATTCCCATTGACTATTTGGAGGCTTATAGTGCAACCACTATAACATCACCAACCCCCTCTTACTTCTTTGCACCATCCACAAAACCTCACTCAACATTATCTCAGTTATTTCATCTTTAAATATTGGAGTGGTATGCGCCTGAATCAGAACTATTGGTATTGAAACTGTTTCATTTCACATCTCTCCCTTTCAGTTCACACCCACAGCACACCTCGTCAAGGCGCAATGGAGATATAAAGCTGTAAAAGGATGCAAGCTGCACATCCTGTTACTGCCAGCATTTGCTGCAAGTTTCCCCATACTGGGCAGTGATCTAACACAGTGTTACCGAACAATGCAAAAGCCTGGGTTTATATATGAATGAACCAGTGCGCTCTGCATAGCTCCTCACACTGGACATTTAGCCCATGATTATAATCAAGCATTGGTGTGGACTGCACAGAGTTCCACTCTGGACATTGCTGGGTTGCATTCAGCAGTTCACTAGCTGGATCTACACAGTGCTCCATACAGAACGTACAATGGATGGGCTGATTATGTGAGTTGGATTGCGAATATGAGATAACTAAACTGGCAATGCCTTTATTTTGTGTTTTCATTCTTATGATTGGACCGTTCAAATCCTGACTCATCAGGTTAGACCCGAACCTCTGGATGAGTGATGGTGACTGTTGTTACAGCATCTGGGTCTGCAACATGACCAACAAATGCAGCAGAGGCTGCAGAGAGGACAGTCTCCGTAAAATGGCATGCGGAATCACTATCAGATCAGCCGTGCTCTTAGTGAATGGTGCGGCAGGATTGTGTGGACCACGAATGCAACTTATTCATTTATTTCTATTTGTAACAGCCAAACTCCCCTCCTCTCCGTGCCCAAAGCTGGTGGGGAGTGAGTCACCTCCTGCTGTCCCTGTGTAACAGGATCCTGGGGACTGACAAGTCTCCAGATTTCCCAGTGCCAGTCTCGAGCAGTTGAGTGACTGCCTCCTGTTCCTGTGTCCCAGACTCGAGCAGTTGAATGACACCCTCTTGTTCCAATGTCCCAGTCTCGAGCAGGTGAGTGACTGCCTCCTGTCCCTGTGTCCCAACCTCGAGCAGTTGAATGACACCCTCCTGTTCCTGTTTCCCAGTCTCGAGCAGTTGAGTGACTATGTTCTCTTCCTGTGTCCCAGGCTGAAGCAGTTGAGTGACTACGTCCTCGTCCTGTGTGCCAGTCTCGAGCAGTTGACTGACACCCTCCTCTTCCTGTGTTCCAGTCTCGAGCAGTTGAGTGACTGCGTCCTGGTCCTGTATCCCAATCTCGAAAAGTTGAATGACACCCTCTTGTTCCTGTGTCCCAGACTCGAGCAGTTGAATGACAGCCTCCTGTTCCTGTGCCCCAGTCTCGAGCAGTTGAGTGACTGCGTCCTGTTCCTGTGTCTCAGTCTCGTGCAGTTGAGTGACTGCCTCCTGTTCCTCTGTCCCACTCTCGAGCAGTTGAGTGACTGCCTACTGTCCCTGAATCCCAGTCTCGAGCAGTTGAGTGACTGCGTCCTGTTCCTGTGTCCCAGTCTCGTGCAGTTGAATGACTCTCTCCTGTTCCTGTGTCCCAGTCTCGAGCAGTTGAGTGACTGCCTCCTGTTCCTCTGTCCCACTCTCGAGCAGTTGAGTGACTGCCTACTGTCCCTGAATCCCAGTCTCGAGCAGTTGAGTGACTGCGTCCTGTTCCTGTGTCCCAGTCTCGTGCAGTTGAATGACTCTCTCCTGTTCCTGTTTCCCAGTCTCGAGCAGTTGAGTGACTGCCTCCTGTTCCTGTGTCCCAGTCTCGACAAGTTGATTGATTGCGTCCTGGTCCTGTGTCCCAGTCTCGAGCAGTTGAATGACTCTCTCCTGTTCCTGTGTCCCAGTCTCGAGCAGTTGAGTGACTGCCTCCTGTTCCTCTGTCCCACTCTCGAGCAGTTGAGTGACTGCCTACTGTCCCTGAATCCCAGTCTCGAGCAGTTGAGTGACTGCCTCCTGTTCCTGTTTCCCAGTCTCGAGCAGTTGAGTGACTGCCTCCTGTTCCTGTGTCCCAGTCTCGACAAGTTGATTGATTGCGTCCTGTTCCTATGTCCCAGTCTCGTGCAGTTGAGTGACTGCCTCCTGTTCCTCTGTCCCACTCTCGAGCAGTTGAGTGACTGCCTACTGTCCCTGAGTCCCAGTCTCGAGCAGTTGAGTGACTGCCTCCTGTTCCTGTGTCCCAGTCTCGAGCAGTTGAATGACTGTCGCCCGTCCCTGAGTCCCTGTCTCGAGCAGTTGAGTAACTGCCTCCTGTTCCTATGTCCCAGTCTCGAGCAGGTGAGTGACTGCCTCCTGTTCCTCTGTCCCAGTCTCGAGCAGTTGAGTGACTGCCTACTGTCCCTGAGTCCCAGTCTCGAGCAGTTGAGTGACTGTCTCCTGTTCCTGCTCCCAGTGTCGAGCAGTTGAGTGACTGCCTCCTGTTCCTGTGTCCCAGTCTTGAGCAGTTGAGTGACTGCCTCCTGTTCCTGTGTCCCAGTCTCGAGCAGTTGAGTGACTGCCTCCTGTTCCTGTATCCCAGTCTCGAGCAGTTGATTGACTGTCTCCCGTCCCTGAGTCCCAGTTTCGAGCAGTTGAGTTACTGCCTCCCGTCCCTGAGTCCCAGTCTCGAGCATTTGAATGACTGCCTCCTGTTCCTATGTCCCAGTCTCGAGCAGTTGAGTGACAGCCTCCTGTTCCTGTTTCCCAGTCTTGAGCAGTTGAGTGACTGCCTCCTGTTCCTGTGTCCCAGTCTTGAGCAGTTGAGTGACTGCCTCCTGTTCCTGTGTCCCAGTCGCGAGCAGTTGAATGACTGCCTCCTGTTCCTGTGTCCCTGTCTCGAGCAGTTGAGTGACTGCGTCCTGGTCCTGTGTCTCATCTCGAGCAGTTGAATGACTGCCTCCTGTTCCTGTGTCCCAGTCTCGAGCAGTTGAGAGACTGCGTCCTTTTTCCTGTGTCCAAGTCTCGAGCAGGTGAGTGACTGCCTCCTGTTCCTGTTTCCCAGTCTTGAGCAATTGAGTGACTGCCTCCTGTTCCTGTGTCCCAGTCTCGAGCAGTTGAGTGACTGCCTCCTGTTCCTGTGTCCCAGTCGCGAGCAGTTGAATGACTGTCTCCCGTCCCTGAGTCCCTGTCTCGAGCAGTTGAGTGACTGCCTCCTGTTCCTGTTTCCCAGTCTCGAGCAGTTGAGTGACTGCGTCCTGGTCCTGTGTCCCAGTCTCGAGCAGTTGAATGACTGCCTCCTGTTCCTATGTCCCAGTCTCGAGCAGGTGAGTGACTGCCTCCTGTTCCTGTGTCCCAGTCTCGAGCAGTTGAGTGACTGTCTCCCGTCCCTGAGTCCCTGTCTCGAGCAGTTGAGTGACTGCCCCCTGTTCCTGGTTCCCAGTCTCGAGCTGTTGAGAGACTGCGTCCTTTTTCCTGTGTCCCAGTCTCGAGCAGGTGAGTGACTGCCTCCTGGTCCTGTGTCCCAATCTCGAGCAGTTGAATGACTGTCTCCCGTCCCTGAGTCCCTGTCTCGAGCAGTTGAGTGACTGCCTCCTGTTCCTGTTTCCCAGTCTCAAGCAGTTGAATGACTGCCTCCTGTTCCTGCTCCCAGTCTCGAGCAGTTGAGTGACTGCCTGCTGTTCCTGTGTCCCAGTCTTGAGCAGTTGAGTGACTGCCTCCTGTTCCTGTGTCCCAGTCTTGAGCAGTTGAGTGACTGCCTCCTGTTCCTGTGTCCCAGTCTCGAGCAGTTGAGTGACTGCCTCCTGTTCCTGTGTCCCAGTCTTGAGCAGTTGAATGACTGCCTCCTGTCCCTGTATCCCAGTCTAGTGCAGTTGAATGACTCTCTCCTGTTCCTGTGTCCCAGTCTCGAGCAGTTGAGTGACTCCTTCCTGTTCCTGTGTCCCAGTATCGAGCAGTTGAATGACTCCCTCCTGTTCCTGAGTCCCAGTCTCGAGCAGTTGAATCACTCCATCCTGTTCCTGTGTCCCAGTCTCGAGCAGTTGAATGACACCCTCCTGTTCCTGTGTCCCAGTCTTGAACAGTTTAATGACACCCTCCTGATCCTGTGTCCCAGTCTCGAGCAGTTGAATGACTACCTCCTGTTCTTGTGACCTAGTCTCGTGCAGTTGATTGACTGTCTCCCGTCCCTGAGTCCCAGTCTCGAGCAGTTGAGTGACTGCCTCCCGTCCCTGTGTCCCAGTCTCGAGCAGTTGAGTGACTGCCTCCTGTTCCTGTGTCCCAGTCTCGAGCAGTTGAGTGACTGTCTCCTGTCCCTGTGTCCTAGTCTTGAGCAACTGAGTGATGCCTCCTGATCCCAAGTTTGTGAAAGTAGATGTCCTACTCTTGCTACTGACTAACAGGCTCCAATAGCTCTGTGCTCACCTGCTGCTCCTGTTTAATGGAATTGAGGGACTGAATGGCCTCTTCACATTCCTGACAGCTTCTCTTGACTAAAAGCCTTTCTCCTGTTTTTGTAAAACACCATCAAAATCTGAGTGATGTATTTTTGTATTTGACTCACAGTAATTGAGCAAACAAGCTGACTGACAGTTTTCAGAACCTGAATAGCCTCTTCCTGTTCCCGTGTTATACATTCAAGAGTCAACAGAGTCTCAGTGATGTACAGCACGGAAAAGGCCCTTCGATCCAGTCATCCATTCTGGACAAATATCCCTAAATTAATCTCGTCTCCCTTGCCAGCACTTGGCCCATATCGCTCTAAACCCTTCCCATGCACATACCCATTCAAATGCCTTTTTCATGGTGTAACTGTGCCTGCCTCCACCACCTCTTTTGGGTGCTCAATCCATACACACAGCAATCTCTCATTAAAATTGTTGTGCCTCATTTCCCTTTATAAATCGTTCCCCTCTCACCTTAAACCTTTGTCCTGTAATTTTCAACTCGCCTATGCTGGGGTAAAGACATTGACTGTTTGCCTTATCGATGACCCTCATGATTTTATAAACGTCTTTAAGGTCACCCCTCAGCCTCAACACTTGAAAATAGTCCCAGCCTATTCAAACTCTCCCTGTAGCTCAAAGCCTCCAACATATGCAACATTCTTTTAAATCTCTTCTTACCCTTTCATGTTTGACAACGTCTTTCCGACAGCAGGTTGGCCGGAATTAAAGGCAATATTACAAAAGTGGTCAAACCCATGTCCTGGACAGGTGCAACATGTCATGCAAACGCTTAGACTCAAAGCACGCACCAGTAAAGAGAAGATCACCAAATGCCTTCTTCACTACACTGTCTACCTGTGACAGCACTTTCAAGGACCTGAGAGCCTGTACCACCAGGTGACACAGTAGCTCAGTGACTAGCATTGCTACCTCAGAGCACAGCGATCTTGGTTTAATTCTATCCTTGAATGACTGCCTGTGTAGAGTTTGCACATTCTCCCCGTGTCTGCGTGCGTTTATTCCGGGTGTTACGTTTTCCTGCCACAGTACAAAGATATACAGACAAGTATAGATTGGCCATGCTAAACTGCCACAAGTACCCAGGGATGTGTGGGTGAGGAGGATTAGCCATGGAAAATGCAGGCTCAGAGGGATAGGGTAGGGTTTGTCCAGTAGGATACTGTTTAGAGGGTCGGTGTGGCCTCGATGGGCTGAATAGCCTGTTTCGTCACTGTAGGGATTCTATAATTTCAATGAAGTTTTCTTTGATTGGCAAATTTCGACAGAACCCTACCTACATGTCTGATTTGTCTTGTCAAAATGCAACACCTCACCTTTATCTAAATTTAACTCCATCTGCCACCCTTTGGCTCACCTAATCAACTTTCCCCTTTGTTCGGAGATATCATTTTTTACTGTCGACTACACCACAAAATTTGGAATTATCTACAAGCTTACTGACCATACTTCATATACTCAAATGCAAATGATTTGTATACGTGACAAGAGGCAGTGGACCCACTGTTGATCTTTGTGGCACACCACTGGTCACAGGTCTCCAAGTTTAATGAACAAATGTCCACTGTCACGCCCTGTCTCCAATATTTAAGAAAAGTTTGGATCTAAATGGCGAGCTCTCCCTGGATTCCAGGCAGTCTAACCTTGTTAACCAGTCTACCATGTAGAACATTTTGGTTTTCTTACTGAATTCAATAAAGACAACATCCACTGTCCTGCCTTCATCAGTCATCTTCATCACTTCCTCAAAAAATTCTACCGAGTCAGTGAGACGTGATCTCCAATTTACAAAGCCCTCTTCTGTCCTTGTCTTTCCAAATGCATATACCTCCTTTCCCTCAAAATCCCCTCCAACAATTTAGTCACCGTTGACGTCGGGCTCACCAGTCTATAGTTACCTGGTTTTTCCTTCCTTTCTTAAATGATAACACTACGTTAGCAGCTCTCCAGTCTTCTGACACATCACCTGTGGAAATCAATGATACAAATCTATCAGCAAAATGCAGAGCAATCGCTTTCGTAGCTTCCCACAAATGTCTGGGATACAACTATTCAGTCCCAGGGATTTGTTCACCTTTATGTGATTTTGAATGTCCAACACCTCCTTGTAATATAGATACTTTTCAAGCTATCACTATACACTTATTCATTCTCTCGCTCTTGTAACTCCCTCCACTCCCTCCATCTCTTCTGGTTCCACACATAGGTAGCCTTACTGATCTTTAAGGTTCCCTAATCTCTCCCTAGTTAAACTTTTACCATGAAAAGATTTGTAGAATTTCTTGAATACCTCGATAACCCTATTTCTAAAGCCAACTCGTGTTCACATTTTTCTGGCCTGATTTCTCCGTTGACTATACACTTACTGCCATTATACTCCTCTGGGGATCCACTTGATTTCAGTTCTGTTTACCTGGCATATGCCTCCTTTCTTACCTTGACCAGAGCATCAATATTTCTAGCCATCCAGCACTCCCTGCACCAACCAGCCTTGCCCATCTCATGAATGGGAACACATTGGCTCTGGACTCTCTGAAACCAAGTTTTGATTGCCTTGCATTTTCCAACCATCACTTTACCTGCGAATAGAGTATTCCAATTAGCCTTTCACAGGACTCGCCTAACACTTTCAAAATTGGCCTTGTTCCAAGTTAGAACTTTATTGCTAAAATCAGGTCTTTCCTATTCCATAACTAGTTTAAACGTAATATTTATGCGTAACAGACTTGAAATGTTAACAAAACACTTCCTGCCCCTCTGTATCAGGCGCGAGAGGCTGCATGGGATCCTCCTGTCCCTGTATAACGGCCACGAGACTTTAAATGACACATCAACCCCTGGATTACTAGCAGCCAGTAAACTGAATCTGATGGAGGTCCATCCCTTCTCAGTTACAGAAACAATGAACTTCAGGTGTCCTCTCAGTGACACCTCATACAGCTGTAGCGACAAATCCTTTCATTTTGAATGATTTTGTTGGCAAAATGAGCGAATATTCCAGAGTTCCAACTTTTCAAGTAACAGCAGGCTAATATGGACTGAATGGCCTTCTCCTATCCCTCTGTAAGAGGCCCATAGGCATAGAATTGCTTCGGCCTGTTGCTGAGCAGCAGTCTCCATTCTCTGCCTCAAAGTTATGAAAGGATTTGAAAACATGGCACTTAAAACACGGAGTACCATCACACTGGTCATTGAGTATCATAATGTAAGTTAAGGCATTTAGAAACTTGCCCATCCGACGTTTTTTTATGTAGCCGATCTGTTATTTTATAACTGCTTCCTTTCGTAAACAGAGTGGAACATATATAGACCCCTGCAGTGTTCTTAATACTGTCATATACAACTGAAAAAAAGATTAAAAATATTTAAAGATTTATGGTCCATCCCTCAGCAACCCTCATCCATTCCACCCAAAACGGGTAAATGTTCCCTTTTATAGTGATATGAAAAGTGATGTATGGAACTGGATAACTGATCCTATTTGTTCAGTGACTGCAATTAATGCCAATCTCCATGGATTCTAATTATGCCAGTGGAGGGTTTCCATCTTTTAATGATAAATAGATGTCGTTCAATGTGTTACTCCATAATATGAGCGGGACCATCATCAACAGCACTGACAGGGATCAACAGATCCGGAGAGAGGGGGAGGAGAGATCAGAATCTGAGAACATTAGACTGGAATGTTCAAACAATGGATCAGAATCTGAGAACATTAGACTGGAATGTTCAAACAATGGGTCAGAATCTGAGAACATTAGACTGGAATGTTCAAACAATGGATCAGAATCTGAGAACATTAGACTGGAATGTTCAAACAATGGATCAGAATCTGAGAACATTAGACTGGAATGTTCAAACAATGGATCAGAATCTGAGAAAATTAGACTGGAATATTCCAACAATAGACAGGAGCTTATCCGATTATGTTTGGTATCTTTCTGCATTTTATTGGTTGTCATTATCATTGCGGATCTATTACGCTCTTCTCATTATTCAATATTTTTATTATCCCTTCCTGGCTATCGTTGGTGTTCCTGGTGAGTGTTACTGCCCATTTTTTTTCTATAAACCAGTTATGGCTCTATTATTGGTCTTTCATATATTCTACACTTCTACCCACTATTATTGTTCCTGTTGAATCTCTGAATCCAGATATTTACTCTACAGACCTCTACAACTACATCAATGAAGGTGTTCAATTACTGTCTCCCTCTGCTTTGGCAATGTTACTCATGGGTCTCTATGTTGACCTACTCAGTTTCAGCAGATAACCGCAATGTATTGTATCTTTGCCTTTTTTTTAAATAGTAAGAGCATGGAGGTCACTGTCTGCTGTCCTGGTTACAGACTCCAATTCCTTCCAGTGTTTCCAATCCATCCCTGACCAATATCTGCGGCTGAAGCAGACGAGTCATAACTGTGGGTGAACCCTTTCATCATGAGTTGATTCTTGACACCATGCCCTGACCATTTCTAACTTGAAATACTCACCACTCCACAATGTATCTCACTGGCTTATTCCATCTCCTGTTTGAACCTTGAGTTATGAAATACAGTCTTAATGAAGATAATAATCTGCTGCTGACGCTCC
The DNA here is from genome assembly GCF_037043375.1 of Chiloscyllium plagiosum. Taxonomy (NCBI): domain Eukaryota; kingdom Metazoa; phylum Chordata; class Chondrichthyes; order Orectolobiformes; family Hemiscylliidae; genus Chiloscyllium; species Chiloscyllium plagiosum. The sequence continues at coordinate 76,759,274 of NW_028270180.1, read as the reverse complement.
CGGCTTCAAACCTGCCCAAGCAAATCTGATTCGAACTCACACCAAATTCCCATCCATCTGTCATTCATGTGCACGCGGATATATATTGCTATTTTTATGGCAATGCCTTTATTGAACATTTTAAAATACTTTACCTCATCTGTCCATGAAAATTCTCTCGTTCTCTCTCTGTCGATTATCCAAAAGCCTGCCATTTGTTCGTATTTAAAATAGTTTCCTCCATGTGCGTTCCTTCTCAATGAGTTCGCATTCAACCACGCCAATCGCATGCACACACGCACTGTCTCTCTCACACTCTGATGAACACACACGCACGCACAGAGAGCAAACCTTCCCATTGGAGATAGTAATCTGATGCGAGTATAGTTTGCATATGATAGTAAAGTTTGCAATACTCTCTATGCTTGTCAGATAGTGCAGTTTACTGAGCAACACACTAGCCTGCTCTGCACAGCTCTCCATGCTGAGCTGTCATCTTGTCCCAGTTTATGTTGTTTGTGGTGTTCGGTGAAGCAAATTGAGAATTTGATGTAACAAACTATTTCAGCTGATCTGACAATGCCTTTATTCAATGTTCTCATTCTCATAATTTTACTGCCGAAGATCTCACTTCTCCAGTTAGTCCCACTGCTCTGTCTTTTTTACCATATTTCCGCAACCTCCTCCCAGTTAATTAAATGTCTGTTTCTGTCTTTAATATGAATCTCTGTCCCTCTGCATCTTTCCCTGGCCTTGGGTTTTGGTTATATTTTGTATCGAGTGCTGGCATTGTGTCGCTCAGAAACAGTGAAATAGTGTGTGTCAGGCTGTTTTTCACTTCCCGGTATGTCCCATATGATGGCCCATGGACGGCGTGTTTCAGAAGTTATGAGACACATCCTTGTAACTTGGAGTGTACCTGTGTTTGCCCCACTCAGGTGATCTTGCGATCAGTAACACGGGGAAGCTCATGGAGTAAAGGACCAGGCATCTAAATTGTGTGACAATGCTGTCACTCTTTTTTTAATAAAGGTCATTTTCTCTTTTTTTTGAACAAGAGATCTTGAAGTCCAAACTGCCGACTGTAAACGGCTCAAGTAAATAACTTTAGGGTTTTAGGGTTTTTAATAAATAGCAGTAATAATGGCCAGCTCGCATAGACTAGGCTTTCTAGTTTTTTTTCCTTATAGCTGTAAGTCACCAGGTGCTTGTGTCCCAGAAGGGTTGGAAGTTCTAGTAAATTATCCCTAGCTGCTATTCTCTCTGAAGCTTCACTTGATGCTATTTCCTCCTGGATTGGAGAACTGTATGTCTGAATGCGCCTTTTTACCATGGTGTGTTTTAAGTGATATTAGTATATTGAAACAGTTCATTTCTGGAAGGTTTTGTATCCACTGTTCGGTTAAGGTTTCCAATAGTTAAGTTATTCTAAAATCATCTTCATTTTCTATGGATTTTCATTAGAGTGTTTAAATATATTGTGTTTTAATTAATGGTGAGTGGTTTGGCGAGTAGCATCACATCTGGAACACCCACTTCACATCTACCTTTAAAATAAGAAAAGGTTCGCATCCAAGCTACCCACTTGAAATAGTTTGGGGCAGTCTGGTTGGTCTATAGCAAACTGTAGACTCTTGTCTGGTTCTAAATCGATAATACCAAATTGGGTTTGAATTACAATCCCTACAATGTGCAAACAGGCCATTCGACCCAACAAGTCCATACCGACCCTCCGAGGAGTAGCCTCCCCAGAAACATTCCTCTACACTATTATTACACATTTATCCCGACTAAGGCATTTAACCCACACATCCCTGAAAACTACAAACAATTTAGCATGTCAAATTCACCTGATATGCACATCTTTAGATTGTGGGAGGAAACCAGAGCATCCAGAATACTCTCATGCAGACAGTGGAGAGTATGCACTGGGAGGCTATTGGGTTCAAAGGTCGTGAATGGTAGTTGTTAGTGTCTTTTGTTCCGGATGTTGAATTCGGTTGGTTTAAACAGTGTTTTGTGTATAAAGATTCTTTCAGTCACTCAGAGTTCTCTGGGTGTGGAAGAAGTGAAGTTGGGGGTTTAACAAAAGGTAATGAAGGCAAAGCTGTAGAAATTGACAGAGAAGCTGGAGGTGGGGTTGCGTTTGTCTGTGAGAAAATGAGAGATAATTGCAGCTACAGCTCGGCAATTACATTTTGTGGAAACGCCATCAGATTCTTTGGAAATGGTGAGAATTCAATTTCAAATGAGGCACCGTGAACATGAGAAGGAATTGAAACAGTTTGAATTATGATGAAGCGTAGAAATAAAAGAACAGAAAATGAAGAAGAAAGAGAGAAAAAGAGAGAAGAAAAGCAGAGAGTTTCAACTTCAAAAGTTAGTAATTAGAGAGGAAAGTTGACATAGAAGGTGGTGATGAAGATAGACAGTAGGCTGGATGAGGAGGATAGTGAGGATGAGCAACCCTATAGTAGCCAAAGGCCTGATGTGGATCTGTTCAGATACATCCAGACATTATCTACATTTGATGAGAATGATGGGGGAGCCTTTTCAATTTCATTTGAGAAAGTGGCTAAACCAATGCAGTGCCCAGTGACCATGTGGATTTAGTTGATTCAAACAAAGCTGATAGGTATTTACATCCCTATCAGAGGCGGTGTCTGGGGAGGAGGAGGAGGTGAAGAAAGCCATCTGAAGTGTATATGAGCTTGTGCCAGAAGCTGACAGACAGCGTTTCAGGAATCTAAAAAAGGGTCCCTGGTTAAACGCACATTGAGTATGAAAGGATCAAACAAAGTAATTTTGAAAGGTGGGGAAGGGTATTAAAAACAAAGCAAACCTATGACATTGTTAGAGAGATTCTTATTTTGGAGAAGTTCAACAATTCACTTCCTGCAGCCGTGAGAACTCGTGTGGAAGGGCAGAGTTACAATGGCAAGGTTAGAAGCTGAAATGGCTGATGATGATGATTGGGTTCAGAAATCAAAGTTTGGTTTCTGTGAGGGATTGAGAAGAATGTGTGAGGTCTTCTTAAAACATATCCCTGTGAGAGTAAGGTGTACTGGCGTAGGCCAGGAGTAGCAGGTAAAGAGGTTACTGCATTAAGCGGTACAGAAGTATTTAATCCTTTTACACTGAGACGTGAGGAGCTATGCCATTCACAGGGAGTGTTGGAGAGATGAGAAGTACTCCATTATGTAACTTGTGGTTGGAGTGTCCAGTGGAAGCATCAACAGATTTATTCCACAATGGGGAAGGAGGCTTTCAGCTTGGTGTTGGCGTTAGAACAGTTCAGCATTTAAATTGCGAATAACATACCTGAGACAAATCTTTATCACTGATTGTGACCCCTTAAAGTTTTTTTGAGAAGTTGAGGGAGAAGACTACCAGTCTGTTTCGATTGAGCTTATTATTGCTGTCATTCAATTTGAAATCATACAGGGGACATGGCAAGAAAACCTAAGTTTTGACACGTTGTGGAGACTTGGATGAAGAAAGACAAAGGCATTCTGTGGCAGGAGTAAAATGACTGAAATCGAAACTAGTTGTGAACATTTGTATGCTCAGAGTCAATGTTATATATATGCACCTCTTCCTCCGCTACATTGATGACTGCATTGGTGCCACCTCTTGCTCCCGTGACGAATTTGAGCAATTCATCAACTTCACCAACACATTCCACCCTAACCTTAAATTTACCTGGACCATCTCTGACACCTTCCTTCCCTTCGTGGACCTCTCCATCTCCATCAATGACGACCGACTTGACACCGACATTTTTTGCAAACGCACTGACTCCCACAGCAAACTGGATTACACCTCTTCCCACCCTACTTCCTGCAAAAATATCATCCGGTATTTCCAAGTCCTCCGCCTCCGCCGAATCTTCTTCCAGGAGTTCCAGTTCCACCACAGAACACACCAGATGGCCTTCTTCTTTCGAGACCGCAATTTCCATTCCCACGTGGTTAAAGATGCCCTCCAAGGCATCTCATCCACATCCCGCACTTCCGTCCTCAGACCTCACCCCTCCATCCGTAACACGGACAGAACGCCCCTGGTGCTCACCTGCCACCCTAGCAACCTTCGTATAAACCAAATTATCCGCCGACATTTCAGCCACCTCCCAACGGACCCCACCACCAGGGATACATTTCCCTCCCCAACCCTTTCCGCCTTCCGTAAAGACTGTTCCCTCTGTGGCTACCTGGTGAGGTCCACACCCCGCTACAACCCACCCTCCCATCCTGGCACCTTCCCCTGCCACTGCAGGAATTGTAAAACTTGCGCCTTCACCTCCTCCCTCACCTCCATCCACGACCCTAAAGGAGCCTTCGACATTAGGTCTCCTCTACATTGGGGAGTCTGGACGTCTTCTAGCAGAGCACTTTAGGGAACATCTCCTGGACACCCACACCGATCACTCACACTGCCCTGTGACCCAACATTTCACCTCCCCCTCCCACTCTGCCGAGGACATGGAGGTCCTGGGCCTTCGTCACCGACGCTCCCTCACCACCAGAAACCTGGTGGAAGAACGCCTCAACTTTCGCCTCGGAACACTTCAACCATATGGACTTGAACAGTTCCCACATTTCCCCTTCCCCCACATCACCCCAGTTCCAAACTTCCAACTCAGCACTGAGCCAATAATTATCTTACCTGCCTATCTTCTTTTCCACCTATCCACTCCCCCCTCCCCCCGAACTATCACCTTCATCCCCTCCCCCACTCACCTATTGTACTCTATGCTACTTTCTCCCCACTCCCACCCTCCTCTCACTTATCTTTCCACCCTTCAGACTCTGTGCCTGTATTCCTGATGAAGGGCTTCTGCCTGAAACGTTGACTTTACTGCTCCTCGGATGCTGCCTGAACTGCTGTGCTCTTCCAGCACCACAAATCCAGACTCGCGTTTCCAGCATCTGCAGGCATTTACAATATGCATTTCAGTCTACAAACAGAGGGCGATTAGCAGGTCTACAATTAATCCTTCTTTGTATATTGATGGGTCATTTTATTAAGGAGGAGTTGTGAGTATACTATCACTGTAAAGAGGTTAGTTTCTCTTATGTTATTTTTGAAGAGAGGTTCTAAAGGCAGAGGTGAAGAACTGCTGTCTGAACACAGTTTAAGTAAATAACTGAGGAGGCCTTTAGGTTTCATTAAATGGTGGTAACAATCGAAGGGCAGCGGCCAGCTCTCCCTCACCGGTTTTCTCGTTTTGTTTTTAGCTGAAGCATTCAGAAGCTGTTGGAGATCCCAGAATGGTTGGAAGTTTCAATACATGATCCCCAGCTGTTTCTCTCTGAGATCTCTGTAAACTGCTGTAAAGATCTGTATTTGAATATATTTTTGTGCCAAGCGGTGTAAACCACAAAGGTACTGTATCTATTGTTTGTGTTAGTGTTCCAACATATAAGCCATCCCACCATGTTCTTTGCTTTGATTATATTTTAACTAAAGCATTTAAATAGATTATATTTTGCTTAATGTTGAGTGGTTTGACCAGTCGCAACATATCTGAAACGCACACTTCCCATCTATATTCAAAATAAGGAAAGCTTTGGGTCTAAGCGACCTTCTTAAAATATTTTGCAGGGATCAGTAGCCGAGGGGTTTCTGATTGACTCCTGTTATTGAAAAGTTAGTGGAGGGGTTGGGGATGGTTTGTTGGAAGTTGTGCTGTGAGTGCCTCAGACATTCAGGGAGACCTGAGGATTTGGTGACCCAACTCTGGATGGAGCATGGGGACTGTAGTTACAGCATTTGGGTCTGTAAGATGAACAACAAATGGAGCAGAGGCTGCAGAGAGTGGAAGCTCTGAAACCACGGAATGAGTGTGTGTGGGGAAAGGGATCCGCTGTATGCACTCTGGGATTTCCAGGAACAGCTTCCCAAGCTTCGATTAACCCAGGAGCAGAGTGTGAGGGGACCCTGACTGAACAAGGAGCTGGTCACAGAGCGGTGTCACCTCCTTTAACATGACTTGCAGCTTCACACCAGGGGGACGATGGTGCTGCCGGTGGCTGTTAGGGTCACTGTTTCATTCAGCTTCTATGATCCGGAACTTTCCAGGCAGGACTAGGTGACATATCCATCATTTCCCAGTATCTCAACATCAATGTCACCATTCGGTGATGGAGGATATATATGGTGGATGAGGTAAATACATTGTTCCTCCCTCAGCAGATAACTGCCGGGTGTATCCAGTATAGTGGGATTCCTGATGGTGTACATGGCATCTGCAGAGGACTCATGTCAATGGGAAGAGGTAGAGGAACTGTAGGAGGAGTCTCTCTATTAATGTTACAGTGTGCCCATGCACAGTACATCATGTTGGTGAATACCCACTGTCCTGGCAGCAGTCACGACCTCTTCATTCAGAAGCAGTCAGCCATTTTCATCGTCATCGGGTCTCCACGTAGAAAGAAATGAACATATCTTGGATAAAGGCCGTCCCCTTGATGCACGTTTCCAAACACCATCCCCACCACCAATCAACCACATCAAAGTATTCCATGTATGCGGAGAGCAATGGGGTCACTTGGAGTGTCTGGGAGCTGACGATCAGGGATGGAGCAAAACCTCCCATGTCTGAACGGATCTGAGTGAACCCCCCAGTACACAGTATCATTAAGTCCTGTAATCCCTCTCCATTTCAGTAACATACTGCCTTCCATTATTCCTGTAAATGGAATGACAGGTTATATCATGTTAAATTCCACCTGCCAAACTATTATCTATTGTCTTTACCTCTCTGAATCTATTTGCAGACTCTCCACCCTCTCTTGATAATTTAATATCTTGCTTATCACAGCGACATAACAATTATTTGAAGAGGTGACAAGTAGGTTAGACCAGGGAAACCCAGTGGATGTGGTCTATCTAGACTTCCAAAAGGCCTTTGATAAGGTGCCTCACGGGAGGGCCCATGGTGTTCGAGGTGAGCTACTGGCATGGATTGAGGATTGGCTGTCTGACAGAAGGCAGAGAGTTGGGATAAAAGGTTCTTTTTCGGAATGGCAGCCGGTGACAAGTGGTGTCCCGCAGGGTTCATTGTTGGGGCCGCAGCTGTTCACGTTACATATTAATGATCTGGATGAATGTACTGGGGGCATTCTAGCAAAGTTTGCCGATGATACGAAGATAGGTGGACAGGCAGGTAGTACTGAGGTGGGGAGGCTGCAGAAGGATCTAGACAGTTTGGGAGAGTGGTCCAGGAAATGGCTGATGGAATTCAATGTGAGCAAATGCGAGGTCTTGCACTTTGGAAAAAGGAATACAAGCATGGACTACTTTCAAAACGGTGAGAAAATTCATAAAGCCAAAGTACAAAGGATTCTGGGAGTGCTAGTCGAGGATTCTCTAAAGGTAACCATGCAGGTTGAGTCAGTGATTAAGAAAGCAAATGCAATGTTGCCATTTATCTCAAAACGGTTGGAATATAAAAACAGTGATTTGCTACTGAGACTTTATAAAGCTCTGGTTAGGCCCCATTTGGAGTACTGTGTCCAGTTTTGGGCCCCACACCTCAGGACGGATATACTGGTACTGGAGCGTGTCCAGCGGAGATTCACACGGATGATCCCTGGAATGGTAGGTCAAACATACGAGGAACAGCTGAGGATCTAATGATTGTATTCATTAGAGTTTAGAAGGTTAAGGGGACATCTAATTGAAACTTACAAGATAATATATGGCTGGGAAAGAATGAACGCTAGGAAATTGTTTCCGTTCGGCGAGGAGACTAGGACCAAAGGGCACAGCCTCAGAATTAGAGGGGGTAAATTCAGAACAGAAATGCGGAGACATTTCTTCAGTCAGAGAGTGGTGGGCCTGTGGAATTCATTGCCGCGCCGTGCAGTGGAGGCTGGGATGCTAAATGTCTTCAAGGCAGAGATTGATAAATTCTTGATGTCACAAGGAATTAAGGGCTGCGGGGACAATGCGGGTAAGTGGAGTTGAAATACCCATCAGCTATGATTAAATGGCAGAGTGGACTCGATGAGGCGAATGGCCTTACTTCCACTCCTATGTCTTATGGCCTCATGGTCTTATGGACATCACCAAACTCAGCATCTGTATATCTGTTCCATCCTCCTGATCATTAATATAGACTGTAAATAGTTGAGAACCCAGCGCTGGTCACTGTGTGACCCGACTGGTGACGTTCTCTCTAACTGATTTATTCTGAGTGTCTGCTTCTTGTATGATACCCAGTCCTCCCCCATTCCTGGGCAACACAGTAGAAGAGTTGAATAAGAACAAGGAGCATCTGTGAGGAATCTAACCCCTTGATGAGGCTGATGTCAACACGGCCTCTGTTCCACTTTCCTGCCATCTCTCCATCCTAAAACTCTAGTCTCTTGTTGTAGATTGCGCCACGTGAAAAAAATCCACTCCACATCTCTACTTTCAATGGGATGCTAAATGTCTTCAAGGCAGAGATTGATAAATTCTTGATGTCACAAGGAATTAAGGGCTACGGGGAGAATGCGGGTAAGTGGAGTTGAAATACCCATCAGCTATGATTAAATGGCAGAGTGGACTCTGCCATTTGGTCCAAAGGCTGTGCCCTTTGGTCCTAGTCTCCTCGCCGAACGGAAACAATTTCCTACTGAAATTATGCTTGCATTTCTCATTACTTGCTGTACCCGCAGGCAGGTTTTCTGTGATATGCAAGCAGGCACCCAGATCCCTTAAGAACTTTGAACTTTCTCTCCATTTAGATAATAATTTGTCTTTCTATTATACTGGCCAACTTGAATAACCCCATATTTATTCACTTTAATTTTCCTTGTTAAATATTGGCCCATTCTTCCAACCTATCCATATGTTTTAAAATCTCTTGCATTATCATTCCGAAGTAATGTCCCATCGATATTCGTGTCATCTGAAAATGTGGAATTGTATTTTCTCTCCCGTCAACCGAGTACAGTAATACCATCGATTGCAAATGGTTGAGGTATGAGAACTGAAATCAATGCCAAAATAAAATGACACATTTATTCCATCTGACTACATTATGTTGGTTAACCAATCCTCCATCCAAGCTAATAAATTACTCCTAAATCATGTTGTCTGATCTTACCAAATACTCTTTGGAGAAGCGGCATATCCGATGCCTTCAGGAAGACCAGATATGTTCCATCTCCAGGATTCCCACAATCCACCTTATTTGTGACATCTTCAAATAACTCAAGCAAACAATTCAAACATGATTTAGCCTTCATAAAACCATGTTGACTCTGACGAATTGTGATTTGAGTTTGCAAATGTCCTGAACAATAGACTCTAAAAATTTGCCTTAAATTACATAGTTCATTGTTACATTTTACTCCCTAATGTATACCATTATGACAAGCTCTTCCCTTTTGAAAACCTTCACCTTTTGCTTTGAATTCCTTTTTTATTGGGCACAAGGCTTTAAGAGATCTGCTCTAATTCTGGATCAATGGTGCTGGAAGAGCACAGCAGTTCAGGCAGCATCCAAGGAGATTCGCTCTGCTCTAATTGCTGAGTAAGAGCCACGTGTAGCTGAATGGACTCATCATCCTGCTGGTGTGCAATATCGATGGGCTGACGTCTTTCTGGTGTTCCCATATGAAACAATCTCCAGGCACTGTGTGACCTCTTCCAGTTCCTATGTTACAGCCTTGAGGAGGCTGAATGGACTGATCCTGTTGCTGTTTAACAGGATACGGGTGCAGTATGGCCTACTGTTATAGGCTCGAGTGGCTGATTGGCCTCCTTCTGTAAATGTATAGGGGTTGAATAGCTTCGTTCTGTTTTGGTGTAACAGGTTCGAAGGCCTGAATATCCTCCTGTTGCTCCTGTGTAACAGGCTGGAGAACAGAATGGATTCCTCCATTATCTGTGTAATTGACTTCACTTGTTAACTCCTTCTGTCAGCTATGTTCAAATAAGATCATCTTTAATTTTTGTAAACTCCAGTGGCTACTGTGTCAACCTGATCATCCTTTCGTTATAAGGTAGCACCTTCATTGCAGGAATCAGTTGAGGGAACCATCTCTGAGCTGCTTCCAATATAGCAACATCCTTTCTTCATAGAATAGGCGAAATCTGTACACACTACTCCAGATGTGATATCTCTGTACAGCAGCAGCAACAATTTACCAGCCTGCTGTAAACTTCCCACCCAGGTTCGAGCTGTCTCAGCCCTCTGGGCGAATACAGAGCATTGTTGGAAGATCATTGTCCTTCTCTACTCCATCAGCATTACGGGAGATCCTGAGAAGTTAAAGTTGGAGAAGATCATAAATGATGTGAGAGATGTCTACCATTAATCTCCCCAGAGCCCACGTCGCTCAGATTCCACAGAATCTAGTAAGGTGGAGCGCAAAAACAGCAAGGAGGAGCAAACATTGATGGGAGTTACATATCAAAGTGAAAGCTGCAATACAAATGATGGACATGTTATCAAACAGGAAATGAGATATGCACATTTGTGGGTACTGCAGTAATAATGTACTGTTTAAATTATATCTAAACTGTGTTAACCCAATTGAATGCTAATGCTGGAAAATATGGTTTTCTTGACCACGTGTGAGATGGTTGACATGATCATTATGTCGAGCACTGAGCTCGAGATCAGGTTATTTATGAATTGGTATTGAGTGCTCAGAAGGGCCAATTGAAAATTTTGCTGTAAAGGACCTTTTGGAATCAGTGACCAAAATGTATTGGTTTTCTTTTATGCTGTTTGAGTACAAGACAATTTTTGTTTTATTTGCAGTAACCGTTATAAATCTGAGTCATGCAAGCCATGAAGGTGTGAGGAGAAAGGGGGGACGACAGATGCTGGAGATCAGAGTCGAAGAATGTGGTGCTGGAAAAGCACAGTCAGGCAGCATACTGACTGTGCAGATAAATCGATGTTTCGGGCATAAGCCCTTCATCAGGAATGAAGCTTCTGGGCCAAGGGGGCTGAGAGATAAATGGGAAGTGGGTGCGACAGGGGGAGGTAGCTGGGATTGCGATAGGAAGGTGAAGGTGGGGTTGAAAGTGATAGGTGACGATGGGAGACAGAACGCCTCATATTCTGCATCCATTAAACCCAATGTGTCTTCTCTACATTGATGAAGCAGGAGGTCAACTGGTGATTAATTCAGAGAACATCTCTGGGACAACCACATTGAACAAATCCATCACCTTGTGGCTGAGCACTTCAATTCCCCTTCCCACTCTGCCAAGGACATGAGGGTCCTTGGCCTGCTCTTTCGCCAAACCCGAGCCACCAGAAGCCTGGAGGAAGAAAGCCTCCTCTTCTGCCTTGGGATCCTCCAACCACAGGGGATCATAGTGGATTTCCCCATTTCCCCTAATCCCACCTTATCTCGCTCCAACCTTCCAAATCAGCACCGCCCTTTTGAACGTTTCTACGTGTCCACCTTCCTCCCTATCAATCTGTCCACCCTCCTTCCTCTCCAACTATCACTTTCAACCCCACCTTCATCTTCCTATTAGATGAAAGGAGGCAGCTTAGAAAAATGCCAAGTGCTGCAGTAAGCCAGTGGATTCAGAGAAATGTATGACCCAGCAAAGGATGACCAAGAAACTGAGAAGAAAATCAGAAAGAGAAAAAGCGTGCAAATGAAAGAAAAACATAAAGACTGCGAAAAAGTGTCTATCAATGTATAAAAAAATCTAAAAACAAGGTCAAAGGTGGAACAGCTGGTGTGTGTTCAGGATAATTTATTGCAGAGATCAGAGAAATCCCAGGGAAAAGAAACAGCTTCTTTGTGTCTATCTTCATGGAAGAATGTTCACAAATTCTTCCAGGAATACCAAGTGACCATGGGACTGGTGTAAGTAAAGTCTAAGATCATTCTTATCAATGTTGAGGTCATCTTTGAAAAGAAAGCTGGATTGAGTATTTATTAATCTGACAGACTAGATGTACTTCATACAAGAATTTCAGAGGAAGCAGCAATAGACATGTTAATTGCATCGTGGATTTTCACTTTATTTTCCGACATATTCCCGAAAGGCATTTAGCCAATCTGGATAAGGCAAAGGTTATAAATATTATCCAACACTTTAAGAACGGATGAAGATGGTGAGTGGTGAACTACAGACCAGTTATCTTGTCATCCTCAGTCACGTATCTGTTGGGTTCGATTACAAAGGACGTGCTACTAGATATTTAGAAGGCAATAACATAACTGGGGAGTGGGAGAATGTACCGATGAAAGGAAAACCAGAAGTGGCAAACTTTGTTTTGGAACGGTTTGAAGATGATTCTTGTGGACATAGGCAATGATGAACCATTGGATAACGAATAGTTGGATATTCCTGAGTTTTTTTTAAAGAACGCACACAGCAAGTTCATAATAAAAATTAAAGCGAGAGGTATTGGGAAGAACATATGCAAATGGGAAAGTAAAAATGAGGTTTACATTCAAGTGAATGTAATTGGAAGATAGCGGATGTCGTGCACCAGTTGCATCGAGCGTTGGTGAGACTAAACGTAGAATATTGTGTATCGTTCGGAGTCCCAATCTAAGAAAGAATATATTGACTGAAGAGGAACTGCAAAAGGTATTATGCAGATTAATCCGTAAAATGGCAAGATTGTCTGATGGGGAACCTCAGCCTGTAACATTGAGTTTCAAAACATGAGAGTTGATTGTAGTGAATCTTAGAAACATCGGAAGGACTGAATAACAGAGGGACATGAAGAAGTACAAGACGGCGAGATAAGGGAGAATCCCACAATATTCTACACGGACTATAGAACAGAATAATCAGCAAACAGTTAGTGTCCATTAGAAATCAAAGGGGCAATCTGTGTGTCAAGCTGGAGAACATTGATGGATTGTTACATGAGACTTTCACATCTATTTTACTTGTGAGAAGGAGGAGGCAGGTAAAAATTCAAGAAGGTGGACTAGGAAGCTCTTGAACAGATTGATGTAAAATACGAGAAAGGATTTGAGGTTTTGTTCTGTCTACATTTGGACCAATCTCCATGTCTGAATGAGTTGTATCACAGGCGGCTGTTGGGGTCAAGGGAGGAAAGACCCTGACTGAATATTTTAATTAGATTCTGACCATAGGGGAGGTGCCAGAGAACTGGAGAACTGCTAATACGATTCCACTTCACAGTAAGAGTGGGAGAGATAGGCCAGGTTACAGGAGATGAGCGAGCATTAGATCACTGTTAAAGAAACTACTGGATAAAATCGGGGAAGGTGAAAATCGAACTCCAATGAGAGTTACAAGGTTTGATCAGGGATAATCATCATGACTTTATCAGGAGGAAGTCATATCCAATGGATATGATTGAATTAGTATGAGGAGGTCGATTATTTAGTTTTGTAGGAAGGCCTTTGACAAATTCCCACCTGGGAAACTGAAAAATAAAGTAAAATCTCACAATTTGATGGATAACTTGACAAGTTGCAATAAATATTCTTAGTAGCAGGAGACAGAGGGTGGTGGGAGAAGACTGTTTGTATGACTGGAGACCAGTGTCCCCGGTTTACCACAGGGATCAGTGTTGTGTCCCTTATTGTTTGTGTTATTCATAACAAAATATAGATCTGAATGTGGAGGGGGTTAGGTGGAGCATGGTGGAGGTGTGATAATAAGTGTATGTTTGACATAAAGATTGGCTGGGTGGTTCGCAGTGAGGAGGAAGGCCTTAAGTTACAGGAAGATGCAGATGGAATGGTCAGATGGGCACATCAATGGCAGATGGAATGTAACCCTGATAAATATGAGGTGATGCACTTTGGGAGAAGGAACCAGGTGGGGAGGACTCAATGAATGGCAGCACACTGGGAAGCTCAGATTGTGCTTCTCCACACATCCCTGAATGTGACTGGACAGGTTAATGCTTAAAAATGTGTTGCTGGAAAAGCGCAGCAGGTCAGGCAGCATCAAAGGAGCAGGAGAATCGACGTTTCGGGCGGATTCCTGAAGAAGGCTTATGCCCGAAACGTTGATTCTGCTGCTCCTTTGATGCTGCCTGACCTGCTGCGCTTTTCCAGCAACACATTTTTTAAGCTCTGATCTCCAATATCTGCATTCCTCATTTTCTCCGAGACAGGTTAATGGACGAGTTAAGAATTGAACCTTGGGTGTAGCGTTTCCTAATCAGGGCATAGATTATAAGAGCAATACCGGGCTTTGGTTCAGCCAAAATTGAGTACTGTATGTAGCTCCGGGAATCACATTCCAGGAAGGATGTGATTGTACTGGAGAGGGTGCAGAGGTGATTCACCAGGATGTTCCCTGGGATGGAGCATATCAGCTATGGAGAGAGGCTGGATAAGCTCGGGTTGTTTCCTTTGGAGCAGAGAAAGCTGAGGGGTCCGTGATTCAGAAGGATAAGATTATAAGCGACACAGACAGGGTGGATAGAGAGCAGCTGTTCCTTTTAGTCAGAGCGGAAAGAACAAAGGAGCACACTTTTAAAGTGAAGAGTTTGAGATTCAGAGATGATTTAAACATTTTTTCACCTCGAGGTGTGGGGATCTGGGATTATTTCCTGAGAGGGGAATGATCACCTCTCAACCGTTAAAAGTACTTGACGAGCAATTGGAAGTGTCATAACATTCCAGACTATGGGCCTGCTGTAGGAAAGTGGGACGAAGATAGATCGTGCTGTATTTCTGTTGGCACAGAGGCTATGCTTCGTGAGTGTATGGTGTGGAAGGTCAATTACTGAACAGTTGATGGCAGGAATTGATAGGTTTCTGAAGAATTATATTCATAAGGGTTATAAGAGTGAACTGTAATAGCTTGTTAAATTATGTCAATGCGAGAAATATGAGAAAACAAGTGCAGATTCCTCATAGTTTAAAACCTGAGAATGGAGAATGGGGAACAGGGAAATGGCAGAACTATGAAGACACTACTTCCGTTCTGTCTTCACAAAACTTTCTAACAATACAAGGAAAACCGAGTCTGGTGTGGGAAAATGATACAGTACATGGAACAATAAACATAGTAAGTAAATGGTTTAGCAGAAATTATTGTGGCTGAAAGTAATGGTCATAGACAACACTAACATTGATTTGTGAAATGGGAATGATGTTTGAGAAACAAACTGGGAGACAAATGAAAGAGAAGCAATGGATGTAAAACATTTTGATATTTAGAAAAATGTTGGTAAAGCTCCAAGCCCAATTTGCAAAATCAAATCTGAGTGGATTGGGGCTAATATATGGACATGTTTCTAGAATGGGACAACTGGCAGGAAACAGTGAATAGAAATAAACAGACTCCTCAAGTAATAGCCTGACATTTTCAGAAAGGTATGATTCTGTGAGTATGACTACGTCCAAGACTCCCCATTACCTATCCCGAATATCTCCTGTCTCATCAGCAGGACGGACACAGCAGAAGTGGCGGTACAGTGGGATACAGTTGGAAGGGAATTGCTCTTGGAGTCCTCAACAGTGATTCCGTATCCCATGAAGTCTCATGGCATTAGTTTGCACATGGGAAAGGAAACCTCCTGCTGATTACCATGTACCAGCCTCTCTGAACTAATGAATCAGTACTCCTCTATGCTGACCAACACTTGGAGGAAGCACTGAGGGTAGCACGGACGCAAGATGTACTCTGGGTGGGGGATTTCAATGTTCACCACCAAGAGTATCTCAGCGACAGCATTACTGATCGAGCTGGCCAGGCCCCAAAGGATATAACTGCTCAACTGCTCGAAGGAACCAACAAGAGGAAAATACATACTTGACCACAGCCTTACTACTCTGCCAGTTGCAGAAGTATCTGTCCATTACAGTATCGGTAAGAGTGACCATCGCATAGTCATTGTGGAGACAAAGTCACACCTGCATATTGAGAATAACCTCCACCATTTTGGGTGGTGCTATCACGGTGCTTAAAAGTGCAGAATTCAAACAGATCTAGCAGCTCAAATCTGGATGTCCATAAGGTATTGTGGGTCATCAATAGCAGTGGAATTGTTCTCCCCATAACCTCATGGCCTGGCATATTCCCCTCGCAACAATTACCATCAATCCAGAGGATCCACATTGGTTCAATGGAGTGTGCAGGATGGCAGGAGCAGCACTAGGCATACCTGACAATGAGGTGTCAGCCTGGTGATGCCACCAAACAGGACAGCGTGTGTGCCAAACAGCATAAGCAGGAAGTGATAGACAGAGCTATGTGATCCCACAAGCAACGGTTCAGATCTAAGCTCTGCAGTCCTTCCACATCTAATCGAGAAACGTTGGGGACAATTAAACAATTCACTGGAGGAAGAGATTCCACAACTAACCCCTTCCTCCATGATGGAAGAGCCCAGCACTTTAGTGTATAAGATAAGGCTGATGCATTCGCAACAATCTTCAGTCAGAAGTGCTGAGTGGATGATCCATTTCAGTCTCCTCCAATGGTCGTCAGCAATTCAGTTACCAGTCATCAACCAATTTGATTGAGTCCACGCGATATCCAGAAACGATTGGAGATATTGGATACTCCATAGGGTCCATAATCTGACAACATTCTGGCAATAGTACTGAAAACTTGTGCTCCATAACTTGCCACTCCCCTAGCCAAACTGTTTCAATACAGTTACAACAATGACATTTCCCCGGTTATGTGGAAAATTACACAAGTATCTCCTGTATATAAAAAGCAGAACAAATCCTATCCAGCCAAATACCACTTCATCAGTCTACTCTCGATCATCAGTAAAGTGGTGGAAGGTCTCAGTGCTTTTAAGCAGCACCTGCTCAGCAATACCCTGGTCAATGACGCCCAGTTTTGGCTCCACCAGGGCCACTCAGCTTCTGACCTCATTACCATGGTTCAAACATGGACAAAAGAGCTGAATTCCAGAGGTAGGGTGAAAGCGACAGCCCTTTAAGTCAAGGCTGCATTCTAACCTGTGTGGTATCAAGGGACCTTAGCAACACTGGAATCAATGGGTATCAGAGGCAAAACCCCTGCTGGTTAGATTCATACCTGACACGTAGGAAGGTGGTCATGGTGGATGAAGGTCAGTCAACTTAGCTCCAAATCTGTAGGAGTCCCTTGAGCAGTGACCAAAAACTTCTTCAGGGCTGCCTCATCAATGACCTTCCTTCTATTTTAAGGTCAGAAGTGGGGATGTTCGCCAATGATTGTACAATGTTCTGCAACATTTGTAGCTGCTCAGACACAGTCCATGTTCAAACGTGACAAGTTCTGGAGAGTATCCAGGCTGACAAGTGACAAGTAATATTCAGCCCACAGGAATGCCAGACCATGACAATCACCACTAAAATACAATCTAACCTGCCCCTTGGTATTCAATGGTGTTACTATCACTGAATCCCCCAGTATCAGATTCCTGGTGGGTAATCATTGCTCAGACACTCACTGGCCTCGCCACATGAACACAGGAATTATAAGAGCAGGTCAGAAGCTAGGAATACTGCTGCGAGTAACTCACATCCTGACTTCCATTCGTGGGCGGCACGGCGGCACGGTGGCACAGTGGTTAGCACTGCTGCCTCGCAACGCCAGAGACCCGGGTTCAATTCCCGACTCAGGCGACTGACTGTGTGGAGTTTGCACGTTCTCCCCGTGTCTTCGTGGGTTTCCTCCGGGGGCTCCGGTTTCGTCCCACAGTCCAAAGATGTGCAAGTCAGGTGAATTGGCCATGCTAAATTGCCCGTAGTGTTAGGTAAAGGGGTAAATGTAGGGGTATGGGTGGGTTACGCTTCGGTGGGTCGGTGTGGACTTGTTGGGCCGAAGGGCCTGTTTCCACACTGTAAGTAATCTAATCTAATAAGTCTGTCCATCGTCTACAATGCCTAAGTCAGAAGTGTAATAGGAGACTCCCAATTTGCCTGGATGAGTGCAGCCCCAACAACACTCAAGAAGCCTTATACCATCCAGGACAAAGCAGCCAGTTTGACTGTCCCTTCATCCACAATGCTCCACCATCAACGCTCAGCAGCAGCAGCAGTGTTTTACTATCTAGATGCTGCAATGAAATGATTCACCTGAGATCCTCAGATACCATCTTCCCAACTCACGACCATGTCCATCTCGAACGACAAGGGCTACAGATGTATGGGAACATCATCATCTTCAGGTTCCTTCCAAGCCAGTCACCATCCTAACTTGGAAATTTATCACCTCTCCTTCACAGTCACTGGGTCAGAATTCTGGGATTCCCTTCCTAATGGCATTGGAGGTCAACCACAGCAGGTAGACTGCAGCGTTCAACAAGGCAGCTCACCATCATCTTCTCAAGGGCAACTAGGGACAAACAATCAATGCTGGCCCAGCCAGTGACTCCGAGATTCACGAAATAAATAAATAGAAATTAACAGAGGACGGTTGCTGAGATGTCGCAGGGATCGGTGCTTGGGGCCCAGCTTTTCACAATGCCCTTTAAACAGTTGGTTGCGGGAATCAGATACAATATATCCCAGCCTGCTGACAGCACCAACGGATGTGGGATTGTGAGTGGGTGAGGAGGATATAGAAAAGCACCGAGAAGACTAAGATAAGTGGAGTGAATGAGTAAATACGTGACAGATGGAGAACAATGTGGATAGAGGTGACGGTGTGCCCTTTAACGGAAATGATAAATTGGCAGCCTACCATTTGAAAGGGATTGGTTGAAACATGTTGATCTACAAAGGGACGTATGTTCCTTTTTGTTGTTTCCTTCAGGATAAACCTCTGAGGTCCCTGCAGCGCAGTGAGTTCTGCAACCAGAAGTCAATACTGGGCATGGAATTGGCACGCTGCCCAGTGTTCACAGACCCACAAAGTGGGGAGCTGCAACACTGAAAAGGATCTGCATCTCCTTGTACACCAGTCGCTGAAAGTAATATTGCAGAAACAGAAAGCAGGGAGGAAGATAAATGGTGTGTTGACCTTCATTTCAGGGGGATGTGTGTCCAGGAGAAAAGGTGTCTTACTGCAGTTGTACAGGGCCTTGGTGAGATATCATCTCGAACATTGTGCAGCATTATGTGCAGTTTTAGTGTCCTTACCTACTAAAGGACAAACCTGACATTGATTGATAGCAGTGAAGGATGACCAGACTGATCTCTGAGATGATGGGCTTGTTGTGGGAGCATAGTTTGGGGTGACTGGGCCAGTATTCCATGGGGTTAAGGAAAATGAGTGGAGATCTCAGTGAAATATACAAAACTCTGACAGGGTGAGACAGATTGGAAGCAGGGATGATAATTCCCCTGGCTGGGACTTCTAAAACAAGGGGCCACAGTATTAGGTACAGGCAGTCACCCTGCATTGAGATGTCTGCTCTCACTGACTGGGGAAACTGGGGAATTTGCTCGCACCTGGAAACTGAGACACTGATTATAAATAAGGATTTAGAGACAGTCAAGGGATGGTGGGCGAGTAGGGGTACGGTATGGAAATGAAGGGTCAACCATCATTACATTGAGTTGGGTAGCAAACTCGATGGACCAAACGTACTACTGCACTTCCTATTTTATAGCTTCCCAAGGTTACTCACATTAACGGATATGTATAACGTGTGGGGTAAGTGCATTGAGGAGATTTTTTCCATGAACTAGAATGGGGAGGCTCAATGTGTTGTATGACCTACTCCTTTCCCGCTGTTTCTGTGCAGTCTGTGGGAAAACTCTGTAAATGTTGTCACAAGCTCTCAGATGTTAGGAAGGGGGTATCTGCAGGGTCGACAGGACTGTGTTGCCATTCCCTTTTCTGACGCTGATGCTGAGGCCGGGTGTTCTGTCCGGTTTCATCCTTTCAGACCTCGGAGTAGTTTGATACAAATGAATTCCTTGCTTGGCAATTTCAGAGAATTGAAATGTTTATCACATGTTAGCGTCTTTGGAGTCACTTTTAGGTCAGCCCAGGAAATCACGGGGGATTCACTTCCTAAAAGTACATTGGAGAAGGAAATTCTGTTTACAATCGATATTGGCTTCAAGGTCACTGTTACTGACACCAGATTTTAGATCTCGATATTTTATTAATTGTCTTTAACTTCCACCCGCTGCTAGAGCGTTAGTCTGGTCTGGATTAGTAATCCAGTAACATTTCCACAACAGCACCATCTCCACATGGGGACCTATTGGAAACCACACTAAGCAGGTTGTTTCTGTGCTGCTAGACAGCTCTGTCAAAAAGAACTCCCACCAATTTGACTGTCATGATGGGACTGAGAAGGTGGTAATTGGTCAGATTGTAATTATTCCCGTTTTAGGGGATGGGACTTAGCCGAATAATTATTCACATTACCAGGGAGATGTCAGACTTGGAGCTGGAATGAAGCAGCTTCCCCAGGGACATGGCTTGCTGTGCAGCACAAGTCTTCAGTTCTATTGCAGGAATGGAGTCAGGACCCATTTTCTGTGTCATGTCTTCTGTGTTCACCTGTTTCTTCATGTCACGTGCAGCGAATCAAATTGGTTGAAGACTGGCATCTGTGAGTTTGTGGGCATCATGATGAGGATGAGGTGTATCATCGACTCCACACTTCTGGCAGAGGATGGTGCAGATAAAACATCCTTCTCTTTTACACTGATGTGCAGGTCTGTTCCATTATTTAGTATGGGGATGTTTGAGGAGCCCTCTCCTCCAGTCATTTGTTTAATCGTCCATCACTATTTTATAACTGAATGTGACAGGACTGCAGGGCTTCGATCAGATCTGTTGGTCAACTCCGGTAGCTTTAATGAGTTAGCATCAGGTTAAAGTTCATGTGATTCTGACTCTGACATGTTCACCCACACTCGTCACTGAGCCACAGATAGTGTTGATAGTAATGACAGACTGAGGTGTTACCCTGGCAAAAAGTTACAGGTTGTGGTTGAATGCAAGTCTGCCTCTCCTGATGCTGTGGTTTCGAGCTGCAATATCTGCAATGCAATTCTGCTGTCTGTTCCCCAATTCTCACTGAGACCCATTCACCCATCAGCCCTGCATTCAGTGACCTAACCTGGTTTCTGATGTGGAAATACTTCCATTTTCAAACTCTCATTCTACTGAGGGTCTGTCTCCCCGGGTCTTGCTTCCAATCTGACACATTCCGCAAAAGCATTTAACTGATCTTAATTCAAATATTTAATTCACCTGAATCTTTTTCCTTGAGAAATGCCATCTTCTGTGTTTAAAGTGAATGTGTTTCCTCTGTTTCTCTCCGTGACCATGATTAAGAGCTCTGTAGTGTCAGTGATGCCAGCCTTATGTAGTTTCAGAGCCAATGAATTCTCTGGATTCCCAATCAACTTCACCACATTGCATGTTTTCTCTTTTGGTTTGATGCCTTGTAACTCATGGCTGCCTTGTCCTCCCATGAGTATGTTTCATGTGCTTGGGGTTGCATTTCTGGTATTATCTTCCGAATTATCCCCACAAACTTCTGCTATTGCGGCTCCATGGTCTTTCCTGCTCAGCTCCCCTTCCAATTAAAACTGGTCAGCTCCTCGCGCATGTCGTTGTAGTTACATTGTTTAATTATAACCACATTACATCTTGAAGAGAGCATTGCGTATAAACTGAAAGAAGGAGTTTTGAGAGATGGGCCACGAAGAATAATTGGTGGATTTCTTAACGAGATACAAAGGGAGAACGAGAGAGAGAAAGGATATAGATATGGAGATGTGGAAAATGAGAAAACTATATTATCGAAAGAAGTAGATATACTTCCCTCAATGTTTTGGCAATTCCTGTGTGTTGTGGTCCTTTGTACAGTGCACGTACAACAGAGCAATATGTTCAAATGCTGGGTCTGATGCCTAAACATTTCTCTCCAACAATGTAACAGACACTAGCTTTGGAAAGAACCCAGCAGGCCAACATATTTAATTCCTGGTAGAAAGGGGATTAACTGAAATAAGTTGGGAAACCAGAACCAAGAATTTATAACACACATCCTGATAAGAATGAGAGACTAGAGTTGGGAATCCCAGAAAAGGGGGAAAGTTGAGAGAAAGGGAAGGTATCACTTCAGATGAGGATCAAATAATGTTTTAATGCTTTATAAAGTTTATACATCGTGTGCATCACTTTTCGTTAACTGTGTCTCCGTTGTTCATTCAGAATGTGTTGTACACATGTGAACAATCTTCCTTATCTCAACACACACTGATTAAACAGTGTATGGAAAATCATTTTTCCTCCATTTCAGTCTGCCCTGTTTTCGTGCTAGCAGGATATATGAACACCAACTGGCCACCAAAAGACATGACCCACTCTCACTAGTTTCCATACATACAGAAAAAAGGACATCACGTTGACTGTGACAACACACACTTCCGAGGACAAAGCCACGCACGGAAGTTCTTAGAAGCATGACATTCTAGCAGAAGTACATCAATAAACACATCAATTTAGATCCTATCTACCTTCCCTTGAACAAAAAAACTGGAAATGACATCACGCAACTTACGAAACCAAGACCTAGAAATAGAAAGACACGACATACCACCAGTGTGTCACCAGAGACTCTCACTGATAATGTTACCCATTCATGGTGACGAAACATCTGAAAACAAACCTTCAAGCTCAGCGAGTTAACATACATACTTATAAATTGTTATTTTTCTCTTAATCATGGAATTTGTGACTACTTTGTCACTCATGTTTTAACAGATAATGAGGTGAGGTGAGCTTTTCTGGGTGTGTGGTTTTAATAACAGAGGGGTTCAACATCGACATCATAACAGTTTGAGGGCTTGTCGTATGGAATTCAGACAGATTTGAACAGATTTGGGGTACAAAAGGATCCAGTAGATTCCATCACTTGGCAGTTAGTGACCTAGATCTTCAAATAAAACAGGTGAGAAAATTCATTTAATGTTGTTTCCTTGTGTTTTGGGTAATTTAAAAGAAATGGCTTTTAATATTACTAAAAAGGTTCTGAGGTTTAAAGATGGTACCCAAATTTGACAAAAAAGTGTAGAAAGACAAAGGAAGGCCATACTTTTAGAATTAACAAGTAGATTAGAATTGGGTTTCACCAGAGACAAAAGGAAAGCTGTCATCATAATGGAGTTGGTCAAGCACTTTGATGTATCAGAGAAGCAGGTAACTGCAGTCGAGTTCGAAAAAACTTAAATTGCAAATATGACAACTGCAGTTAGAAGATAAAGACAGAGACTGAAAGGGAGAGAAGATAGATAAAGAGAAACAGAGGAAAAAGGAAAGAGGGAGAATTTGAAATTCAGAAGTTTGGAATGAGATAAGAAAGTTAAATTAGCAGAATGAAAATGAAGGGAGAATGTAGGGATGTATACAACTATGTTAACACATTGCCATATTTCGGTGCGAAAAATGCCAAAACCGTTTTTATTTCATTTGCGAAATTGTCTTGGCAGATGGCATGTCCAGTGAACCTGTGGGTAATGCTAGTTCAGACTAAGCTGGTGGGTACAGCTTGAGAGGTATGTGCTGTGCTGTCACATGAGGGAGCAAGAGATTATGCAGATGTCAAACAGGCTATTTTGAATTGGTACTAGAAGAATATAGACGGTGGTTCAGAAATATAGAGACGGAACCAGGTCAGACTTATATTGAGTTTGAAAGAATTAAACACAGTCATTTTGATCGATGGGTGCAGGCCTTAAAAATGGATAAGACCTGTGAGGCTCGAAGGGAGATTATTCTGCTGGAGGAGTTGAAAGACTCACTTCCAGAGCCGGTAAGAATTTATGTGAATGAACAGGAAGTTCAAGAAGTTAGAAGCGCAGCAGAAATGGCAGTTACGTACGCATTGGTGCATGAGATGAAATTTAGCTTCTGGGAAGATTTTCATCCTATGAGGGATAGAAATTGGGAGAAGGGGAGATCCTACGCTACAAAACATAGAGAAAAGCACACTGGCAATAGTTTACCACAGGTGAAAAAACAAGTCCAAGGAGTTGAAAGGAAGTGAAAGGCCTCAGATGTTCTTACAATTACGTATAAAAAACGGATGGTTTAAGAAGGGCACTATGAAAAGGTGTTTCACTGCAGTAAGCTGGGAAACACAGTGCTGGACATTCAAGGAAGACACTTTGGGAAAAGTTGTTATAAAGGAGTGTAAGCCAGTGACATTGGTGAACCTCGTAAAGGAGATCCCAAGTGGAGCTGAGGAGCTGCAGGAGAGTGCACTGACTGGGCAGGGGCTGGGAATGGAGTCAGTGCCTGATTTCTATAAAGAATTCGCCTCCGTAGATAAATCTTAATAAGGAAAACCGGGATGTGGGGGGAGGACAAGTAGTTATAATTTTCCAAGATACGGGATCTGCTCAGTCTCTAATAGTTGAGAAGTAAGGAGCCGGAAAGGCACAACAGATCAGGCAGCATTAGAAGAGCAGGACAATCGACACATCAGGCATAAACCCATCGTCAGGAATGTGGCGGGGGGACAAGCGGCTGACAGAGAAATAGGAGGGTACGAGCTGGGCTGGTGGGAGGGTCACTGGGAGGACGTTAGGAAGATAAAGATGGGCGTGATTGCGATATGTTGGAGGGGAGGGTGGAGTGGATAGGTGGGAAGGAAGATGGACAGTTACCACAGTTCAAGAGGGCAGAGCTAAGTTGAACGGTTGGATCTGGGTTGAGGCTGGGGAAGGGGATTACTCAGTTTGCAGATGACACTAAAGTAAGTGGGAGCATGATCAGTGAGAAAGTTTATCAGAAATTGCAGCAGGACCTTAATCAGGTGGGGAAGTGGGCCGAGAAATGGCAAATGGAATTTAATATAGATGTGTGAGGTCTTGCATTTTGGAAACTCAAATCAAGGTAGGAGTTTCATGGTGAATGGGAGGGTCTTAAGGGGTGCAGTGGGCAGAGAGACCTTGATGTTCAGGTGCCCACGGTTCTCAAAGAGTGGAGTCACAGGTAGACAGGACAGTGAAGAAGTCTTTTGGCACATTGGCCTTCATCAGGCAGGATATTGAGTATAGAAGTTGGGAATTTATATTAGATTAGATTACTTACAGTATGGAAACAGGCCCTTCGGCCCAACAAGTCCACACCGCCCCGCCGAAGCGTAACCCACCCATACCCCTACATTTACCCCTTACCTAACACTATGGACAATTTAGCATGGCCAATTCACCTGACCTGCACATCTTTGGACTGTAGGAGGAAACCGGAGCCCCCGGAGGAAACCCACGCTGACACGGGGAGAACGTGCAAACTCCACACAGTCAGTCGCCTGAGGCGGGAAATGAACCCGGGTCTCTGGCGCTGTGAGGCAGCAGTGCTAACCACTGTGCCACCGTGCCGCCCACAAGCAGTCACACAGGACTTTGGTAAGGCCGCCCTTGGAGTATTGTGTTCACTTTTGTCATCTTGTTATAGGGAGGATGCTATTAAATTAGAAAGAGTGCAGCAGAAATTTACAAGGACGTTGCCAGGACCCACTTCCGCCCTACATTGAGAACACCAGACTGTTTTCTCGGAGATGGAAGGTGCCTTCTTGAGACTTTGCACAAGACATATGGCTTCCCTTCTCAACACTAGAAAACCACGTTAAAGTCCCACGTGTGTATCATAAGCAATGGAGCCAGGAGGTACAACGAGGACCAGTCTGTCTGTGCAGCCTCTGCTCCACTTGTGCATCATATTACAGCATCAATTAGGAGACAGTGAGGACTGCCAATGCTGGAGATTGGAGTAGAGAGACGATTGCTGGAAAAGCACAGCAGGTCAGGCAGCATCCGAGAAGCAGGAGAATCAACGTTTTGGGCATAAGCAGTTCATCAGGAATCAGCATCAACTACCTCATTCTGTGCCTGTGCAAGTGTATTGAGGGGTGAATGGCCTTCTCTTGTTCCTGCCTAAATGGCTCAAGGGGATGAATGGCCTCCCATTGTTGCTGTAGGAGTGATGCAACTGGCTGAATGGCCTCATCCTGTTGCTGTGTAAGTGACTCAAGGGACTGACTGGCTTCTTCCTTGTGCGATTGGACAGGGCGAAGGGCCTGACTGGGTTACCCCTGGTTCCTGTTTGACACCTAGATGTACTGACAAGTGTGATGATGTTGCAGCTTTAAGGGGTTATTTTGTCCTGGTTAATTTGAAGAGAGATATTGAATGATTACTACCAAGCTGGCTAGTTCAGGTCACTTGGATAAACAGAGAGGGAGGCCTTTATTTTAATGCAGCCTGAATGGGTGTGGCCAGTTCTCACAAATTACGATCTCTGGGTTTTGGTTTCTTGGCAACATCAGAAACTATTGGGGTCTCCACAGAGTTGGAAGCTTCAGTGACTATGTCCTGGCTGCTACTCTCTCTGAATTTTCTCTTGGTGCTGTGTTTAATTCCTGGATGAGAGAAATCTTTGTGACAATCTGTGTCTGAATTTTCCTTTCTGCCAGGGACTGTGTTTATGGGATTTTCCTCTATTGGTTCAGTTCATTAGTAATAGTTCCTAGATCTATTATTCTGTCAACTTGTCTAATAGAATTACGTTATTCTAAATTCCTCTTGCTTTGCTTTCATTTTATCTTCCGAGTTTAAATAAATAGTGTTTAGCTTCACACCAAGTAGTTTGAAGTGTCACATTTCATCTGAACAGTCACTTTATATTCCCTTTAAAATAAAACAAAATAGAGTCTAGGTTATCGCCTTCCAATATTTTCGAGGGGCTCTGGTGTGCCCCATCACACTATACTCCTTCTCTTCCTGAGTAATAGGCTGGAGGCACTGAATGGATTGTCCCTGTTCTTCTCCAATAGTGTCAATGGGCTGAATGGCTTCCTCATATTCCTGTGAAACCAGCGTGAGGTGCTGAATGAACTCTTGTTTTACTGTGGCGATGTGCAGTGTCAGGCAGTGCTGGTAGATGAATGTTACTGACACTTTAACAGCACAAGTCTCAATGGAGTCTGGGTCTTGCTGCTCATGTACACATACCAGTTCAGGAGCTGACAGGGCATAAAATGTTCTGAACAATGTGGAATGTTCAGTGACCATCCCCACTTCTGATCTTATGGTGGGGAGGGTGGGGACGGGGATACATTGATGAAGCCGCTGAAGCTGTTTGTGAAGTGGAAGCTACCCTGAGGATCTCCCACAGAGCTGACCCAGAACTGAGATGATGAGCATCTTCCTTTGTGCCATGTTTGATTGCAAACACTGGAGAGTTTACTCTGATTCCCATTAAGTTCAGTTTTGTTCGGCTCCTTGATGCCAACAGAAGCCAACTACTGCCTTGATATCAGGGCCAGTCATTTTTACCTGAACCCTTGAGTCAACCACTTTTGTTCATATCAATAAACCATGATATAGGAGCAGCAAGTGCTTTCTGCAAACTGGTGGGATTGAATGTCAGGATTTCTCTTCTCATGAGTGTTCGGGGAACGAGATGACTGAAAGTATTTGAAGAGGTGGTAGACGGATATTGACTCATCAGAGAGGTGAGGGCTATGAGGAATTGGGCATTAAAGAGGAATTCAGACCGAGAGCAGATCAGTCATGATCTTAGTGAAGGTGAAGGCAGGCTTGGGGAGTGAACGACCTGTTCCTGTTTCTGATGTTCTCCCATTCTGTTTTTGGAAAATTAGTGGGTGTTATTTTTATGAATGTTATGTTATTGAATATTGCAGTCAGGAAGAACAGATGATTTTGTGAGCCATCTCTGGGTGAGGTATGGGGGCTGTATTCACAGTGAATCTGGGTCTCCAACATGACCAACAAATGAAGCACTAGTTGCAGAGAGGGGAAACTCTGTGAAGAGAGATGAGGGGTCTCCTTCATAACCGTGCCTGGATTTTCCAATTACATTTCCCAATCACATCAAAGCGTGTGTGAGTGTTGAGAGGCTGAATTGTCTCCTCTGTTTCTGTGAACCAGGTTATAGCAGTAAGTGGCCTCCAACTGTTCCTGTCTAGCAGGTTTGAGGAGCAGAATGGAACACAAAAACATGGGACTGAGGAGCAGGAGTGGGTCATTAGATACTTTGAGCCTTCTTCACCAGACACTAAGATTGTGGCTGATCATGTTGGGGTGTCAGCCCCACTTTCCTGTCTGCATCCCATTATGCATGACTCACTTCTCTTTCAAATATTTAACAAATGCAGCTTTCAATCAATGTGAACATAGAGACACGATAAACTTCCAGTGAAGAGAGTTCTGACTTGAATGGTCCTTTCAGAATTATTCGTCATCCTTCTCGTAGAATCAGAGAGTCATGCAGAACGGAAACAGATGCGTTAGTCCAATCTGTTCACTCCGATCAGGTAACAAATCTGATCCAGTCCTATTTGCCAGCATTTGGCCAATATCCCTCCTCTTTCCGATGTTTTTTAAATGTGCGATTGTAACCGCCTTCAGCACTTCCTCTGACAGCACTTTCTGTACACACACCACTCTCTGTGTGAAACATTTATCTTCAGGTCCCTTCTAAATCATTCGCCCTCCCGTCTTCAGCCTATGCCCTCTTGTTCTGGACTCCCCTGTCCTGGGGAGCAGAACATGGATATTCAGAATATCCATGCCCCTGATGGTTTTATGAAACTCTATAATGTCACCCCTCAGCCTCTGACACTCCAGGAGAAAGTACCTCAACCTAATCAACCTCTCCATGAAGCTCAAACTACCAGACCTGGAACATCTGTGTGTAAATCATTTCTGCAGAAACCCGAGTTGTACGCAGTATTCTTAAAGTGGCCTCACCAACATCCTGTACAGATACAACATGCCACCACAACCCCGATATTCAATGCTCTGACTGATTACGGCAAATGTGCCAAATATGTTCTGCACCACTCTGTCTACCTGCGACTCCACTTTCAAGTAGCAATGTACCTGCATCCCTAGGTCCCATTGTTCCACAACACTCCCCTGGACCTTACCATTAAGATTATAATTTCTGCCCTGGTTTGTGTTCACAAACTGCAAAACCTCGTATTTATCTAAATTAAACTTCATCTGTCACTCCTTGCCCCTTTGTCCCATCTAATGGTGGTGTCGTTGTACTCTGAGATAATGTACTACACCACCTTTCTGATGTAATCTGTAAACTTACTAACTATGGCCCCAATATTCACATCTAAATCCTTTACATAAATGATGAAATGCAGTGAACTCAGCACTGATTCTTACAGCACACTGCTGCTCGCAAGCCTCCAGTCTGAAAAATATCCTTCTTCCTTCAAGCCAATTATGACTAGCTTCCTCTGTATCCCATGTGATTGAAACAAACTTACTAATCTGTCTATCAATCAGAATGAAATGCTAGCTATGAGGAGAGGCTGAGTAGGTTAGGTTTATTTTCCGTAGAAAAAAAGGAGATTGAGGGGGAACTTGATTGAGGTTTACAAAATCATGAAGGGTATAGACAGGATGGATAGAGAGGGGCTTTTTCCCAGGGTGAACGATTCAGTAACGGATGGTCGTGCTTTCAAAGTGAGAGCGATACACGCGGTAAGTACTTCACACAGAGGGTGGTGGGCGTTTGGAACGTGCTGCTAGCAGAGGTGGTAGAGGCAGGCATGGTAGATTAATTTAAGATGCGTTTGGACAGATGCATAAGTAGGTGGGGAGCAGAGGAAGACAGATGATTAGGAATTGGGCTACAGATTTAGACAGTAAATTTGGATCGGCTCAGACTTGGAGGGCGAAGGGCCTGTTCCTGGGCTGTAATTCTTTTTTTGCTGTTTGTTTTTTAAATGAACACCTTGCTGAAGCCCATATAGACAATGTCTACCAAACTGCCTTCATCAATCTTCTTTGTTATCTCTTCAAAAAACTTAACCAAATTAATGAGACATGATTTCCCATGCAGAAAGACACGTTGTCTACCCCGATCAGCGCTTGCCTTCCCAAATGTATGTAAATGCTATCCCTCAGAATCCCCTCCAACAACTTACCCACCACTGACATCAGGCTCACCGGTCTATAGTTGCCTGGCTTTTTGGGTCTCTGTTTTATTTTCTAGTCCCACTCCTCCAGTGCTCACAACAAATGTTAAATGTAACATTCCCTTGTTGAAGAAGGGGAGGAGGGATAACCCTAGTAACTATAGGCCGGTGAGTCTCACTTCTGGTGTGGGCAAAGTCTTAGAGAGAATTGTAAGGAATAGAGTTTATGAACATCTGGATAGGAATAATGTGATCAAGGATAGTCAGCATGGTTTTGTGAAGGTCAGGTCGTGCCTCACAAACCTTATTGAATTCTTTGAGAACGTGACTAAGGAGGTGGACGAGGGTAAAGCGGTGGATGTGGTGTGTATGGATTTTAGTAAGGCATTTGATAAGGTTCCCCGTGGTAGGCTACTGCAAAAAATACGGAGGTGTGGCATTGAGGGTGAGTTGGAGGTTTGGATTAGGAATTGGCAGGCTGGAAGAAGACAGAGGGTAGTAGTTGATGGTAAAGGTTCATCTTGGAATGCAGTTACTAGCGGTGTTCTGCAAGGATCTGTTTTGGGACCATTGCTGTTTGTCATTTTTTATAAATAACCTGGAGGAGGGGCTAGAAGGTTGTGTGAGCAAGTTTGCGGCTGATACGAAAGTCTGTGGAGTTGTTGACAGTGAGGAAGGATGTGGCAGGTAATAGCGGGATATAGATAAGCTGCAGAGCTGGACAGAAAGGTGGCAAATGGAGTTCAATGTCGGTAAGTGTGAAGTGATTCACTTTGGTAAGAGTGACAAGAAGATGGGTACTGGGCTAATGGTCGGATACTAGGTAGTATGGATGAGCAGAAGGATCTTGGTGTCCATGTACACAGATCTCTGAAAGTTGCCACCCAGGGAAATAGTGCTGTGAAGAAGGCATATGGCGTACTGGCTTTTATTGGTAGAGGAATTGAGTTCCGGAGTCCTGAGGTCATGTTGTATATGTCTCTGGTGCGGCCGCATCGGGAGTATTGTGTGCAGTTTTGGTCGGCATACTATAGGAAGGATGTGGAGGCACTGGAACGGGTGCAGAGGAGGTTTACCAGGATGTTGCCTGGAATGGAAGGAAGATCGTATGAGAAAAGGCTGTTGCACTTAGGGCTGTTTTCATTTGAGAAAAGAAGGTTTGGGGTGACTTGATAGAGGTGTACAAGATGATTAGGGGTTTAGATAGGGTTGACCATGAAAACCTTTTTCCACGTATGGAGTCAGCTATTACGAGGGGGCATAGCTTTAAATTAAGGGGTGGTAGGTAAAGGACAAATGTTAGGGGTAGATTCTTTACTCAGCGAGTCGTGAGTTTATGGAATGCCCTGCTAGTAGCAGTGGTGGAGTCTCCCTCTTTATGGGCATTTAAACGGGCATTGGATAGGCATATGTAGGATAGTGGGCTAGTGTAGGTTAGGTGGGCTTGGATCGGCGCAACATCGAGGGCCAAAGGGCCTGTACTGCGCTGTATTTTTCTATGTGCTATGGAACCAGGTTTCTGATATGTCCGATGATATCTGTCTCAGATTGGGTCAGAGTCAGTTTTAGGAACAAGTCAGGCTAGTTTCTTTAATCTGCTAAAACAACACGTTTATGATCCAGAGCAATGTTACTCAAACTATGGTGGAAAGATGAATGGCAAACTGGGTATTGCAAATATATAATCAATATTTCCCTTTCTAAAAACTCTGACTCTCTCTCTCCCTCTCTGCAAGTTTAACTTGAAAGAACTTTGTCCAGATATTATTAGAACTCAAAACGTTATTCTGCTTCTGATGATATTGTACTCGCACAGCTGCTAGCAATGAGATTTCATCCTGGGAGAGTTGGATTTGGCTGAATTCCCTTTGCTTTAGGCAGTGAGGAGATTCCAATGAATGCGGGTCATGGATCACCCAAAGGGTAGCACGGTGGTTAGCACTGCTGCTTCATAGCACCAGGGACTTGGGTTCGATTTCAGCCTTGGGTGACTGTCTGTGTGGAGTTTGCATATTCTCCCTGTGACTGTGTGAGCTTCTAATAGCTGCACCAGTTTCGTACCACAGCTAAAACTGTGTAGGTCAGGTGGATTGGTCATGCTAAATTGTCCGTAGGGATTTCTAGGGTTGGTGCATTAGTCAGGGGTAAATATAGGGGAATATTTTGGGAAGGTTGGAATGGACTTGTTGGGCTGAAGGGCCTGTTTCAACACTGCAGGGATTCTATAAAAATAAGAATGGTAACGATGACTGTAGAGCTTTGTTTAGCTCGCACACATTGCTGGGATGAGGAACAATGAAGGAGAGAGAGTGCAATCGGCCATACCTTCTCAGGCAGATTACATTTTCTCCCTCTCTGAGTTGAATCACACAGTAATGTGACCCTATCCTAAACTGGATCAGGTGAGGTCTCATTGTACATTATCCAAACTATGTATCCATCACATTCCCTGCTCCATGTAGGTGCATCATTGCTGCTGTCATACACAGATCTATACCCTGAGCAGCAAATGGTCTTGGTCGATTTGAAATATGTTTACATGGCCCTGCGTCATTAAAAAATTAAATGTTTCATGTATTCAGAATACCTGTGTTAAAATGAATGCATGTTTTAAAGAAATACAGAAATTTCTGGAAAAGCTCGGCAGGTCTGTCAGTACCCAGATGCCTTTTACATGCTGTATTTGTACCAGCCTCCACCACTTCCTAGGCAGCTCATTCCATACGCACACCACTCTCTGCGTGAAATGATGCCTTTTAGGCCTCATCAAAACCTTTCCCCTCTCACTTTCAACCAAAGCCCTCTAGTTTTGGACGCCCCTAAACTGGGGGGAAAACCCTGATTACTCACTCTATCCAGGACCGTTCTGATTTTATAAACCGCTACTGCTGCGAACTGTGACCCCAATCAACACGAATAGCTGTACTTTCAGTCATCCTGGGCCTAAATTCTGAAAGTCAATACTGACACCTCTTCTTTCTCCATCGAGTCACAATTCTAAATCCATTTTCATCAGTTTGTTCAGATGTATCATGAGACACTTCTGTGGGATTTACACCTAGACCTTTGCGCCCGGAGGTAGGGACACTAGTATCACTCTGCAATACCCATAAAACTGTAACATTATTCTCCTGTGTGTTTGTACATCAGCCTGTTCTGACATGCTGTGACATACCTCTGCAACAGGCACGACTTGAATCCAGGCCTTCTAATCCAGGCCTTCTAGTCCAGGAACACTACTACACAAGTTCAGGAATTGGAATCAAATCCAGAGCTCTGGCTCAGAGACAGGACACTACTCACTACAACTACCATTCCCAGATTTTGGGTCATATTTTATGCCCGCTTTCAGCTCGGTGTGGATTTATTATAATCAGGTTACCATGACTGAACTTCACAAAACACTTTGTATTGTTAAACAAATGCAAGATATTTGTCTCAACTCAAGGATATTGAGTGCACGCGCTGTGCTACCGAAATTAACGATGAACATCTTTAATCGCTATTATCTGTAGTCTGCAATATTAGGGAAAGAAATCCCGCAGCCATACTCGGCCCAATGAAGGGTCTCAAATGGATATTTATTACTGAACACCAGAGAAGAAGGAAGAGCTTAATTTCTGGTCCTAAAACACCGATCAGTATAACCCACCTCTAACGTGTGACTGCCTCTTCCTAAAACCATGAAATGATACCAGGATCCTGATTACTGTCCAGCATCTCCTCCCCACTGACTGAGTCTGCAATCTGTGTCTCCTCCCTCGAACCACACAAGGCAAACCAAGCTTGATTTTCTTTGTGAAAATCAAGGCCGGAGTGTGCAGGCTCCCTGGAGAGGGGGATGTGCATTTTAAAATTGAAGGGGGAGGGGGAGGTGGCAGTAATATCACACACTGGGCTGAGGGTGCAGATGGAGTTTAGTTAGGATTAATGCGAGTATTGGATTTGGTAAATCAAACAAGAGCAGGATCTATACAATTAAAAGTAGGGTCTTTGGCTGTGTTGTAGAACAGAGACCTAGGCTGTCAGGTATAATTCTTTAAAATTTGCATCTCATACAGATAGTGTGGTTAAGAAGGTGTTTAACACACTTGCCTTCACAGGTCAGACCTTTGAGTATCGGAATTGGGACGTCATGTTGAGGTTGGAAAGGACCTTTGTGAGATCCCTTTTGGAATACTATGTCTAGTCTTGTCACCCTGCCCGCTCATTCCATAGGCACACCACCTTCTGGGTGAAAAAGCTGCTCCTGAGGTCACTTTTAAATGTTCCCCTCTCAGCTTAATCCTATGTCCCCTAGTTTTGGACTCCCCTACCCTTAGAAAATACCTTGACTGTTCACTTTGATATTACTGACATTGACATTACTAAGCTGGAGAGGGTTCAGAAGAGATTAACTTGGATGTTGCTGGGAATGGAGGGAGTGAGCTATAAGGAGAGGCTGGATAGGCTGGGACTGGAGAGTATGAGATTAAGGGGTAACTTTACAGAGGTTTATAAAATCATGAGGGGTACAGAGAAGCTGAAGGGCTGATGTCTTTTCCCTAGAATTGGGGATTCAAACTGAGAGATATTTTAAGACGCGAGGAAAAAGATTTATAGAAGTCATGAGAGGTAATTATTTTGGACAGAAGCTGGCCTGTGTGTGGAATGAACTCCCAGAGCAAGTGGTGAAAGCAGGGACAGTTACAACGTTTAAAGGACATTTAGATCAGTAGGACATTTAGATAAGACATCAGTTTGGATGGTGCTGTGAGCAGCTGCCCTCTCCCTCCCCATCTCTGAATGTGTCCCTGTTGGTTTTCACCCTCTGCCAATGCCTGTGCAGTGGCGTGGAGGGGCCAGCAGATGGTGGCATTGCATCACTTTAAGCACCACAGAGACAGCCACACCTGCCCCACACAGAGACGCACAGAAACACACACGGGAATGGTTAGTGCACTGCGTGAAGCTCATCTGGTAACTTAAACTAAACATAAAGAAATGCTCAATTTGCCTTGTAAACTGTTAAAATATGAGGGACAGAGAACACCCAAATCCCACTGTTTAAATAAAAACATCAATGTATGTTTTAACTTTGAAAGTGAACATTTTACATCAGAAATTCACAACTCTGGGGTCCCCTTTCTCTTAACTGCTTATTACCCGACTCCAGCTCTATTGCAATATATTGTTTCTGGGTCTGCCATCCTCTCATACCACAGGTGCTTGTAAGCTCTCAGTTCAGAACAGCGTTCACCCTCGCTTAAAGGTATAGTACACAATTTCAAATTCATCACATTATACCCTGATGAATATCGATAAGTGGAACCTATTCGGATTTCTCTTGCTCTGTGGTTTGTCAATATTTCATCTACTCTGTCTCGTATATGTCAGGATTTTTGTTGCTCCATTGACAGCAGTATTTCACTTGGCCACACTCGTGTATGTGGGGCAGGATTTCAGTTGTTTCATGGGGACTGTGACGCTATGACAATCTCAATGCTTGGAGATGGCACCGAACCTGGAAGAATTGTAAAGTCTAAAGTAACAGGACAGTGACACGCTGGTGTAGTGTTCAGTTATAAGGCAGTTGGGGATCAATGCAGAGCAGTGTGACGTGATGGACTGTGGCAGGAAGGACATTGAAAGGCAGTTTAATACAGGCCGTACCGTTATAAAGGAGGTGCAGAAGCAGACGGCCCTTGGTGTATATGAACATAGATTGTAGAAGTTGTCAGGACAAGTCAGGAGAGCAGTAACTATCACAGATTAGTTTCAGTATCTGAGCTGTTTACAGGGGGAGGTGTAGGAGGGAGTCTCAGTGCTCCCTTCCTGGGAGGTGGTGGTGACGATGTGTTGTGAGCCCACCCTCCTGCCCACCGAGACCGTGGGGATTCCATTTGTACCAGTTCGACACAAAAGGGAGATGGCATCAGGACCACGGCTTATAAGTTGTGCCGGGGGAAACGGAGCTGCCAGTGGGTTTAAAGTGAGAATTGCCCTTCACTGAACATTGCTCCTTACTCGGTCGGTGGGACATGGGTGTTTCAGAATCTCCACACGAGGCGTCCCGGTCCTCTCCGGCTCGTAACAGGGTCCTCCCCACATGGCGGGGGGAGGGGGTGAGGGAACGGATATTTGGTACTCCACCACCCGGCTTGGCCATTTCTGTCCTATTCCAGGCTGTTTCTCCTGGAATGAGAGAAGGGGAGGGAGGGAGTGAGGGTGGGAGTGGGTGGCCCTAGTTTTAGTGTTAGTGTTAGTGTAGGTGGGGGGCTGGGTCATGGTGAGGGTTCCAGAGGGAGTCAGTCCACAGTGTTGTATCCATGCAATTTTGTTAATGTCGGGGGGTAAAGTGGAGGGAGGGAGGGAGAGAGAGGGAGAGAGAGAGAGGGGGGGGATAGAGAGCGGGCGGGAGAGAGAGAGAGAGAGCGAGGGGGATAGAGAGCGGGAGAGAGAGAGGGAGAGAGAGAGAGAGCACGGAGGGGTGGGAAGGTGTTATACAGTGAGTGTGAGGGAGCAGAGCGAACATGGTGAGCCTTATCCTGACAGAACGGGGAAGGTTATTGATGCTTGTCCTGTTTTGCTGGGCATTTCTTCAGACCACAGATACTGCACTGAGCTGGGTGGTGAGCTCAGACCATGCTCGGTGGGTCTGGTGGTGTGGCCCCCTCTGGGAAGAGAATGGTCCCCCTCTGTACCAGCCCATCCACCAAGGCCTCCGTGTCCCTGTCGACAAACCGTGGTGGAATCACCCTTTATCTGCCATGCTCGGGGAAAATGTGCAGGGAAGCTCCAAACTGAGAAAGCTCAACTGTGAGGCCCTTGGCCTTTTAAAGATGGCACCAGTGTCAGGGACCAAGGAATATCCAGGGGTATCCGGGCGATAGTGAGTACCTCCAGCCATGATGGGTGGAAGAATCGGGCTGGTATTGAATGAGTGGGACACCATGGGGTGGGGTGGGTCGTTAATGAGGTGAGTCTGATACGTTAGCACCAGGAAACTAGCTCAGCCTCGTGCAGACAACCCCTCTGTCACACGCAATGCAAATGGCACTGAGACAGTTTTTTGTTTGATTCAGCCCAGTGAGTCATAGATTCTGTTGAAACCACTCCCATTTACAAAGCTGTAGAACAAATGCTCAAATATCCCATTTTCCCATCTTTCCTGGGAAGACTGGCTCATGTTACAGGATGCTATCGAAGTGTCTACACTTTAGAATTCTGAAACCTGGGAATACATCCTTCCATGACACTGTCTATCAGTATCCCCCATCTCTGTCTATTTCACAAATCCCTTATATGTGACGGTAGTTAAACTGATTCCACCGCCATCTCTCTCTGTGACAGTGATGTTCACAACCACAGCACCCCCTTGTCAGGGCACAATGCATATATGGAGAGGTAAAGGGGTGGGATCTGTACATCCTGTCACTTCCAGCAGGGTTGCAAGAATACCCACGATGGGCAACGATCTAATACAGTGTTCCCGAGCAATGCACTGGGGTGGGGTACATAGTCCAACATGCTGGGAGGGTAACTGCTCCTGGTATACAGAATAATGCGCTGGGTTGGTATACAAAGTCCGACACGCTGGGAAGGTAACTGCTCCTGGTTTACAGATCAATGCACTGGGGTGGGGTACAAAGTCCTACATGCTGTGTGGAATAACGGCTCCTGGTTTACAGATCAATGCACTGGCGTGGTGTACACAATCCTACATGCTGGGAGTGTAACTGCTCCTGGTTTTCAGATCAATGCACCGTGTCGATGTACTCAGTCCTACATTCTGGGAGGGCAACTGATCTTGGTTTACAGATCAATGAAGTGGTGTGGTGTACACAGTCCTACATGCTGGGAGGGTAACAGCTGCTAGTTTTCAGATCAATGCACTGGGGTGGAGTATACAGTCCTGCAAGCTGGGAGGGTAACTGCTCCTGGATTTCAGATCAATGCACTGGGGTGGTGTAAACAATCCTACATACTGGGTGGCGAACTGCTCCTGATTTACAGATCAAAACACTGGGGTGGGGTACACAGTCCTACAAGCTGGGAGGGGAAATGCTCCTGGTTTATAAATCAATGCACTGTGGTGGCGTACACAGTCCGACAAGCTGGGAGGGTAACTGCTCCTGGTTTTCAGATCAATGCACTGTGGTGTTGTACACAGTCTTACATGCTGGGAGGGTAACTGCTCCTAGTTTACAGATCAACGCACTGGGGCGGTGTACACACTCTTACATGCTGGGAGGGTAACTGCCTACGGTTTACAAATCAACGCACTGGGGTGGTGTGCACAGTCCTACATGCTGGGTGGGTAACTGCTTTTGGTCTACAGATTAATGCAATGGGGTGCTGTACACAGTCCTACATGCAGGGTGGGGAACTGATCCTGACTTACAGGTCAAAACACTGGGGTGGTGTACAAAGTCCTACATGCTGGGAGGGTAACTGCTCCTGGTTTACAGATCAATGCACTGTGTTGGTGTACTCAGTCCTACATGCTGGGAGGGTATTTTTTTCTGGTTTACAGATCATTGCACTGGGGTAGTGTATGCAGACCTACATGCAGGGAGGGATGCTGCTCCTGGTTTACAGATCAATGCACTGTGTTGTTGTACAAGGTCCTACATGCTGGGACGGTAACTGCTCCTGGTTTACAGATCAATGCACTGGGGTGGGGGACACAGTCCTACAATCTGGAAGGGTAACTGTTCCTGGTTTACAGATCAATGCACTGGGGCGGTGTACACAGTCCTCCATGCTGGGGGATAACTGCTCCTGGTTTACAGTTCATTGCACTGGGTTGGTGTACACAGTCCTAGACGGTAGGAGGGTAAATGATCCAGGTGCACAGATCAAAGTAGTGGGGTAGGGAACACAGTCCTACATGCGGGTGGCTAACTAATCCTGGCTTAGAGAACAATGCACTGGGGTGGTGTACACAGTCCTACATTCTTGGTGGGGAACTGTTCCTGGTTTACAGATCAATGCACTGGGGTGTTGTACACAGTGCGACATGTTGGGAGGGAAACTCTTCCTGGTTTACAGGTCATTGCACTGTGGTAATGTATGCAGACCTACATGCTGGGAGAGGGTAAATGCTACTGTTTTTCAGATCAATGCCCGAAGGGTGTGGTACACTGTCCAACATGCTCGGAAGGTAACTGTTCCTGGTTTACAGATCAATGCACTAGGGTGGTGTACACAGTCCTACATGCTGGGAGGGTAACTGTTCCTGGTTGACAGAACAATGCATTGGGGCGGTGTACACAGTCCTACATGTTGGGAGGGTAACTGTTCCTGGTTTAAAGATCAATGCACTCGGGTGGTGTACACAGTCCTTCATGTTGGGAGGGTAACTGTTCCTGGTTGACAGATCAATGCACTGGAGTGGGATACACAGTCCTAAATGCTGGGACGCTAACTGCTCCTGGTTTCCAGATCAATGCACTGGGGTTGTGTACACAGTCCTACGTGCTGGGAGGGTAACTGCTCCTGGTTTACAGATCAATGCACTCGGGTGGTGTATACAGACCTCCATGCTGGGATTGGAACTGCTCCTGGTTTACAGATCAATGCACTTGGGTAGTGTATGCCGACCTACATGCAGGGAGGGTAACTGCTCCTGGTTTACAGATCAATGCACTGGGACGGTGTACACAGTCCTACATACTGGGTGGGGAACTGCTCTGATTACAGATCAAAACACTGGGGTGGTGTACAAAGTCCTACATGCTGGGAGGTTAACTGCTCCTGGTTTACAGATCAATGCACTGGGGTGGTATACACAGTCCGACATGATGAGAGGGTAACTGCTCCTGGTTTACAGATCAATGAACTGGTGTTGTATACACAGTCCTACATGCTGGGTGGCGAACTGCTCCTGATTTACAGATCAAAACACTGGGGTGGTGC
Source organism: Chiloscyllium plagiosum (assembly GCF_037043375.1). Taxonomy (NCBI): domain Eukaryota; kingdom Metazoa; phylum Chordata; class Chondrichthyes; order Orectolobiformes; family Hemiscylliidae; genus Chiloscyllium; species Chiloscyllium plagiosum. Next base: position 76,719,595 of record NW_028270180.1, on the reverse strand, counting down.
ACACAGTCCTATATGCTGGGATGGGATCTGCTCCTGGTTTACTGATCAATGCACTGGGGTGGTGTACACAGTCCTACATGCTGGGAGGGTAACTGCTCCTGGTTTACAGATCAATGCAGTGTGATGGTGTACACAGTCCTAAAAGCTGGGAGGGTAACTGCTCCTGGTTTACAGATCAATGCACTGGGCTGGGGTACACAGTCCTACATGCTAGGTTTGTAACTGCTCCTGGTTTACAGATCATTGCACTTGGGTAGTGTATGCCGACCTACATGCAGGGAGGGATACTGCACCTGGTTTACAGATCAATGCACTGGGGTGGTGCACACAGTCCTAGATGCTGGGAGGGTAACAGTTCCTGGTTTACCGATCATTGCACTGGGGTAGTGTATGCAGACCTACATGTTGGGAAGGTAACTGCTGCTGGTTTTCAGATCAATGCACTGGGGTGGGGTACACAGTCCTCCATGCAGGGCGGTTAACTGCTCCTGGTTTACAGATCAATGCACTGGGGTGGGGTAAACAGTCCTACAAGCTGGGAGTGGAACTGCTCCTGGTTTATAAATCAATGCACTGTGGTGGCGTACATAGTCCTACAAGCTGGGATGGTAACTGCTCCTGGTTTTCAGATCAATGCACGTGGGTGGTGTACACAGTCTTACATGCTGCGAAGGTAACTGCTCACGGTTTACAGATCAACGCACTGTGGTGGTGTACACAGTCCTACATGCTGGGTGGGGAACTGCTCCTGATTTACAGATCAAAACACTGGGGTGGGATACACAGTCCTACATGCTGGGATGGTATTTGCTCCTGGTTTACAGATCAATGCACTGGGGTGGGGTACAGTCCTACATGCTGGGTGGAATAACTGCTCCTGGATGACAGATCAATGCACTGGGGTGAGGTACACAGTCCTACATGCTGGGTGGCGAACTGCTCCTGATATACAGATCAAAACACTGGTGTGGTGTACACAGTCCTACATGCTGGGAGGGTAACTGCTCCTGGTTTACAGATCAATGCAGTGTGATGGTGTACACAGTCCAACAAGCTGGGAGGGTAACTGCTCCTGGTTCACAGGTCAATGCACTGGGCTGGGGTACACAGTCCTACATGCTGGGATTGTAACTGCTCCTGGTTTACAGATCATTGCACTTGGGTAGTGTATGCCGACCTACATGCAGGGAGGGATACTGCACCTGGTTTACAGATCAATGCACTGGGGTGGTGCACACAGTCTAACATGCTGCGATGGTAACTGCTCCTAGTTTACAGATCAACGCACTGTGACGGTGTACACACTCTTACATGCTGGGAGGGTAAATGCTCACGGTTTACAGATCAACGCAGTGGGGTGGTGTACACAGTCCTACATGCTGGGTGGGTAACTGCTTTTGGTCTACAGATTAATGCACTGGGGTGCTGTACACAGTCCTACATGCAGGGTGGGGAACTGCTCCTGATTTGCAGATCAAAACACTGGGTTGGTGTACATAGTCCTACATGCTGGGAGGGTAACTGCTCCTGGTTTACAGATCAATGCACTGTGTTGGTGTACTTAGTCCTACATGCTGGGAGGGTAATTTTTTCTGGTTTACAGATCATTGCACTGGGGTAGTGTATGCAGACCTACATGCAGGGAGGGATGCTGCTCCTGGTTTACAGATCAATGCACTGTGTTGTTGTACAAGGTCCTACATGCTGGGACGGTAACTGCTCCTGGTTTACAGATCAATGCACTGGGGTGGGGGACACAGTCCTACAATCTGGAAGGGTAACTGTTCCTGGTTTACAGATCAATGCACTGGGGCGGTGTACACAGTCCTCCATGCTGGGGGATAACTGCTCCTGGTTTACAGATCATTGCACTGGGTTGGTGTACACAGTCCTAGACGGTAGGAGGGTAAATGGTCCAGGTGCACAGATCAAAGCAGTGGGGTAGGGAACACAGTCCTACATGCGGGTGGGTAACTGCTCCTGGCTTAGAGATCAATGCACTGCGGTGGTGTACACAGTCCTACATTCTTGGTGGGGAACTGTTCCTGGTTTACAGATCAATGCACTGGGGTGTTGTACACAGTGCTACATGTTGGGAGGGAAACCCTTCCTGGTTTACAGGTCATTGCACTGTGGTAATGTATGCAGACCTACATGCTGGAAGGGTAAATGCTACTGTTTTTCAGATCAATGCCCTAAGGGTGTGGTACACATTCCAACATGCTCGGAAGGGAACTGTTCCTGGTTTACGGATCAATGCACTGGGGCGGTGTACACAGTCCTACATGTTGGGAGGGTAAGTGTTCCTGGTTTAAAGATCAATGCACTCAGGTGGTGTACACAGTCCTTCATGCTGGCAGGGTAACTGCTCCTGGTTGACAGATCAATGCACTGGAGTGGGGTACACAGTCCTAAATGCTGGGACGCTAACTGCACCTGGTTTCCAGATCAATGCACTGGGGTTGTGTACACAGTCCTACGTGCTGGGAGGGTAACTGGTCCTGGTTTACAGATCAATGCACTCGGGTGGTGTATACAGACCTACATGCAGGGATTGGAACCGCTCCTGGTTTATAGAGCATTGCACTTGGGTAGTGTATGCCGACCTACATGCAGAGAGGGTGACTGCTCCTGGTTTACAGATCAATGCACTGGGGTGTTGTACACAGTCCTACATACTGGGTGGGGAACTGCTCTGATTTACAGATCAAAACACTGGGGTGGTGTACAAAGTCCTACATGCTGGGAGGGTAACTGCTCCTGGTTTACAGATCAATGCACTTGGGTGGTATACACAGTCCTACATGCTGGGAGGGTAACTGCTCCTGGTTTACAGATCAATGCACTGGGGAGGTATACACAGTCCGCCATGATGGGAGGGTAACTGCTCCTGGTTTACAGATCAATGAACTGGGTTGTGTACACAGTCCTACATGCTGGGAATGTAACCGCTCCTGGATTACAGATCAATGAACTGGGGTGGTGTACACCGCCCTACATGCTTGGAAAGTTTCTGCTCCTCGTTTACAAATCAATGCACTTTGGTGGGGTACACAGTCCTACATGCTGGGTGGAGTAACTGCTCCTAGTTTACAGATCAATGCACTGTGGTGGTGTGCACAGTCCTACATGCGGGGAGTGTGTAACCTCCCTTGGTTAACAGATTAATGCACTGGGGTGGGGTACACAGTCCTACATGCTGGGAGTGTATCTGCTTCTGGTTTTAAGTTCAATGCACTGCGCTGTTGTGCACAGTCCTACATGCAGGGCGGGTAATTGCTCCTGGTTTATAGATCAATGTACTGTTATGGGGTACAAAGTCCTACATGCTGGGAGTGATACTGCTCCTGATTTCCAGATCAATGCACTGGGGCGGTGTACACAGTCCTCCATGCTGGGGGATAACTGCTCCTGGTTTACAGTTCATTGCTCTGGGTTGGTGTACACAGTCCTAGACGGTAGGAGGGTAAATGCTCCAGGTGCACATATCAGTGCATTTGGGTGGGGAACACAGTCCTACATTCTGGGTACGTAACTGCTCCAGGGTTACTGATCATTTTCTGGCGTGGGATAAACAGTCGTAAATTCTTGGTGGGGAACTGTTCCTGGTTTACAGATCATTGCACTGTGGTGTTGTACACATTCCCACATTCTCGGGGGGTAACTGTTCTTGGTTTACAGATCAATGCAGAGTGTTAGTGTACACAATCCGACATGCTGAGAGGGTAACTGCTGCTCGTTTTCAGATCAATGCGCTGGGGTGTTGTATCAAGTCCTTCAAACTGGGAGGGTAACTGTTCCTGGTTGACAGATCAATGCACTGGGGTGGCGGTACACAGTCCTACATTCTGGGAGCGTATCTGCTCCTGATTTACAGATCAATGCAGAGGGGTGGTGTACACAGTCCTACATACTTGGGGGGGGGGGGGGAGGGGGTAATTGTTTCTGGTTTACAAATCAATGCACTGGAGTGGTGTACACAGTCCGACATGCTGGGAGGGTAACTGCTGCTGGTTTTCAGATCAATGCACTGGGGTGTTGTATACAGTCCTGCAAGCTGGGAGGGTAACTGCTCATAGGTTAGATATCAAGGCACTGGGGTGGGGTACACTGTCCTACATGCTGGGAGGGTAACTGCTCCTGATTTACAGATCAAAACACTGGGGTGGTGTACACAGTCCGACATGCTGGGAGGGTAACTGCTCTTTGTTTACAGAACAATGCACTGGGGTGGGGTACACTGTCCAACATGCCTCGAGGGTAACTGCTCCTGGTTTACAGATCAATGCACGGGGGTGGTGTACACTTTCCTACATACTGCGTGGGGAACTGGTCCTGATTTACAGATCAAAACACTGGGGTGGGGTACACAGGCCGACATGCTGGGAGGGTAACTGCTCCTTGTTTACAGATCAATGCACTGGGGTGGTGTACACAGTCCTACATGCTGGGGGGGGGGGCTAACTGTTCGTGGTTGACAGCTCAATGCACTGGGGTGGGCTACACAGTCCTACATGCTGGGGCATAACTGCTCCTGGTTGACAGTTCAATGCTCTGGATTGGGGAATACAGTCCTAGGCAGTAGGAGGGTAAATGATCCAGGTGCACAGATCAGTGCATTGGGGTGGGGAACACGGTCCTACATTCTGGGTAGGTAACTGCTCCAGGGTTACAGATCATTGCACTGGGGTGGGGTACACAGTCGTACATTCTTGGTGGGGAACTGTTCCTGGTTTACAGATCAATGCGGAGAGGTAATGTACACAATCCGAAATGCTGAGAGGTAACTGCTGCTCGTTTTCAGATCAATGCACTGGGGTGTTGTATAAAGCCTTTCAAGCTGGGAGGGACACTGCTCCTGGTTTTCAGACAAATGCACTGGGGTGGTATACACAGTCCTTCATGCTGGGAAGGTAACTGTTCCTGGTTTACAGATCAATGTACTGGGATGGTGTATGCAGTCCAACATGCTGGGAGGGTAACTGTTCCTGGTTTACAGATCATTGCACTGGGGTCGTGTATGAAGACCTACATGCTGGGAGGGCAAGTGCTACTGTTTTTCAAATCACTGCACCTGGGTGTTGTACATAGTCCTTCATGCTGGGAGGGTAACTGCTCCTGGATTACAGATCAATGCACTGGTGTAGTGTACACACTCCTCCATGATGGGAGGGTAACTGCTCCTGGATTACAGATCAATGCACTGGGGTGCTGTACACAGTCCTACATTCTGGGAGCATAACTGCTCCTTGTTTTACAGATGAATGCACTGGGGTGGTGTACACAGTCCTACATGCTGGGAGGGGAACTGCTCCTGGTTTACAGATCAATGCAGTGTGATGGTGTACACAGTCCAACAAGCTGGGAGGGTAACTGCTCCTGGTTTACAGATCAATGCACTGGGTTGTGTACACAGTCCTACATGCTGGGACGGTAACTGCTCCTGGTTTACAGATCAATGCACTGGGGTGTGGTACACAGTCCTACATGCTTGGAAGATATCTGCTGCTGGTTTACAAATCAATGCACTGTGGTGGGGTACACAGTCCTACATGCTGGGTGGTGTAACTGCTCCTAATTTACAGATCAATGCACTTGGGTGGTGTGCACAGTCCGACATGCGGGGAGGGTAACTGCACCTGGATTACAGATCAATGCACTGGGGTGGGGTACACAGTCCTACATGCTGGGTGGAGTAACTGCTCCTAGTTTACAGATCAATGCACTGGGGTGGGGTACACAGTCCTACATGCTGGGAGTGTACCTGCTTCTGGTTTTAAGGTCAATGCACTGCGTTGTTGTACACAGTCCTTCATGCTGGGGCGGTAACTGCTCCTGGTTTACAGATCAATGCACTGTTATGGGGTACATAATCATACATGCTGGGAGGGTAACTATTCCAGGTTGACAGATCAATGCACTGGGGTGGGGTAAACAGTCCAACATGCTTGGAGGGTAACTGCTCCTGGTTTACAGATCAATGCACTGGGGTGATGTACGCAGTCCTACATGCTGGGAGGGTAACTGCTCCTGGTTTACAGATCAATGCAGTGGGATGGTGTACACAGTCCAACAAACTGGGAGGGTAATTGCTCCTGGTTTACAGATCAATGCACTGGGTTGTGTACACAGTCCTAAATGCTGGGAGGGTAACTGCTCCTGGATTACAGATCAATGCACTGGGGTGGGATACACAGTCCTACATGCTTGGAATGTATCGGCTCCTGGTTTACAAATCAATGCACTTTGGTGGGGTACACAGTCCTACATGCTGGGTGGAGTAACTGCTCCTAGTTTACAGATCAATGCACTGGGGTGCTGTGCACAGTCATACATGCGGGGAGGGTGTAACTTCCCCTGGTTAACAGATAAATGCACTGGGGTGGGGTACACAGTCCTACATGCTGGGAGTGTATCTGCTTTCGGTTTTAAGATCAATGCACTGTGTTGTTGTGCACATTCCTACATGCAGGGCGGGTAACTGCTCCTGGTTTATCGATCAATGCACCGTTATGGGGTACATAGTCCTACATGCAGGGCGGGTAACTGCTCCTGGTTTATAGATCAATGCACTGTTATGGGGTACATAGTCCTACATGCTGGGATGTTAACAATTCCAGGTTGACAGATCAATGCACTCCGTTGTTGTACACAGTCCTACTTGCTGGGAGGGTAACTGCTCCTGGTTTACAGATCAATGCACTGGGGTGGTTTACGCAGTCCTACATGCTGGGCGGGTAACTGCTCCTGGTTTACAGATCAATGCACTGTTATGGGGTACATAGTCCTACATGCTGGGAGGGCAACTATTCCCTTTGACAGATCAATGCTCTGGGGCGGTGTACACAGTCCTAGACTGTAGGAGGGTAACTGCTCCTGGGTTACAGATCAAGGCACTGGGCTGTGGTACACAGGCCTACATGCCGGGAGATAACCATTCCTGTTTTACAGATCAACGCACTGGGGTGGGGTACACAGCCCTACATGCTGGGAGGGTAACTGCTCCTGGATTACAGATCAACGCACTGGTGTGGGGTACACTGTCCTACATGCTTGGAAGGTATTTTCTCCTGGTTTACAAATCAATGCACTGTGGTGTGGTACACAGTCCTACATGCTGGGTGGTGTAACTGCTCCTAGTTTACAGATCAATGCACTGGGGTTGTGTGCACTGTCCTACATGCTGGGAGTGTATCTGCTTCTGGTTTTAAGATCAATGCACTGCGTTATTGTACACAGTCCTACATGCTGGGAGGGTAACTGCTCAGGCTTTACTAATCAATGCACTGGGGCGGAAAGCTCAGTCCTACATGCAGGGCGGGTAAATGCTCCTGGTTTACAGATCAATGCACTGGGCTGGAGTACATAGTCCTACATGCTGGGTGGATTATCTGCGCCTAATTTACAGATCAATGCACTTGGGTGGAGTACACAGTCCTACATGCGGGGAGGGTAACTGCTCCTGGATTACAGATCAATGCACTGGGGTGGGGTCCACAGTCCTACATGCTGGGTGGAGTACCTGCTCCTAGTTTACAGATCAATGCACTGGGGTGGGGTACACAGTCCTACATGCTGGGATTATATCTGCTTCTGGTTTTAAGATCAATGCACTGCGTTGTTGTACACAGTCCTTCATGCTGGGACGGTAACTGCTCCTGGTGTACAGATTAATGCACTGGGGTTGTGTACACAGTCCTACATGCTGCGAGGGTAAGTGGTCCTGGTTTACAGATCAATGCACTGTTATCGGGTACATAGTCATACATGCTGGGAGGGTAACTGTTCCAGGTTGACAGATCAATGCACTGGGGCGGTGTACACAGTCCTCCATGCTGGGGGATAACTGCTCCTGGTTTACAGTTCATTGCTCTGGGTTGGTGTACACAGTCCTAGACGGTAGGAGGGTAAATGCTCCAGGTGCAAAGATCAGTGCATTGGGGTGGGGAACACTGTCCTACATTCTGGGTAGTTAACTGCTCCAGGGTTACCGATCAATGCACAGGGGTGGGGTACACAGTCGTACATTCTTGGTGGGGAACTGTTCCTGGTTTACAGATCAATGCACTGGGATGTTGTACACATTCCTACATGCTCGAGGGGTAACTGTTCCTGGTTTACAGAACAATGCACTGCGTTGTGGTGCACAGTCTTACATGCAGGTCGGGTAACTGCTCCTGGTTTATAGATCAATGCACTGTTATGGGGTACATAGTCCTACATGCTGGGATGGTAACTATTCCAGGTTGACAGATCAATGCACTGGGGTCGGGTACACAGTCCTACATGCTGGGAGGGTAACTGCTCCTGGTTTACAGATCAATGCACTGGGGTGGTGTACAGAGTCCTTCATGCTGGGAGGGTAACTGCTCCTCTTTTACAGATTAATTCACGGTGATTACTGCACAGTTCGCTGTGCTGGTCAGAGTAACCGGTTGAGGTTCATCGATAATGCAATGGTATCGTTTGTGCTGCTCCACATACTGGATGGATAATCTTTCAGGTTCACATATTAGTGCACTGCTGAATTCTGCACAGCTCCCGGTGCTGGACAGATATCTCGTCTGGGTTTATAGATCAATGCACTTCTGTGGGCTACACAGCTCCCCGTATTCCTGTGTAGCAGTTTTGGAATGCTTATGTTCCCTTCCATTTCCTGTGTAAGCGGTCTGAGAGATTAAAACATCTGCTCCAATCGCTGAGTACCAGACTCCAATGGCCGAATGGCCTCATTCTATTCCTGTGTAAAACTCTTGATGAGCTGAATAGCCTGCTTCAGTATCGGTGTAGTTGTGAATGGTCCTGAATATTTTGAAACCATCAGTGAATAGCCACTTCTGACTTTATGATGGAGGGAAGGCCATTGATGCTGCAGCTGCTGCTAGCCCACAGTGCCTCATGGATGGCCAGTTTCCATGTGCTCAGTCCCTTAGAAGGCTGTCCTACTTCACAGGAGGAAGTGCCACATCACACAGTGAGCAGTACGCCTAATATGATTTATCTCTCCATCCCGGAGTCTCTCAGCCTCATTCGTGATGAAGGTCTGCTGCCCGAAACGGTAATTTTCCTGCTCCTCGGATGCTGCCTGACCGGCCGTGCTTTTCCAGGAACACACTAATCTTGAGTTTTTCAAATATGAGGCTGAGACTTTCCCTCCACCAGGACTGTGTGCTGGCTGCTCCTACAGATACTGTCAGCGACAGATCCATCTGGGACAAGGAGTTTCGTGAGAATGTTTCCCCCAGTCTGGCTGTTTTGTATTGAAGCCTGTCCTGCTCAGGCATCGGTGAGTCTGTGAGGACACTCCTGGTGATGGACATTGAAGTCCCACACCCAGAGGACGGTCTGCGTCCTTGTCACCCTCAGTGTTTCCTCTGATTTGTTTCCAACATCAAGGGGAACTGTGTTATCACCGAGAGGAGGGTTGGGGGGGGCAGGAGATAACCATCCTCAGGCGATTTCTTTCACCATGGTCTGTTACCATGAGATTTCCTGGGTTCTGGAATCAATGTTGGGGAATTGCAGGGTAACTCCTTCCTGACTATCCCAGGGTGTCCCCACCGCTGGTGGGTCTGTCCTGCCGGTGGGACAGAATATCCCCAGGGATGGTGATGGAGCTTCATGAAACACTCTGGGTGACACGGTGGCACAGTGGTGAGCACTGTTGCCTCACAGCGCCAGAGACCCGGGTTCAATTCCCGCCTCAGGTGACTGACTGTGTGGAGTTTGCACATTCTCAACGTGTCTGAGTGGGTTTCCTCCGGGTGCTCCCGTTTCCTCCCACAGTCCAAAATAAATGTGCAGGTTAGGTGAAATTGTCCGTAGTGTTCGGTGAAGGGGTAAATGTAGGTGAATGGGTTTGGGTGGGTTGTGCTTCGGCGGGTCAGTGTGGACTTGCCGGGCTGAAGGGCCTGTTTCCACAATGTAAGTAATCAAATTTAATCAAAATTGCCCATTAGGCCTGATCCTGTGAGTATGACGGTGTCGGACTGTTTCCTGACTGGAGTGTGGTGCTGGAAAAGCACAGCAGGTCAGGCAGCATCCGAGGAGCAGTGGAATGAACGTTTCAGGCATAATCCCTTCATCAGGAATGAGGCTTGTGGGCTGGGAGCTTAGAGAATCATGGGAGGGGGCTGGGCAGGAGCTGGGGCTGGGGGGGGGGGTGGAGGAGCTGGGCTGGTGCAGGAGCTGGGGCTGGGGTGAACGGAGCTGGGAATGTGATCAGGAGACGAAGAAGGGGAGAGGTGATAGGTCAGAGAGGAGGGTGGGGTGGATGGTGGGGAAGGTCATGGAGAGGTCAAGGAGTTCCCTGGAACATTTCGTCCCTGACATTCTATAACTGACATTCCCTGGAACATTCCATCCCCGATATTCTATAACTGACATTCCCCAGAACGTTCTGTCCCTGACATTGTTTGTGAACGGCCGGACATCAGTGAATTGAACAAACGATAATATCCCGAGGGAAGAGATCCCGTTCCAGGGAGAAGGAGGCACTGTTCCGAAGGCCCCTCGGGCAGTTAAAAGGGGGAATACGTTTTCCCTGTGTTTACATTTCTTCCACAATTTAGACCAAAATACAGGAATTCCCAAACTCCGTTTGTCTTCAGGAAACTGGGAGAGAATCCTTCAGGACAGCAACGTTTCCACCCTCCGTATTAGGATCTGGGAAGGAGTGACCTGTGTCTGCTCTCGAGTGATCGACTGTGTGGGAATATTCTAGAAACCATCTGTCCTCATGGATGTGTCTCTGTGTGTTTGGGGAGGGAGGGTTTATTGTGGTTTATGTTACATTTTTTTCAGTAATTCCAACCTTACCATTTGTTATTCCAGCTCCAATTATTTTAATAAATCCATGAATACAGGGACACATTTGAAAATCTCACTGGGCCCCTGATCAAACGGGTCCCTTTGCCTCCAGGCTGATGGATAATAGGTTTGTTTTCCTTCCTCACAGTTAACATAGTGACCATCTACGTCCTGCTTTATAAAGATTGTGGATTGTCTCCATGTGTCAGACGTTACCTGGGGGCCATGGCAGCGGCGGATCTCCTGGTCATTATCCTCGACCTGATCCTGAGACACATTCCCATTGTTTATAAGGAACAGTTTGATTTCCTGAGGGACTCCGTCCCCGTGTGTAATATCCACGCCGTCCTGCTTTATGCAGCCACTGACTGCGCTGTCTGGTTCACCGTCACTTTCACCTTTGATCGGTTTGTGGCTATTTGTTGCCAGAAGCTGAAAAGTAAATATTGCAGTGAGAAAACGGCGGCTGTGGTTCTGGGAGCAGTGACTGTGCTGAGCTGTTTAAAGAATATTTCCTGGTATTTTATGTTCACGGCTTGGTATTACCTGGGGAACCTCCCCTGGTTTTGTTATGTAACAAACGCTGTTCTATTCTCCATTGCCTGGGTCACGATCGAGTTCCTCCACAACATTCTAACCCCGTGTGTCCCGTTTCTCCTGATTCTGCTGCTCAATGTTCTCACCGTCAGACACATTGTAGTGACCAGCAGAGGCCGCAGGAGACTCCGCGCTCACACCAATGGGGACGCTCAGTCTGACACTGAAATGAGAAACCGAAAAAAATCCATAATTTTACTGTTTGTCATCTCGGCCAATTTCATCCTGTTATGGTCAATATTAATGCTGTATTCTATATGGTACCGGATGGATGATATTGGGTAAACCCCTGTGTATCTCCATCCCTTTGTGCAGGAATTGGGCTTCATGCTGCAGCTCCTCAGTTGCTGCACAAATACCGCGATTTATGCCGTGACTCAGACTAAGTTCAGGCAGCAGCTGAAGAATGTGCTGAAATATCCCTTCACCCAAATCCATCCATCCATCAAATTCCCTCATTAATCAATCCATCCGGGATTTTCTGTTTTCAGTTCAGTGTTTCAGCGATGGACCAGCCTGTCGCTATGGTAACAGACTGAGGGTAGCGCTGGTTTGTCCACCCTTATCCCACAGAGGGGTTACAGGGACACATTTCAATGTTTCTCACAACTCAGAAGCCAGTGAGAAAAGGCACCATCCCACTGACTGTATCGATCACTTCCACTTGTAAACAATAAAAATGTTGACTAAAGCGTGCCGAGCAGCAGAGTGACCGATGTTGTTGTATGTCTTTGTGTTGGAGAAACTGAGCTGGAGAGAGACAGACTCAATAACAAGTCCTAGTCCTCAGGGAAGGGGAGGGCACCGCGCCCTGAGCTCAGGAGCTGGGATTAACTTCCTCTGTCCTTACTTTCACCTCTGGGTCTCCCACTGCAACTTGGCTCTCAGCAGAATTCACCTTGCTCCCTTTGTCACTCTCTCCCTCCGTATATCCCTCCCACTCTCACACTGCACTGCTATTTCTCTCTCCTTTTCCCATTTCCACACTCAATTCCACTGTCGTTGCCTTCCCCAATCCCATTCACTCTCTCTCCATCTTGTGATCACAACCTCCCAATGCTACCATCTTCCTCGAATCCTTCAGTGCTGGGGGAACAGAAGAGGGTTGTCGGTCCTCAGGCCGATGTTAGGGAACAGAGATTGGGACGCCATATCAGGCCATTGCCAGGGCAACGTTATGGATCTTGGGCCAAATGCCATTGCTCCGGGACATAGTGGGTGTGAGAACATGAGCCGTTACTGGGGGGTAACAGGTGGAGTGGCACCCTAGGCTGTGGCTGAGACTGGTATAACAGGATATCACAAACAGAACACATTGTGTGGGACATACTGTTTGTTACTCAGGGAATAGAATGGGGATGGGGTCAAAGGCCATTTAGAGGGGATCAACTGGGTCGGTGTTCACAGGCAGGAGCTCAGTTTAAAGTGTGAGAGGCGTGTGATGGTGGGAGACTGCTTGGGCATGTGAGTGTGATGGTGGGGGAGTGTGCGAGGGAGTGAACGTGAAGGTGTGATGCTGAACGACTGTGCAGGTGAGTGAACCTGACGGTAGGGGAGTGTGTGGGAGAATGGGGGATTATGTGGGGGTGAGCATGAAGGTGAGGGTGGTATGGTGCAGTGTGTGGGGGTGAGCGTGAAGGTGAGGGTGGTGTGGTGCAGTGTGTGGGGGTGAGCGTGATGGTGGGGATTGTGTGGGGCAGTGTGTGTGTGTTCTGGAGTGTGTGGGGCTAAGGATGACTGTGAGGGTGGTGTGGGGCAGTGTGTGTGAGAGTGGTGGAGTGTGTGGGACTGAGGATGACGGTGAGGGTGGTGTGGGGCAGTGTGTGTGATGGTGTTGGAGTGTGTGGGGCTGAGGATGACGGTGAGGGTGGTGTAGGGCAGTGTGTACGATGGTGTTGGAGTGTGTGGGGTGAGCGTCATGGTGGACGTCGTGTGGGGCATTGTGTGACGTAGTGAGTGTGAGGGGGTCAGGGTGTTGGTGATGGAGTGAATGTGAGGGGGTCATGGTGTTGATGATGGAGTGAGTGTGAGGGGGTCAGGGTGTTGGTGATGGAGTGAGTGTGAGGGGGTCAGGGTGTTGGTGATGGAGTGAGTGTGAGAGGGTCAGCGTGACGGTGATGGAGTGAGTGTGAGGGGATGAGGGTGACGGTGAATGAGTGAGTGTGAGGGGGTCAGGGTGTTTGTGATGGAATGAGTGTGAGGGGGTGTGGTGTAAAATTCCAAGCAGTGGAATGTGGTGAAACGGTTAAAAATTATGTCCCAATACATGTGTGAATCTAACCGGAATGGAGGTGTTGCTTAGTCCCGTGTGAATCTTATTACACACCTCCCCGTGTGAATCTTCTCATCTGTATGTAACCAGAATGGAATGTGTTTTTTAGCCTTGCTCTGCTGTTATTATCTGTATGTAACCAGAATGGAATGTGTTTTTTAGCCTTGCTCTGCTGTTCACATGAATGTTTATATCTGGAAAAGAGTATATCAGCTGGAAAAGTCTCCAGTTCGGTGAGTCTGCTCCGGGGTTACGTTTAACCGCCGAGCGTGGGTTGTTGGCAACCGCTCTACGAGAACTGACGGCTCCCAGTTTTGGTAACATGTAGAGTGAGTATAAGCCAGACCCGTTCTGGCGACGCTGCGGGGAATAAAATGCCCATATTCTAGCAGACTCGCCTCTTGGTCGTTTGTTCTGTGTCAGACTACTCTCCTACGAACCTGACCTTGAGAATTTTTTAAAACATTTGGCGTAGTCGAGCAGGGTCAATCGCAATTGAGGAGAGATTTTGATACAGAACAATGTTTTGGAAAAAGACTAAGAAACCAGAAGAACAAACTGTCGAGGTCCCGACCGTCCCGGGATGGCATGGATGTGGGCATGTACGTGGCAGTTTGTTTGAGAGAGGATCCCAGTCCTGCCGAAGAACCCCTTGCCTGGGGTACAGCGGAGGATGTGGGCATGTCCAAAAAGCTGAAGCGGAGTTAACAGAATTGAATGGGATTGAACTGAACTGAACTGAGTGGAACTGAAGTGAATCAAATTGAACGGAACAAAATGGAACTGAGCTAAATTGAATTGAAATGGACGGAACTGAATTGAACACAATTGAATTGAACTGAACAGACCTGAACTGAGCTGAATTGAACTACACTGAATTGACTGAACTGAAATTAACTGAAACGAATTGAACTGAATTAAGCATAATGTAACACATGTATTGGGCCAAGCAGTGGAATGTGGTGTAAAATTCCAAGCAGTGGAATGTGGTGAAACGGTTAAAAATTATGTCCCAATACATGTGTGAATCTAACCGGAATGGAGGTGTTGCTTAGTCCCGTGTGAATCTTATTACACACCTCCCCGTGTGAATCTTCTTATCTGTATGTAACCAGAATGGAATGTGTTTTTTAGCCTTGCTCTGCTGTTATTATCTGTATGTAACCAGAATGGAATGTGTTTTTTAGCCTTGCTCTGCTGTTCACATGAATGTTTATATCTGGAAAAGAGTATATCAGCTGGAAAAGTCTCCAGTTCGGTGAGTCTGCTCCGGGGTTACGTTTAACCGCCGAGCGTGGGTTGTTGGCAACCGCTCTACGAGAACTGACGGCTCCCAGTTTTGGTAACATGTAGAGTGAGTATAAGCCAGACCCGTTCTGGCGACACTGCGGGGAATAAAATGCCCATATTCTAGCAGACTCGCCTCTTGGTCGTTTGTTCTGTGTCAGACTACTCTCCTACGAACCTGACCTTGAGAATTTTTTAAAACAGGGGGTCAGGGCGGTGGGGATGGGGTGAGTGTGGTGAGATGAGTGTGATGGTGATGGAGTGAAGGTGAGGGGGACAGGGTGAGGATGAAGGAGTGAGAGTGAGGGGGCCAGGGTGAGGAAGATGGAGTGAGAGTGAGGGGATGAGTGTGACGGTGAAGGAGTGAGAATGAGGGGATCAGCGTTAGGGTGATGGAGTGAGTGTGACGGGGTCAAGGGGGTGGTGACGGAGTGAGTGTGAGGGTGTCAGTGTGACAGTGATGAAGTGAGTGCGAGGGTGTCAGGGTGACGGTGATGGAGTGAGTGTGAGTGGGTCAGTTTGACGATGATGGAGGGATTTTGAGGAGGTCATGGTGACTGTGATGGAGTGAGTGTGAGCTTATCAGGGTGACAGTGATGGAATGAGTGTGCGGGGGTCATGGTGACGGTGGTGGAGTGAGTGTGAGGGGGTCAGGGTGACTGTGATGGAGTGAGTGTGAGGGAGTCGGGGGACGGTGATGGAGTGAGTGTGAGGTAGTCAGTGTGACGGTGATGGAGTGAGTGTGAGGGGGTCAGTGTGACGGTGATGGAGTGAGTGTGAGGGGGTCAGGGTAACGGTGGGAGAGAAAGTATGATGGGGTCAGATTGACG
The DNA here is from genome assembly GCF_037043375.1 of Chiloscyllium plagiosum. Taxonomy (NCBI): domain Eukaryota; kingdom Metazoa; phylum Chordata; class Chondrichthyes; order Orectolobiformes; family Hemiscylliidae; genus Chiloscyllium; species Chiloscyllium plagiosum. The sequence continues at coordinate 76,703,800 of NW_028270180.1, read as the reverse complement.
GTGATGGAGTGAGTGTGGGGGGATCAGGGTTACGGTGATGTAGTGAGTGTGAAGAGGTCAGTGTGAGGGTGAAGGAGTGAGTGTGAGCGGGTCAGTGTGACAATGATGGAGTGAGTGTGAGGGGGTCAGTGTGACGGTGATGCAGTGAGTGTGATCGGGTCAGTTTGACGGTGATGAAGTGAGTCTGAGAGAGTCAGTGTGACCGCTATGGGAGTGAGAGTGAGGAGATCAAGGTGACGATGGTGGAGTGAGTGTGAGGGGGTCAGTGTGACGGTGATGTAGTGAGTGTGAAGGGTTCAGTTTGACGGTGATGGAGTGAGTGTGAGGGGGTCAGGTTGACGGTGATGGAGTGAGTGTGAGGGGGTCAGGGTGACGATGAAGGAGTGAGTGTCAGGGGATCAGTGTGACGGGTATGGAGTGCGTGTGAGGGGGTCAGAGTGACTGTAATGGAGTGAGTGTGAGGGGGTCAGGGTGACGGTCAGGAGTGAGTATGAGTGGGTCAGTGTGACTGTGATGGAGTGAGTGTGGGGACGTCAGTGCGACGGGGATGGAGTGAGTGTGAGGGCGTCAGGGTGATGGTTATGGAGTGAGTGGGAGGGGGTCAGGGTGACGGTGAAGTTGTGAGTGTGAGAAGGTCAGGGTGAAGGTGATGGAGTGAGTGTGAGGGTGTCAGGATCACGGTAATGGAGTGAGTGAGGATGTCAGGATCACGGTAATGGAGTGAGTGTGAGGGGGTCAATTTGACGGTGGTGCAGAGATTCTGAGAGGGTCAGTGTGACGGTGATAGAGTGAGTGTGAGGGAGTCAGAGTGATGGTGATGGAGTGAGTGTGAGGAGGTCAGGGTGACGGTGATGGAGTGAGTGTGAGGGGGTCAGTATGACGGTGATGGAGTGAGTGTGAGGGGATCAGTCTGACGGGGATGGAGTGAGTGTGAGGGGGTCGGTGTGACGGTGAAGTTGTGAGTATGAGGGGGTCAGGGTGACAGTGATGGTGTGAGTGTGAGGAGATCAGGTTGACTGTGATGGAAAGATTGTGAGGGGGTCAGGAGGGTGGTGATGGGGTCAAAGTGATGGGGAAGGAATGAGTGTGAGCGGGTCAGCGTGACGGTGATGGAGTGAGAGCGAGGGGATCAGGGTGACGATGATGGAGTGAGTCTGAGAGGGTCAGTGTGACAGTGATAGAGTGAATGGGAGGGGGTCAGTGTGACGGTGATAGAGTGAGTGTGAGGGGGTCAGTTTGACGGTGATGGAGTGAGTGTGAGGGGGTTAAAGTGACGATGAAGGAGTGAATGTGAGCAGGTCAGGGTGATGATGATCGATTGAGTGTGAGGGGGTCAGTGAGACGGTGATGGAGAGAGTGTGAGGGGGCAGTGTGACGGTGATGGAGAGAGTGTGAGGGGGCAGTGAGACGGGGATGGAGTGAGTTTGAGGGAGTCAGGTGTGACGGTGATGGAGTGAGTGTTAGGGGGTCAGGATGACAGTGAAGCTGTGAGTGTGACTGGGATAGGGTGACCGTGAAGGAGTGAGTGTGAGCAGGTCAGGGTGATGATGATGGATTGAGTGTGAGGGGGTCAGTGAGACGGTGATGGAGTGAGTGTGATGGGGTCAGTTTGACGGAGAAGGAGTGAGTGTGAGCGGGTCAGGGCGATGGTGATGGAGTGAGTGTGAGGGAGTCAAGATGACGGTGAGTTAGTGAGTGTGAGAGTGTCAGGATGATGGTGATGGCGTGAGTGTTTGGGGGTCAGGGTGACGGTGATGGAGTGAGTATGTGGGAGTCAGGGTGACCGTGATGGAGTGAGTGTGAGGAGATCAGGATGACTGTGATGGAAAGATTGTGAGGGGGTCAGGAGGGTGGTGATGGGGTCAAAGTGATGGAGAAGGAGTGAGTGTGAGCGGGTCAGCGTGACGGTGATGGAGTGAGAGCGAGGGGATCAGGGTGACGATGATGGAGTGAGTGTGAGGGGGTTAAAGTGACGGTGAAGGAGTGAATGTGAGCAGGTCAGGGTGATGATGATGGATTGAGTGTGAGGGGGTCAGTGAGACGGTGATGGAGTGAGTGTGATGGGGTCAGTTTGACGGTGATGGAGTGAGTGTGATGGGGTCAGTTTGACGGTGATGGAGTGAGTGTGAGGGGGTCAGTGTGACGGTGATGGAGTGAGTGTGAGGGGGACAGTGTGACGGTAATGGAGTGAGTGTGATGGGGTCAGTTTGACGGTGATGGATTGAGTGTGAGGGGATCAGTGAGACGGTGATGGAGTGAGTGTGATGGGGTCAGTTTGACGGTGATGGAGTGAGTGTGATGGGGTCAGTTTGACGCTGATGGAGTGAGTGTGAGGGGGTCAGGTTGACGGTTACGGAGTGAGTGTGAGGGGGTCAAAGTGACGGAGAAGAAGTGAGTGTGAGGGGGTCAGTGTGATGGTGATGGAGTGAGTGTGCGGGGGTCAGTTTGAGGGTGATGCAGTGAGTATGTGGGAGTCACGGTGACTGTGATGTAGTGAGTGTGAGGAGGTCAAGATGACAGTGATGGAAAGATTGTGAGGGGGTCAGGAGGGTGGTGATGGAGTGTGCGTTGGGATTGTCAAGGTGTTGGTGATGGAGTGAGTGTGAGGGGGTCAGTTTGACAGTGATGGAGTGAGTGTGAGGGGGTCAGTTTGACGGTGATGGAGTGAGTGTGAGGGGGTCAGTGTGACGGTGATGGAGTGAGTGTGAGGGGGTCAGTGTGACGGTGATGGAGTGAGTCTGAGAGGGTCAATGTGACGGTGATGGAGTGAGAGTGAGGGGGTCAGAGTGATGGTAATGTAGTGAGTGTGAGGGGGTCAGTTTAACGGTGATGGAGTGAGTTTGAGGGTGTCAGGGTGACGGTGGTGGAATGTGTGTGAGGGGGTCACGGTGATGGTAATGGAGTGAGTGCGAGGGTGTCAGGGAGACGGTGATGCAGTGAGTGTGAATGGGTCAGGGTGACGATGATGGGGTGAGTGTGAATGGGTCATGGTGACGGTGAAGCTGTGAGTGTGAGGGGGTCAGAGTGACGGTGAAGGAGGGAGTGTGAGTGGGTCAAAATGTCGGAGAAGGAGTGAGTATGAGTGGGTCAGGGTGATGGTGAAGGAGTGAGTGTGAGGGGGTCAAGAGGACGGTGAGTGAGTGAGCATGAGAGTGTCAACATCATGGCGGATGGCGTGAGTGTTTGGGGGTCAGTTGACGTTGATGGTGTGAGAATGTGGGAGTCAGCGTGACAGTGATGGAATGAGTGTTGGGATTGTCAGGGAGACAGTAATGGTGTGAGTGTGAGGGGGTCAGGGTGATGGTTATGGAGTGAGTGTGAGGGGGTCAGGGTGATGGTGACGGAGTTACTGTGAGGGGGTCAGGGTGATAGTGATGGTGATGGAGTGATTGTGATTGTATCAGGTTGACAGTGATAGAGTGAGTGTGAGGGGGTCAAGATGACGGTGATGGAATGAGTGTGAGCGGGTCATGTGACGGTGATGGAGTGAGTGTGAGACGGTCAGGGTGACGGTGATGGAGTGAGTGTGAGGGTGTCAGGATAACGGTAATGGAGTGAGTGTGAGGATGTCAGGATGACGGTGATGGAGTGAGTGTGAGGATGTCAGGATGACGATGGTGGAGTGAGTGTGAGGGGGTCTGTGTGACGGAGATGGAGTGAGTGTGAGGGAGTCAGGGTGACGGTGATGGAGTGAGTGTGAGGGGATCAGGGTGACGGTGAAGTTGCGAGTGTGAGGGGGTCAGTTTGACGGTGATGGAGTGAGTGTGAGGGGGTCAGTGTGACGGTGAAGTTGCGAGTGTGAGGGGGTCAGTGTGACGGTGATGGAGTGAGTGTGAGGGGGTCAGTGTGACGGTGAAGTTGTGAGTGTGAGGGGATCAGTGTGACGGAGAAGGAGTGATTGTGAGCGGGTCAGGGTGATGGTAAAGGAGTGAGTGTGAGGGGGTCAGTGTGACGGTGATGCAGTGAGTGTGATCGGGTCAGTTTGACGGTGATGAAGTGAGTCTGAGAGAGTCAGTGTGACCGCTATGGGAGTGAGAGTGAGGAGATCAAGGTGACGATGGTGGAGTGAGTGTGAGGGGGTCAGTGTGACGGTGATGTAGTGAGTATGAAGGGTTCAGTTTGACGGTGATGGAGTGAGTGTGAGGGGGTCAGGTTGACGGTGATGGAGTGAGTGTGAGGGGGTCAGGGTGACGATGAAGGAGTGAGTGTCAGGGGATCAGTGTGACGGGTATGGAGTGCGTGTGAGGGGGTCAGAGTGACTGTAATGGAGTGAGTGTGTGGGGGTCAGGGTGACGGTCAGGAGTGAGTATGAGTGGGTCAGTGTGACTGTGATGGAGTGAGTGTGGGGACGTCAGTGCGACGGGGATGGAGTGAGTGTGAGGGCGTCAGGGTGATGGTTATGGAGTGAGTGGGAGGGGGTCAGGGTGACGGTGATGCAGTGAGTGTGATCGGGTCAGTTTGACGGTGATGAAGTGAGTCTGAGAGAGTCAGTGTGACCGCTATGGGAGTGAGAGTGAGGAGATCAAGGTGACGATGGTGGAGTGAGTGTGAGGGGGTCAGTGTGACGGTGATGTAGTGAGTGTGAAGGGTTCAGTTTGACGGTGATGGAGTGAGTGTGAGGGGATCAGGTTGACGGTGATGGAGTGAGTGTGAGGGGGTCAGTGTGACGGTGAAGTTGCGAGTGTGAGGGGGTCAGTGTGACGGTGATGGAGTGAGTTTGAGGGGGTCAGTGTGACGGTGAAGTTGTGAGTGTGAGGGGATCAGTGTGACGGAGAAGCAGTGAGTGTGATCGGGTCAGTTTGACGGTGATGAAGTGAGTCTGAGAGAGTCAGTGTGACCGCTATGGGAGTGAGACTGAGGAGATCAAGGTGACGATGGTGGAGTGAGTGTGAGGGGGTCAGTGTGACGGTGATGTAGTGAGTGTGAAGGGTTCAGTTTGACGGTGATGGAGTGAGTGTGAGGGGATCAGGTTGACGATGGTGGAGTGAGTGTGAGGGGGTCAGTGTGACGGTGATGTAGTGAGTGTGAAGGGTTCAGTTTGACGGTGATGGAGTGAGTGTGAGGGGGTCAGGTTGACGGTGATGGAGTGAGTGTGAGGGGGTCAGGGTGACGATGAAGGAGTGAATGTCAGGGGATCAGTGTGACGGTATGGAGTGCGTGTGAGGGGGTCAGAGTGACTGTAATGGAGTGAGTGTGTGGGGGTCAGGGTGACGGTCAGGTGTGAGTATGAGTGGGTCAGTGTGACTGTGATGGAGTGAGTGTGGGGACGTCAGTGCGACGGGGATGGAGTGAGTGTGAGGGCGTCAGGGTGATGGTTATGGAGTGAGTGGGAGGGGGTCAGGGTGACGGTGAAGTTGTGAGTGTGAGAAGGTCAGGGTGAAGGTGATGGAGTGAGTGTGAGGGTGTCAGGATCACGGTAATGGAGTGAGTGTGAGGATGTCAGGATCACGGTAATGGAATGAGTGTGAGGGGGTCAATTTGACGGTGGTGCAGAGATTCTGAGACGGTGATAGAGTGAGTGTGAGGGAGTCAGAGTGATGGTGATGGAGTGAGTGTGAGGAGGTCAGGGTGACGGTGATGGAGTGAGTGTGAGGGGGTCAGTATGACGGTGATGGAGTGAGTGTGAGGGGATCAGTCTGACGGGGATGGAGTGAGTGTGAGGGGGTCGGTGTGACGGTGAAGTTGCGAGTGTGACGGGGTCATTTTGACGGTGATGGAGTGAGTGTGAGGGGGTCAGTGTGACGGTGAAGTTGCGAGTGTGAGGGGATCAGTGTGACGGTGATGCAGTGAGTGTGATCGGGTTAGTTTGACGGTGATGAAGTGAGTCTGAGAGAGTCAGTGTGACCGCTATGGGAGTGAGAGTGAGGAGATCAAGGTGACGATGGTGGAGTGAGTGTGTGGGGGTCAGTGTGACGGTGATGTAGTGAGTGTGAAGGGTTCAGTTTGACGGTGATGGAGTGAGTGTGAGGGGGTCAGGTTGACGGTGATGGAGTGAGTGTGAGGGGGTCAGGGTGACGGTGAAGTTGCGAGTGTGAGGGGGTCAGTGTGACGGTGATGGAGTGAGTGTGAGGGGGTCAGTGTGACGGGTATGGAGTGCGTGTGAGGGGGTCAGAGTGACTGTAATGGAGTGAGTGTGAGGGGGTCAGGGTGACGGTCAGGAGTGAGTATGAGGGGGTCAGTGTGACTGTGATGGAGTGAGTGTGGGGACGTCAGTGCGACGGGGATGGAGTGAGTGTGAGGGCGTCAGGGTGATGGTTATGGAGTGAGTGGGAGGGGGTCAGGGTGACGGTGAAGTTGTGAGTGTGAGAAGGTCAGGGTGAAGGTGATGGAGTGAGTGTGAGGGTGTCACGATCACGGTAATGGAGTGAGTGTGAGGATGTCAGGATCACGGTAATGGAGTGAGTGTGAGGGGGTCAATTTGACGGTGGTGCAGAGATTCTGAGAGGGTCAGTGTGACGGTGATAGAGTGAGTGTGAGGGAGTCAGAGTGATGGTGATGGAGTGAGTGTGAGGAGGTCAGGGTGACGGTGATGGAGTGAGTGTGAGGGGGTCAGTATGACGGTAATGGAGTGAGTGTGAGGGGATCAGTCTGACGGGGATGGAGTGAGTGTGAGGGGGTCGGTGTGACGGTGAAGTTGTGAGTATGAGGGGGTCAGGGTGACAGTGATGGTGTGAGTGTGAGGAGATCAGGTTGACTGTGATGGAAAGATTGTGAGGGGGTCAGGAGGGTGGTGATGGGGTCAAAGTGATGGGGAAGGAATGAGTGTGAGCGGGTCAGCGTGACGGTGATGGAGTGAGAGCGAGGGGATCAGGGTGACGATGATGGAGTGAGTCTGAGAGGGTCAGTGTGACAGTGATAGAGTGAATGGGAGGGGGTCAGTGTGACGGTGATAGAGTGAGTGTGAGGGGGTCAGGGTGACGGTGATGGAGTGAGTGTGAGGCCGTCAGGGTGACTGTGATGGAGGGAGTGTGAGGGGGTCAGGGTGACGGTGATGGAGTGAGTGTGAGGCCGTCAGGGTGACTGCGATGGAGTGAGTGTGAAGGGTTCAGCGTGACGGTGATGGAGTGAGTGTGAGTGGGTCAGAGTGATGATGATGGAGTGAGTGTGAGGGGGTCAGGGTGAATGTGTTGGAGTGAGTGTGAGGCGGTCAGGGTGAATGGGATGGAGTGAGTGTGAAGGGGTCATGCTGACGGTAATGGGATGACTGTGCAAGGTTTTAGGTGACGGTGATGGAGTGAGTGTGAGGGTGTCAGGGTGACAGTGAAGGAGTGAGTGTGAGGGGGACAGTGTGACGGTGATGGATTAGTGTGAGTGGATCAGTGTGATGGTTCTGGAGTGAGTGTGAGGGGATCACGGTGACAGTAACGGAGTGAGTGTGAGGGGGTCAGGCCGACGATGGTGGATTGAGTGTGAGAGTGATGGGGTGAGTGTGAGGGGTCTGGGTGATCGTGATGGAGTGTGTGTGAGGGTGTAAGTGTGACGGTGATAGATTGAGTGTGACGGGATCACTGTGACGGTGATGGAGTAAGTGTGAGGGGCCAGTGTGACTGTGATGACGTGAGTGTGAGGTTTTCAGGGTGAAGCTGATGGAGTGAGTCTGATGGAGTGAGTCAGCGGGATGGTGAAGGATTGAGTATTATGCGGTCAGGGTGATGGTGATGGACTGGGAGTAAGGGTTTCAGCGTGATGGTGATGGAGTGAGTGTGTGGCGGTAAGCGTGATGGTAATGGTGTGAGTGGGAAGGCGTCTTGGTGACGGTGATGGAATGATAGTGAGAGATTAAGAGTGACGGTGATGGACTGAGTGTGAGGGCTTCAGTGTGACAGTGAAGGAGTGAGTGTGAGGTTGACCGGTTGACGGTTGTGGAGTGAGTGTGAGGGGATTCGTCTGACGGTGATGGAGTGAGTGTGAGGGGGTCAGTGTGATGCTGCTGGAGTGAGTGTGAGAGGGTCACTGTGACGGTGATGGAGTGAGTGTGAGGGCGTCAGTGTGACGGTGATGGAGTGAGTGTGAGTGGGTCAGGGTGCCGGTAATGGAGTGAGTGTGAGGGGGTCAGCGTGATGGTGATTGAGTGAGTGTGACGGGGTCATCGTGACGGTGATGGAATGAGTGTGAGGGGGTCAGGGCGACAGTGGTGGAATGAGTGTGAGGGGTTCAGGGTGACAGTGATGGAGTGAGTGTGAGTGGGCCAGTGTGACGGTGATGGTGGGAGTGTGAGGGGGTCAGGGTGATGGTGATAGAGTGATTGTGAATGTATTAGATTGACAGTGATAGAGTGGGTGTGAGGGTTCAGTGTGATGGTGATGGATTAGTGTGAGGGGATCAGTGTGATGGTGCTGGAGTGAATGTGGGGAGTGTCAGGGTGACAGTGACGGAGTGAGTGTGAGGGGATCACTATGGCCGTGATAGAGTGAGTGTGAGGGAGTCAGCATGACGGTGATGGAGCGAGTGTGAGCGGGTCAGGGTGACGGTGATGGAGCGAGTGCGAGGGGGTCAGGTTAAATGTGATGGAGTGAGTGTGAAGGGGTCATGGTGGCGGTGATGGGATGATTGTGAGGGATTAAGGGTGACGGTGATGGAGTGAGTGTGAGTGGATCAGTGTGAGAGTGATAGTGTGAGTGTGTCAGGGTTTCAGTGATGGAGTGATTGTGAAGGGGTGAGGTTGATGGCGTTGGAGTGAGTGTGAGTGTGTCAGGTGACGGTGATGGAGTGAGTGTAAGGGGTGTGTGAAAGTGATGGAGTGAGTGTGAGGGGAACATTGTGACAGTGATGGTGTGAGTGTGAGGGGATCAGGGTGACGGTGGTGGAGTGAATGTGAGGGGGTCACGGTGACATTGATGGAGGTGATCAGTGTGAGGTGATCAGTGTGAGAATGATGGAGTGAGTGTGAGCGGTCTGGGTGTCGGTGATGGAGTGTGTGTGAGGGTGTAAAGGTGACGGTGATGGAGTGAGTGTGAACGGGTCAGTGTGACTGTGATGGCGTGAGTGTGAGGGGGTCACGGTGACGGTGATGGAGTGAGTCTGAGGGGATCAGGGTGACGGTGAAGGAGTGAGTGTGAGGGGGTCAGTGTGATGGTGATGAAGTGAGTGTGAGGGGGTCACGGTGGCAGTGATGGCGTGAGTCTGAGGGGATCTGGGTGACAGTTAAGAAGTGAGTGTGAGGGGGTCAGTGTGATGGTGATGAAGTGAGTGTGAGGGGGTCACGGTGGCAGTGATGGCGTGAGACTGAGGGGATCAGGCTGACGGTGAAGGAGTGAGTGTGAGGGGGTCAGTGTGATGGTGATGAAGTGAGTGTGAGGGGGTCAGGATGACGGTGATGGCGTGAATCTGAGGGGATCAGGGTGACAGTGAAGGAGTGAGTGTGAGGGGGTCAGGGTGATGGTGATGGAGTGAGTGTGAGGGGGTCAGGGTGGCAGTGACGCATTCAGGGTGATAGTCATGCAATATGTGTGATGGGGGAGTGTGATAGTGACATAGCAAAGTTTGGGAGAAGATTTGTAGCTCGGGTGCACGTTGTTGTGGTTCTGTTCGCCGAGCTGGGAATTTGTGTTGCAGGCGTTTCATCCCCTGTCCAGATGACATCCTCAGTGTTTGGGAGCCTCCTGTGAAGCGCTTCTGTGATCTTTCCTCCAGCATTTATAGTGATTTGTATCTGCCGCTTCCGGTTGTCAGTTCCAGCTGTCCGCTGCATTGGCTGGTATATTGGGTCAGAGTGCATCCAAAAAGCGCAACAAATACTTGCAGATACCAACGCCTACCAAAAGAGGGAGTTTGACCCCACGCCACAGCTCACCAATAGGATAACACACTGAGGAACCTACAAAAAAACGGACAGATAACCAGGTTTGACCTAGAGAGAATGAAACCTGAAAGCAACAGCACCCTCAGATTCTATGGACTACCTAAATTGCACAAACCAGACATCCCACTCAGACCCATCGTAACGCTACCAGAGACACCATTACACAAACTGGCTAAAGAACTACAGCAGAAACTGAAACACCTGATCTGCGGATCCAGACACTCTGTACAGTCAACACAGGATTTCTTGGACATCATCAGAAATACACACATAGACAAGGAAGAAACTATGGTCTCCTTCGATGTCACGGCACTGTTTACCTCGATCGACAAAACCCTAGCCAGAGAAACAACCTGCTGGACATACAGAACAGACAAAAGGATGGTGAACCTATCAACAAAGACGACATACTCAAACTACCGGACCTGTGCCTCACAACACACTTCACATTCAACAACCAAATATATGAACAAATCAACGGCACCCCCATGGGCTCACCCATCTCTGGACTCTAAGCAGAAGCAGTAATGCAAAGATTAGAACAAACAGTCTTACCGCAAATTCAACCCAAACTCTGGGTCAGATATGTGGATGGCAACTTTGTAATCATTAAAAACACAGAAATAGAGAACACACACCGGATCATCAACGCCACACTCACAGGAATACGATTGACTAGAGAGGAAGAAAAGGACAACCACCTCCCATTCCTCGATGTGATGGTACAGAGAACACCGAATGGAGAATTCACCACAAAGGTATACAGGAAAGCCACACACAGAGACCAAGTCCTGAACTACAAAACAACCACCCCAACACACCCAAAAGAAGTTGCATCAAGACACTGTTCAAAAGGGACACAACACACGGCAGTACACCAGAACCACTGCAAAAAGAGGAAGAAGAACACCTATACAATGTATTCGCCAAAAACGGATACCGCTGCAATTTCATTAGGGATTGTCTTTATGGATTTGCGAGAAGACTGTCCTCTGATATTGATGAGGGCAGTGCAGATGATGTGGTTTATATGGAGTTCATTAAGGTCTTTGACAAGGTTCCACATGGAAGGCTGGTCCAAAAGGGAAGATCCCATGGGATCTAAGGCAAGTTGGTAAATTGGGTCCTCAATTGGTGGAGGTTTGTTTTTGTGATTGAAAGTCATTGTCCAGCGATGTACCACAGGGATCTGTGCTGGAACCATTGCTGGCTGTTACGTGCATTAATAACTTGAATATCAAAGCAGAAGGAATCATGAGTAGGTTTGCGGATAACATGAAAGATGAGGGCATTGTCCACAGTGAGGAGGATGGACTCAGGCTGCAGTCTGATATCGATCAGATGTTAAACTGAGCAGAGTTATGGCAGACAGAGTTTACTTCTGATCACTGTGAGGTAATGCATTGTGGGAAGTCTAATAAATGAATGATATACATCATGAATTGTAGGTCCTCCTGGAGTACTAAGGAACACAGGGACCTTGGTGGGCAAGTCCCTGGATGTCTGAAGGTGTCAGCAGAGACAGACAGGGTGGGGAATACACCTGAACTGGGAGCAGGAGAGGGACCCACATCCTGGTGGGGAGCGTTGCTGGAGCTGCTCGAGAGGATTTAAACTCGTCTGGCAGGGCTGTGTGACACCAAAGAGTCGTAAGGCTAGAAAGAAAGTTAAGGCTGGTACAAATGTTCAAGAGAGCAATATAAGTAGACAAGGCAGGAAAGAACATAGCAGACAATTAGTGAAAACTGGTGGATTAAACTGCAGTTATTTCAATGCTAAGAGCCAGACAGATAAAGCAGATGAACCCAGAGCATGGATGGGAACAATGGATTGGGATACCATAGATATTACAGAAACACAGCTGAGGGAGCAACAGGACCAGCAGCTCAATGTTCCGGAGACAGATGGTACAGGAAGGATAGAACAGGAGGCTAAATCGGAGGAGAGCTGGTGGTTTCGATTGGGGGAAACATCCCAGCAGTACCTAGAGGGAGTATTCATGCAGGATCGCCCAGTTAAGCGATATTAGTGGAGCTGAGAAATAAAAATTGGTCGTTAGTTTTCTACAGTCGTACTACAGTGATAGGCAATGGGAGATGAAGGAGCAAATATGTCAGGAGATTTCAGATATCTCTTAGAATAATAGGGTTGTAATGATAGGGGATCTTAACCGTTCCAAACCTGGACTGGGATTGCTTATAAGTTAAGCATTTGGATGGAAGGAATTTGTTAAGTGTGTTCTGAAAACTCCCAGTCATTATGTAAGTGGCCCAACTGGAGAATGGGGCTAAACCTGACCTCCCCGTGGGAAAAAACGTAGGGAACGGGACTGAGGTGTTAGTGGGGGAGCACTTTGGAAAGTTACCACAATTGTATTAGTTTGAAAATAGCGATGGAAAAGGATAGGCCTGGTCCACAAGTTAAAGTTATTCAATGGAGCAAGATAGTATTAGACATGAATTTTTAAAGTAGATCTGGGGAGGCTATGTGCAGGTAAAGGGAAGCCTGGCAAGTAGGAATATTTTAAAACTGAGATAAAAGGAGCGTTCAGCGCCAGCGTGTTCCTATTAGTGTGCAGCTCAATGCTGACCGAATTAGGAAACACTGGCTGAGTTTCGAGGCTATGGTTAAGATAAAAAAGGGTCACATGTCATATATAACTGGCTGACTCAAGGGAATCCCTTCAGGAGCATCGGGGCTGTAGAAATACACTTAGGATGGAAATCAGGAATGTAATAAGGGGACACAAGGTTACACATGTAGAATGGCACTGAGCCCACAGAGATCTGGAAAATCCCAGTCTCCATTCCTGACCTGTGCTGTCTCATCTCTCTGGAGTGGAGGATTCTGTTAGCTCATGATCTGGAATAGCTTCAAGAGTGAGAGACGCTGACAGAGGCAGCAATTAGACTCACACAATCAGGGATACCACATGGAGAGGTACTGAGTCACATCACCAGAGTACCGGGTCAAACAATTGTGCAGGAAGAAAGGGTTTTGATTCATGTTGCACTGGGATATACAAACTGTGAGCAGGCGAAGTGATGGCCTAGTGGCATTATTGTGTGACAATGTATCCAGAAACTCAGCAAGTGTTCTCTGGACACAGGTCCAAATCCCACCATTGCAAATGATTGAATGTGAAGTAAATGCTTCAAAAACGATGTAGTTAAAAACCTGCAAGTGAGTATTAAACAATTGCTGATG